>NC_137612.1:49504034-49811534 GCF_963280865.1 Gymnoscopelus braueri | reverse complement strand
ACACGGATCTATCCGATTTCCCATATTCCATCCTCATTGGCTAAGGTTGGCTTCCAAAGTTTGCAGGATTGGTCCATTTTGAACAAAATGCCTCAAATCATGAACGCAGCTTGTGATTTCCGTGAAATTTCACTCGCACATTCCCACTAGGCCGAGGAAGAAATGCCACCTTTTCACAATGGCCTGTTATAGCGCCACCAGCAGGTCTAATTTAGCAAAATAAAAATTTGGAACAAAATGCCTCAAATCATGATTGCAGTGTCCGATTGCCGTGAAAGGCCTAAGAATAAATGGCACCCTTTTTACATGGGCCTATTATAGCGCCACCAGGAGGCCACAATAATGTACCTGACCTGGCGGAGACCTGTGCTCCGACGAGCACTTTTTCTAGCTAGAACATCTTTTCTGTTTGTTAGTTTGGAGCCACTAACAGTATAAAAGAAGCACTAATAGACTGACTAAACCATAGGGGATATTCATGCTACATTTCTCAGGCTATATATGAACTGAAATGCTGTGTTTATTGTATTTATATATTAGGCATTTTGCTATTACACCCTTGTAAATATCAATGCACATTGCACAGATCCAAATTTTACCCAAACTTTCGACTCCACATTGGAGTATTATGACAGCCAATCTTACTTCAAGAAAGCCTACTACATTAAGGCAACCACTCTCACCCATGTGTCTCTATTTTGGGCGTCTCAGTATAGGCGGAAATTGTCAAAGATGGCACCATTTTTTCCTTCATGAATACAAAAATAGCACATCTACCAGTGGTGGAAAAAGTACTGAAATGTTTTACTTTAAGTAAAAGTATCAATACTGCAATTGTAGAAATACTCTGTTACAAGTAAAAGTCCGGAATTCAAAATTGACTTGAGTCAAAGTACAAAAGTATTGGCATCAAAAGGTAGCCTACAAGTACCAAAAGTAAAAGTACTCATTATGCAGAATGTCCCAAGTTTTTAAATGTATAAGAATCTTTTGAAAATAGCAGCTACAAGCTCACAATGCGTTGCATCGCAACGCATTGTGAGCTTGTAGATCGGCTATTTTCAAATGGCAGAAATGTATGTATGGCTGAAGTGGGTATGTATGTTTTGTAATAATAATCAAATCTGGATCTGGATCTGAGTTGTAGTGGAGTAGAAGCAAAAGTATTGGAAATTGGAAATACTTAGGTAAAGTATGTACTTAAGTACAGTAATTAAGTATTAAGTAAATGTACTAAGTTCCTTTCCACCACGGACACCTACAAGCTCACATTACATGTCATACCGGTAGCTTACAATGTATAATGTCATGTGTATGAAAGGGGTTTGGTATTTTGACAGTTGACAAGTAATGTGCCTATAATATATGCATATCATTTGATATGCATACAGAACAGGTTCTCCCTTAAAATGCCTGCAGGCCCTTTTCAGAACAGTGACACGACACGCTTCAGCAGCGATATACATGTGGACTTGCTTCAACTCAACAGGCTTGGAGAAGAAAAAGGGGAGACCTGTATAATAGGCTTCCAGTGGGTCTCAAATTGGGGTCCAAGGACCCTCATGGTTCCTTGAGGGGGTTCCAAATGGACCCTTACAGGTGTGTAACTCTGAGAGTGTTCAAATGAAACCATATGAAGGAAGTAAGGACGAGGTCCTTCCAATATGGCTGCTGCGCATATAGCCCCTACGGAACCTCTCCCTCCGCTAAGTAGCTCCGGGAGAGGTTCCGTAGGGGCTACTGCGCATAGAGCCTATTCCATGGGGTAAATTCAGTTTTTCAGTGTCACCCAGCTGACGGCTGCTCAGTTGTGAGCTTGTAGGGCTACTCAACTTAAGATGGCTCAGGGTCCACTCAGCAAAATACCAAAAGTCCAAGGGGCCGCCATAAAAATGACGGTCCTATTTTGGATTTTTCGATTTTGTAACACACAAGAAAATGTACATTTTGACATCATATTCTTTTCACTGTACCAGTTTATTTTGTGTTGTGTGTCCAGTGGCAGACACCTATCCTGGGCGCGCGGCAAAGCCGCGCGGCCGGAAAAATTTGGGGGTCAAACCCCCCCAAAAACCCGAAATGCATAGAAAACTATGCATTATACCTGTAACAATTGACGCACCTGTATGTATGTCTGTCTGTTTGTTTTTGAAAAATGTTTTAGCAACCCATATATTTGAACGGAAATGTATATTTTTATCCTGTGCTTAAAAAAAACCATGAGGGGGCCGCCAAGACGCTGCGATCGGGCCGCAGGCCGCGGGTTGAGTAGCGCTGATTTATTGTAGATATTTCTGCCGATTGTTTCCCCCAGAATAGGGGGTGCTAGGGTTCTATAGTGGTCAAGACATCTCAACACATAGCCGGGCTAGGAATCGAACCTGGGAGTCCCAGGCTGGGACCTTCTGTTTCCCAGGTGGGCTCTCTACCCATTCAGTACTATGAGTAAATTTACTTTACTAGAGTATTTCACAAAATATAAATACTTTAAACTTCTACTCCACTACATCTCAGAGGCAAATAATCCTACTTTCTACTCCACTACAATTATTTGAAAATGTTAGGTACTAGTTACTTTTTAGATATAGCTACATTAAGTACTTAAGCCTTATTTTATACTTTTAAAACTATTCGAAAATAGTTGATCTACAAGCTTACAATGGGTGGGTCGCAATGTGATGCATTGTGAGCTTGCAGATCAGCTATTTTTTTTAAATAAAGTTTGTAACTGTAACTATGTTTTCAGGCCAATACCTTTGTACATTAAACTGAAGTCAGATTTTGAATACAGGGCCAGGCCTTTTACTAAGTTGAGTATTTCTATAGCGTGCTATTACTACTTTTACTTACTTGGTAGAAAGTAACTAAGTACATGTACTCAAGTACTGTACTTAAGTACAATTTTGAGGTACTTACTTTACTGGAGTATTTTACTTCTACCCCATTACATCTCAGAGGCAAATATTGTACTTTTACTCCACAATTATTTGAAAACTTTAGTTACTAGTTACTTTTGTAGATTTTGATTATTATTACAAAGCCCTATTTAAACTTTGGCAATTTGAAAATAGCCGATCTACAAGCTCACAACGCGTACACGTTGTGAGCTTGTAGATCTGCTATTTTCAAAGGATTTTAATACATTTTATACTTTTGAAAACTTGTGAAAACCTTCTGATAAACGAGTACTTTTACTTTTGGTATACTTATGTACATTTTGATACCAATACTTATGTACTTTTACTCAAGTACATTTTGAATTCCGGCCTTTTACTTGTAACAGAGTATTTCTACATTGCAGTATTGGTACTTTTACTTAAGCAAAACATTTTAGTTATTTTTCCACCACTGCTTAAGTAAAATATATTTTTATTTCTTCCACCACTGCAACTCAATACAATCATTTTTTTGTGTCTTTTGTCATTAGCACTGCAATCACTTGGATAGCCAGAGGTGGTGCTGTTTTCATTTGTGTGTGAACTTGTTTGTTTCCTTGTACTCACTTGATATTAACAAGAAAATACAGCCTGATAGATTTTCCAAGTGGCCCTGGAGATTTTACAGCAGACTGTGGAGCCACAGCTCACTGACTTTGACATTGGACTGGATGCTAAAAATAGCTGTTCCTCTTATCAGTTTTTTCCTAGTAGGTTTCACCTAGTACATGACTGACCCCTGCTGGTGGAAGGCTCACAGTACGCATCAAACACCAAGACTCAGAAAATCCATAGAGCTGGAAGAAGTAGCTACTCAGATATTTTATTTAAGTAAAAGTAGCAATACCACAATATAAAAATACTCTGTTACAAGTAAAAAGCCTGTGTTCAAAATGTTACTTGAGTAAAAGTAATGGCATCAAAATATACTTAGTAAAAGTACTCACATGTTTGAAAATAGCAGCTCTACATGCTCACAACGTGACGCGTTGTGTGCATGTAGTTCTGCTATTTTTAAATAGCCTTTATGTATAAAATAGGCCTGAAATGGTTAATGTATGTTTTATAATATAAAAATGTATATCTGCAAAGTAACTGGTATAAGTGTTCAAATAATTGTAGTGGAGTAAATGTACAATATTTGCCTCTGAGATGTAGTGGAGTAGAAGTAAAAGTACCAAAAATTGGAAATACTCCAGTAAAGTAAAAGTACCACAAAACAGTACTTGAGTAAAATGATGTACTTAGTTACTTTACAACACTACTACTAGGGCTGTCACGATTACACATTTTAGTTTACTAAAATTGTCACACAAGTTATTGCGATTAACAATTTCATTGTGTTTTTGGCATTGAACATTGGAACGTACAGTATGAATAAATTAAATATAGAACAACTGACATATTTAATAATTGTATACTTAATTTAGTTTTTTAAATACCAGAAATAGCTGATGTACAACCTTACAACGTGTGTCACTTGTAAGCTTGTAGATCTGCTATTTCTGCTAGTTTTGGACAATGTTTGAAAATGTATGAAACGATTAACGATTATGCTAAATAATTGCGATTCGGCGATGATGTAGTAATTGTGACAGGCCAGTTGTGCCGTGAATAGGATTTGAGATATTTTTTATAATAGGCGTATTACTATTATCAATATCCAGAGGGAAATATTTTATAAACATATTTTTTCTTAAATCATGTTATGTAACAAGACTATCTAAGCATAATGTGCATGAGTGTTGGGCATTTACTAAACATGTGCTACTACTGTATACTATCATTACACTTTCCCCACTGGTACAATAGCCAAATCAGTAATAACATTAAAGTTACTAATGCAATAAAATTTGAACAACAATGAACACAATCTGTTTCGGACCAATGTAGCTATTAAAGGGCAAGACCACTTTGGTAGAGGTTTGGGTTGTGTACTTATCTTGCCATGATGTAACTCCAAAGGTGGACAAGAAATAAAAATAAATTGCTCCATTGATTAGAAATTGATAATTCAAAATATGCTCCTCCCTCATTGACTTACATTGTACGCTGAAACAGCTCTAAAAGTCACTATTTTAGCACATAAACAAACACAAACAAAGCTGATTCAGACAATAGATCGAACATCACAAAATCCAAATAAAAATGTTAACTTCCTGTTGTTTTTACTATTTGTAGATCCGGATCCAGTCCGGGTTTTCTTCCTAATAAAAATGCCTAAATCAACGGGAAGTTATAAAAAAAATAAACAGTACTGGGTTTGGTGAAGTTCTATGTCTGAATCAACTTTGTTTGTGTTTGTTTATGAGCTAAAAGAGTGACTTTGAGAGCTGTTTCACAGCACAAGTCAATGGGGAGCATATGTTAAATCAATCAAATTTCTAACCAATGGAGCAATTATGTCCGATTCTTTGTCCAGATTTGGAGTTACATCATGGCAAGGTAACTACACAACCCAAACCTCTACCAAAGTGGTCTTGCCCTTTAAGCCTATAATTTATACACCATAGTCGGAGGATGTCACATGCGAAAAAAAGCAGATCTACAAGATATCACCATGCTGTGATGTGACGCATCATTAGCTTGGAGTTCTGTTCTTTTCAAGCATGCGCATCCTCTTGCAAAATGATGACGTGAGTTGTACAGGGGAAAGGGGGGTGAGTAGAAAAGGTATTCCTGTAATATAACTTGTAATGTAGGCTATACCTCTTGTCTTGAGTAACAAGTGATGCCAATATAGGCTCTATGCACAGCAGCCATATTGTGAAGACATTAACAGGTGTTACCCAATGATGCTAATGAAGGCTCTGTACCTCTGTTCCATTCTGGTCAAACAGAGTCAGGGTGCTGATATTGTGCATGTTGGCTCACTGGAAACACTCAGCTACACCAGTGGGTCTAAAATGTGGGTCCAGGGACCCTCATGGTTCCTTAAGTGGTTTCCAAATGGCCCCTTACGGGTGTGTAACTCTGAGAGTGTAAAAATGGAACCAAATGGACCTGTAAGGGTCCATTTGGTTCCATTTGTACACTCTCAGAGTTATGGGGGTCGTGGAAATTGAAAAATCTGAGAACCACTGTGCTACACTAAATGGAACAGAGCCTTCATTAGTAGGGATTGGTAACACCTGTAAAGGAAGTGATAATATGGCTGCTGTGTATAGAGTCTATACACGAATCCACGGAGCGCTGCCCTGCGCGCAGCCATTGCTGCGGTGTCAACGCTCCGCGGACACGACACCGCAGCAATGGCCGCCTACAGGCAGCTACAGGCAGCGCGCCTGTGGATTCGTCTATAGACCAGGGGTTTTCAACTGATTGTGAACCAGGGACCACCACCCTGACTAAGAATCAACCTGGGGACCACTGTTGTGTTGGGTGGGGATATGAAGATTAGTGCTTTGCTAACACTTGCTATGCATCCCATGCGACTACTAGTGGTCTATTCCTATCCCACGGTAACCCTTATTCTGTTCTCTTACTTTATCCAACCTTCCATTAAACTCATGTTAATTGATTTACTGATTTGTATGTTATGTATGAGTAAGCAGACACATGTGATTATATGGGCAAATTTCTTAATAATTATTACTCAATCGGACAATCTGGTACACTTCCCCTTGAGATTCTAACTCCCTTTTCTGTAGAATTTCTTGACCTCCGACTTCCCAGTAACTGACAACATTGACGCGTCATCATAGGTCACCATGTTGTTAATGCACTGTTCTGTGGAATAAAAAAAAATCTTTCACTTTCCTTCATTAGCCTACTAAATGCATGGTCAGGGACCACATGCAATACCTTCATGGACCACCAGTGGTCCACGGACCACCTGTGGAAAACCCCTGCTATAGACCAATTATTTGTTTACCAACATTGAGACTGGATGCACAGGTGAATGTTTAATGCAATCAATTCTCAACCTGTTGTTTTGGAGTTTCAACGCACCCCAACCCCCTCTTGTGTGTTGGCTAGTGCTGCGCGCCCTAGCGAGACCTGACAGAATGGGTTTCATTTGCAACCAGTATGACGCTTGCAACCAGTGTGACGTTGTCTGTTAAGGGGTCTATATTAAAGGAGTTCTCTAGCCTAGCCTACTAAAATATAAAATTGTCTTTAACCAATGAAATCATGTACGTTCTTGTCCATATAGTTTTTTATTTTATTTTCCCCCCTTTTTTATTTTTTGTTTTTTGTTGTGCATAATGTTATTTTTTTTCTGTTTTTTTTTTGTATTGATATTTGAACTGTGGTGCCACTATATATATGTCTATGCATTGAATTTCAAGGACCTCATTCGAAACAAGACCGCAAGGACTTTTATGAACGGACCTTTTAGACAAAGTATTTTAAATGTAACTGTGCTGTTTTACATTTTTGCCTAATCAAATATTCAATCAATCAATCAATCAATACGAGTTAAACATTGACATTTTTAAAGTATTTGTCCTAATTAGGGATGCCAGTTTGATGGTGCTGTCTGTCTGTCTGTCTGTCTGTCTGTCTGTCTGTCTGTCTGTCTGTCTGTCTGTCTGTCTGTCTGTCTGTCTGTCTGTCTGTCTGTCTGTCTGTCTGTCTGTCTGTCTGTCTGTCTGTCTGTCTGTCTGTCTGTCCACTGTGCAAGGGGAAAACCTTTTGTCTTGGCTAACATCTGCATGGCTTGTCTTGCATCATGAAGGGTTATTAGTTCACTGACGTACGTGTACATACTGTATGAGACATGGTTTCATTATGTCACATCCATCCAGGGCTATTAAAGGCTCTGATTGTGACACTACAATTATTTTGAGATTACACGCGTGTTGCGCAAGAAACCTCCAGAACGTCATCCGGCTCCGTACAGTAGGCCTACACCCGGTACAGCACTGTCTTGCTTCAACCTCTTTCCCCAGTGCCATAGAAAGCTGAAAACAGAATGTAGAGCATATGTGGGCCGCGGACCAATTTGTGTGGGTCGCGAGTATGGGTCGCGAGTGAATACCCCTAACCCTAACCCTAACCCATTTCAAAACATATATATATATATTTTTTGTAATAATTCAAAAATTTTCATAAGTTAAAAACCAATTCTTAGGTGTTTGTTTTTTAAGAAATCCATTAAAAAAAATCCATTAATTACAGGGAAATAAATACTTTTAGTAGTGAAAATAGCAGATCTACAAGAAGTAATGAAAATAGTGAGCTCTTCTTCACTAGTTTGGGTCCCGGGGAGATTTCTCTTTTGGGTCTCGAGCTATAAAAGGTTTGGGAACCACTTCTGTAGAGCATGACTGATATGACTTAACACAGAGTGATCTAATAGCTGTGGAATGTGCCTGAGGCAGGTTAATGTTTGATACACACAACAAAACACCAGCAGTGCCAAGCGGATGTCTATCATTTTCTGAAGCATCTTGAATAGAGAAAGTCTAAATGTTCATGCATGCACATAGATATGTTTCAGGAAATTGTGTGTAACTGTGTATCATATCACCGTTCAGGCTTTCAGTTGTGTTTTGTTTGAATTGTTACTGTAGGCAATTTACAATAGGCATTTAGCAGATGCTATTATCCAGAGTGACTTTGAGTGTGAGATCTGAAGCAGAGGAAGCATTACATTTGGTCAATAAACAAGGTCGGCAAGGCAAGGCAATTTTATTTGTATAGCATGTTTCAACAACAAGGCAATTCAATGTGCTTTACACAAAACATCAAGCAAAGGAAACTCAACAATACAATTATAAAGTGACATTAGGATTCATAAAACAAAAGGTAAATAGTCACAATAGAGTGCAGAGAGAACAACGCACTTCCTCAAAGAAACCACGTAAACAATGTCTAATCAACATGCTATCTAAATAAGATTATGTACATACAGTTGTGGAAAAAGTACTCAAATGTTTTACTTAAGTAAAAGTATCAATACTGCAATGTAGAAGTACTCTGTTACAAGTAAAAGTCCGGAATTAAAAATGTACTTGCGTAAAAGTACAAAAGTATTGGTATCAAAATGTACTTAAAGTACCAAAAGTAAAAGTACTAAAAGTTTGAAAATAGCCTCGGTATAAAATAGGGCTAAAGTGGTTAATGTATGTTTTATAATGTAATAATTTATATCTGCAAAGTAACTAGTAACTAAAGTTTTAAAATAATTGTAGTGGAGTAAAAGTACTATATTTGCCTTTGAGGTGTTAGTGGAGTAGAAGTAAAAGTATAGACAATTGGAAATACTCCAGTGAAGCAAAAGTACCTCAAAATTGTACTTTAAGTACTTGAGTAAATGTAATTAGTTACCGTACACCACTGTGTACACAATACATTAGTGGTGAAGAAAAAGCAAGTCCGAGAAACAAAACACAAGGACAAGTCACCCAGATCTGCAAAGTAAACTATGGCATGGAGGAGAGGAGGCATACAAGGAGAGAGAAGTGCTAGGGGGGGTTTTGGTGGAGTCTGGTGTCTTCATACTACTGTGGCTGTCAGCCTGTTGTCATACTAACAAGATGACAAACCTGTCACCAGATAGCCACACCTTCCCACGCCTCTTTCACAAGTTTCATGTGCAGTGAAACTTGTTGTCACCCTGGCAGTGTGGAGTACATAAGCCGTGTGGAGAGCCAGGGGAGAGCAGTGTTTGACAGGAACATGGTATGGACTATATTTCTGCTGATTAATGGACTTCTTGCCCTCGTTTTATTTTACTCCTCCCGGTCAAGGTAAGCCCTCATGTGAATAATATTGATTATGTACTTCAAATAATAATAATTATTCAATGTTTAATGGATGATAGTGATACAATGTTTATCGTATGCAGTGGTGAAAGTTGTATCCTCCTTCATGTGTCCTTGGCAGTGAAAAAGAAAAGTCCATATTCTTCACTATACAATTTTATATACTTTTAAACACAAATATTGTGTCTTAAACACCTACTGTCGAACCAAATCAAAGTGCTCTGAATGCATTGTGTAATACATACTATAAGGGTATAGAAATCAAAACAGAATTATAGTGGTTGTAGCTCTACTGTACACACCTGGCAAGAACTGGTACTAAATAGCACTGAAAGGGGTTCTTTGGCTCACAATCGGTTAAATCTCTCTTAAAGGTGAGTTGATATACAGTGTATAGCACCTTTGTCAAAGAGTGCCATATTGCAGTGGTTCTCAAAGTGGGGTCCAGGGACCCTCAGGGTACCTCGACGTGGTTCCAAATGGACCTAAACATGTATCTCTGAGAGTGTATACAAATGGGACCCTTACATGTCTGTAACTCTGAGAGTGTACAAATGGAACCAAATGGACCCTTGTGGGTCCATTTGGTTCCATTTGTACACTCTCAGAGTTATGGGAGTCCTTCAAATAATTTTTTATTTTTTTTTTAAAGTTTGAGAAACCACTGCTATATAGAACCACCTCTAAAGAACCATACAGGATTACAAGGCTTAACAGGTTCTTTGAACTGTAGCAGTGCCATTCAGCACCTCAACCACCCCAAAGGACAGCTGAAGAAGTGATTCTCAGACAATAGAACACCTTTGCCTGGGCCCTATAGCAGCAATAAAACAAACCAGTCGGTTTACACTGATGGATGAATGAATTCCAGCAAAGCTTTTTGTAACCGATCAATCTCAATGTTTACATTTCTGTGCTGTGCCTGTGCTTGTCAGACAAAGAAATGAGCCACCGCTAGACAAAGGCTTGATTCCCTGGCTGGGTCACGCCCTGGAGTTTGGAAAAGATGCTGCAAAGTTTTTGACACGCATGAAAAACAAGCATGGGGATATATTCACGGTGAGTTTTCAAACGGTATTGTTTTATACAATGTAACCATGTAGGACTGACAACGTATTTGCGCAACACCTGAACAAACATTTGTTTTGTGGGTAAAAGCAAAGCAAAGTTTGTTGTTTACCCAGGGTGTTGGACTAAGTTAACACTTATTTACAGCCAGACCCTGCATGGAAGCCTTGCTCAAGGGCTATTCAGCGGTGATTCATGATTGATGTGATGAATTGGGGAATCGAACTAGGGACCTTCCGGTATCAAGGCCGCCCCTCTAACCACTAGGCCACCGCTGCCACTAGATGCATGCAACCGCACTCTGGAATGATTAAATGAGCAATTCACCCATTTCCAATCTTATCTTCATACAGTATAATTCATCAGGGCTTCAACAGGGGGTCCGGGACCGTAGGGGGTCCTTAGAGTTACTACAGGGGGGGGGGGCGCCAAATCTTTGTGTGATAGGATCATCTTTTTACATGAACCACTTGAACTCTATCATCCCTATTCTGAGGAGAGCTTTAGCCAAAAATAGCCGATCTACAAGCTCACAACGCTTGCAGCGCGAGGCGTTGTGAGCTTGTAGATCGGCTATTGTCGGCAAAGCGGTTTGGTGTAGAGGGGAAAAAAGAGAAGATCCAGTACAGAGTGAAAGGTCAAGTTTACCAAGTATTGACGGTTTACGTGGTTAAATGTCTATGCTATCTATGAAATCTATGAAAAAGTTTAATCTGTAACACAATGTTTAACAATATGTAGGGGGGGGGGGGTCCCTGCTTCATCTCTCTCTCAGCTATAAGGGGTCCTTGGCCTGAAAAAAACGTCAAAGACCCCCGGTATAATTGGTCTCACTAACGCTCTGTCTGGTTGCCCTGCAAGGTCAGCTGTTGACAGAAAGCTGCCTTAACGATGACATCATTGTGGGGATTCCGAGCTAATGGAAACTGCAGCCTATATCTCATGGAATGTTAGCACGCTGAGACAGAAGCCACTGCTCTTGTGTCAATAACATATATTTTAAAAGTGTGAAATAGGCTCCATGCACAGCAGCCATATTGAAAAGAAATTGGGCCTCTTCCTTACTTCCTTCACAGGTGTTACCAATTATACTAATGAAGGCTCTGTTCCATTTAGTGTAGCACAGTGGTTCTCTAACCATTTCATTTCAGGACCCTATAACTCTGAGATTGTACAAATGGAACCAAATGGACCCTTACCATTTGTACACTCCCAGAGTTACACACCCCTAAGGGGCCATTTGGAACCCCCCCCCCCCCCCAAGGAACCATGAGGGTACCTGGACCACACTTTGAGACCCACTGGTGTAGCACAGTGTTTCCAGTTAATTAATAGCCATCATGCACAATATCAGCACCCTGCTTCTGTTTGACCAGAATATTGAATGGAACACAACCTTAATTAATATCATTGGTAACACCTGTGAAGGAAGTAAGAAGAGGCATTCCATCCACATCCACCTCTGAGACAGAAATGGCATCATCCCACAGTGAACATTAAGGAATAAACATTTTGAATAAGGGGCTTTTACTTGTTGTATTGCTACTTTTACTTAAGTAACACATGAGAGTAGGCCTACTACAGTGTCACACAATATCAAAAATAGCCTATCTACAAGTTCACTTGTGAGCTTGTAGATTGGCTATTTTAGCTATTTTTTACTTTGGTTGTAAAAAAAGAAAAAAGTAAAAGTGGTTAAGTCCGTCTTTGGGTTTATAAATATTGAACCAATGAAAAGTATTCACATGAGCTTGTGACTAAATAATTTAACTACATCGGATCCATTGAAACACATGCAAAAAATATATAATCATTTCCTGAAAATGAACAATTTTGGACATAATAGGTTTCCACCCTATAGCAACGCAGTGGTGGATAAAGTACTCAAATGTTTTACTTAAGTAAAAGTATCAATACTGCAATGTAGAAGTACTCTGTTACAAGTAAAAGTCCGGAATTAAAAATGTAGGCCTACTTGAGTAAAAGTACAAAAGTATTGGTATCAAAATGTACTTAAAGTACCAACAGTAAAAGTACTAAAATGTTTGAAAATAGCAGATCCTCAAGCTCAGTTGTGAGCTTGTAGATCAAATAGCCTAGGTCTGTGAGCTTGTTGAGCTTGTAGATATGTGAGCCTGTGAGCTTTTAGATCAAATAGCCTAGGTCTAAAATAGGGCTAAAGTGGTAAATGTATGTTTTATAATGTAATAATGTATATCTGCAAAGTAACTAGTAACTAAAGTTTTCAAATAATTGCAGTGGAGTAAAAGTACAATATTTGCCTCTGAGATGTAGTGGAGTAGAAGTAAAAATACTGATAATTGGAAATACTCCAGTAAAGTAAAAGTACCTCAAAATTGTACTTAACTTAAGTACTGTACTTGAGTAAATGTACTTAGTAACTTTACACCACTCTAAGGAAGCTGATTGAACCATAACCATATGACATCATTGACTGACTAATATTCCTGTATAATAGGTGCGTGTTGCTGGTCAGTATGTGACCGTGCTGCTAGACCCTAACTCCTATGATGAGGTTCTCTATGACAAAGTCTCACTGGACTTCTCCTGCAACAGAGCCCAGCTGATGAAACGCATCTTCGGCCTGGAGCTGCCCGACTTCAACCCTGCAGCCGAGAGGGACTGGATGAAACGGTGAGTAAAAACGGGACCGTACCTATGTTCCCCAGGTTCTATGAAAAATAAGCTCGATGCACAGCAGCCATATTGGAAAGCAGTGGTGGAAAAAATACTATTTTTTTGTATTAAAGGGATACTTCACTTTCACATAAAATAAACATTTAAAAAATATATTAAAAATAAATGAAAAAAGTAATGGAAAAATCACGGCCCCCTCACGCATTAGAGTGTCCTACTAATGTGTGAGGGGGCCGTGATTTTGCCATAACTTCTTTCATTTTTCTTTTATATATTTTTTTAATGTTTATTTTATGTGAAAGTGAAGTATCCCTTTAAGTATCAATACCATCATGTAGAAATACTTTGTTAAAAATGTAGGCAACTTGAGTAAAAGTACAAAAGTATTGGCAGCAAAATATACTTAAAGAACTGTTAAAGTAGTGATTATGCAGAATGTCCCATTTCACATGTTTTTTAAATGTATGAAAATCCTTGGAAAATAGCAGATCTATATAAATTCACAAGGCACGTTGTGAACTTGTAGATCGGCTATTTTCAAATAGCCAAAGTATATAGGGCTGTATGTTTGTTTGGTAATGATAATCAAAATCTACAAAGTAGCCACTGTAACGTTTTCAAATAATTTTTGTGGAGTAAAAGTATTTGTTTCTGAGATGTAGTAGAAGTAAAAGTATTTAAACTTGGAAAAGTGAAAGTACCCCAAAATTGTACTTAAGTACAGTAGCCTACTTTAGTAAATATACTTGGTTACTTTCCACCACTGTTGGAAAGAAATTACTTATTTACTTACTTACTTCCTTCACAGGTGTTACCAATGACACTAATGAAGGCTCTGTACCATTCTGGTCAGGGTGCTGATATTGTGCATGTTGGCTCACTGGAAACGCTCTGCTACACCAGTGGGTCTCAAAGTGTGGTCCAGGTACCCTCATCATTCCTTGAGGGGGTTCCAAATGGCCCCTTACAGGTGTGTAACTCTGAGAGTGTATAATGGTACACTCTCAGAGTGCACCATTTGACTCTCAGAGTTATTAAAAAAGTTTGAGAACCACTGTAGCTACACTAAATTGAACAGTATTTGGGAGAAATTAGTCTGCAAGAGGCTGCTCTGTGACAGTGAGTAATGCATGTACAGTGCGTATATGCCAGTGATTCTCAAACGCATTTGGCCGCGGACCCTCATAACTCTCAGAGTTACAGAGCGGTAAGGGTCCATTTGGTTCCTCCTAACTGATCATAATAATGATAGCTCAGATTTATATAGCGCTTTTCTAAGTACCCAAGTCGCTTTACATAAAGAAAAGGAGGAACCAACTTTATTAAGAAGAAAAAGCAATAGGAGATAAGTGCTAGATTAAAAAGATAAAAGGTTAAGCATGTGTTGGGGAGACATCTTAACTAGACCAATCATTTACCTGGGGACCCCCTGGAACCCCCTCAAGGACCCCTGGGTGTCCCCGGACCCCACTTGGAAAACTACGGGTATAAACTCAAAATAAATCTAAGACACATTATGTTAAAAATACTTTAAGCCTGCTGTCTCAAGTCTACTCTGCTGTCACCTCTGGGTGATTTTGTTTATTTCTTTCCGAAAATAGCAGATGTACGTATCCGTGAGCTTATCCGAGATCTGCTTTTTTTATTGTTTGGAAATGTTTCAAAAATAGATAGAAAATAGGGCATAACCATTTAAAGGTAGGGTAAGTGATTTGCGTTGGTTAAAATAATTGTTAAATAGCTCTATATTCTGATAGTACTCATTGCTATAGAGTGTTTGTTCAGTATTAGGAGTCTCCTTGTCTCTCCACCTCTTTATTAAACAGAAAATGCATTTTCGTTTCAGTTTCAGTTTCATTTCCAATTTTATCCAACCAGGACAGAGAACTCAATCAGGATACAGATGAAACAAGTGAAATTGGAAGTGATGACGCTAAGAAATTAGCATGCAAAACTGGAACACTATACAAATTAAGCTTAAAAATTGGTACTTTCTCCTGATTGGCTGAGATTTTGACACCTACCGAAAAATTTATTTTCTGTTTATTAAAGAGCTGGAGAGAAGGGGAGACTCCTGTTACTGAACAAACACTCTATAGCAATGATTACTATCAGAATATAGTATATTTTAACCTTTTAACAAAATACTTTTTGTTTTAACCAAAAAATATCACTTACCCTACCTTTAAGCTCTGTTGTAAAAAGGTTGTCAACAATTTGCAAAAAAGTGGAAATAGCCAGTCTACATTTATTGTCAATCAATGTCGATTGACAATAATAATGATGATGACACTGCTTAATGTAATCAATTGACATGTCCTCAGACACTTCAATGGGGTCAATTTAGCCAAACTGAGCTGTTCCATGGGCAACCACCTGGAGGCGCTGCTGCTGGCTGAGCAGAAAGGCTGTGAACCTTCAGAGTGGAGACAGGAGGGACTCTTCAGCCTCTGTTACAGTCTGCTGTTCAGGTAATCATCATAGGATTTATATAGTATTATTAACAACTACAACAACTACAAAATAGCAACAATAATGGGACAACAATGAATGCCAAGTAATCCCTTATGGTAGAGGTAAAGTATGTTATACAATATAACTAGTACATCTGTATGGTAGAGCATGTTACACAATATACTGTAACTAGTACATCTGTATGGTAGAGTATGTTAATACAATATAACTGGTACATCTGTATGGTAGGGTTTGTTAATAATAATAATATACAGTAACTAGTAGACCTACATCTGCAGTGGTCGGAGGTGGTCTCCCTAATTCCATTGATACATTTTGACCCCGGTGTCAAATAAACCTACTGGTTGATTGGACACTACTGTAGATGTGCCACTATCTTTATTGTAGTTTGGACATTGTTGCCAAGGAGAGGGAGACAATGACCATTGGACATAGATTTAACGGAACAAATGCAGCAAGATTCTCCAACGTTTTCTTTTCCCTCAGGGCCGGGTATCTCACGCTGTTCGAGAGGAGCAAGAATGCTACTGATGTGTACAAAGAGTTCCGCAAGTTTGACGCCCTGCTCTCTAAACTGGCGCGCTGCACACTCAAGCCAGGTAGGCTAAGCATGACACTCCTCGCTTTGTAGCTCTGCCTTTACATCCGAGAGAGTTAACCTCTAATTGTGCATAAGTATCACAGTATCTACAGTAGTATGAACCATTTAGTGTATCTACGTGTCTCCCATATCTAGTCAAGCGGCGGGTTGGACGGTTTTGTGCATTTATGCAATGTCTGCGTAACATTTCACACAGCCACAACACTGTGGATTTATACATTCATAAAGATTTGTCAGTAAAAATAATATATATAAAAAACAATCAATAGAAAAAGAATGCAGTGAAAAACTATAAGTTATAAGAAGTTAAAAATCCTAAGTAAAAAAACAACAACACAGTTAGAAAACACAACTATAACTACAATGGAAATAAATTAGCTGGTCAGATTGCTTTGTAAAGGAATAGAGTTCTATCGCACACGCTTACCACTTACATTGGCACAAACGTGACGCAAAGCTTGGCTGATCCGTGAAGTTGATGGGTTGAGTTTGACTATATAACAGGGAAGCCGATGCCCACAGACAGACAGAGAGACAGACAGACAGACAGACAGACATTCGTGGATTTTCGGTTCTGGACAACCGCTTGTCCGACCGAATTCCCACACGACACACGGCAAGTTTGTAATCTATCGCTCAGACAGGATAAATCAAATTTTGAAAAGTCAAAAAAAATAGTAATAAATAGTAAAAATGCCAGATCAGACCCTGACTGTATTCATCATGTTGAATCTCTAACAGAGGAAAAGAAAATGGCCAGCTCATCTCGAGAGCGCCTGTGGGAGCTGCTGAGAAGCGGGGGTCCCTCAGAGCCCGCGGGCTCCTGGCAGCAGAGCTACCAGCAGTATCTACAGGAGGAGCGGGTAGACGTGGAGATGCAGAGACGGGCCTTACTGCTGCAGCTGTGGACCACCCAGGTGACTATAACACTCATCATGAAAACTTAAAGGCATAGTATGAAAATTTGCCCTGTGTTTAGTTTATACAACAAAACAACATATATATACATATATATTGTTTTACTCATAATGTCCCTCCACACTACTCCAGTGGCATAATAACTTCTGGTACAGAGGGAAATGATTGGTGAAAAATATATTTATATATATTTTTAAAACACATGCCAAAGCCTTAAGTGCTACTGACTTCCCTTACTGATCACACACATAAATAAACACACACAGGTAACAATTCAAGCAGCAGCAGAAAGCACAAGGCGTGTGAGTTACAGCCTGTTGACAACGTTAAGCTCTTAAGCCCTATTTTATACTTCACATGGATTGAAGCTTTCACCGGCAGTGATTTCACTCATTTGGTTTCTATAGAGGCCATCAGCTTTGGAAGAAGTAAAAGTTGCAATACCACAATATAGAAATACTCTGTTACAAGTCCTGTATTCAACATTGTATTTGAGTAAATGTTTAAAAGTATTGGCATCAAAATATACTTCATTAGCAAAGTTAAAAAAATACTCATTACGGATGGCCCAGTTTACAATTTCTTCCTTTTCTTTTACTTCTAAAAATAGCCGATCTACAAGCTCACAAGACTTCGCATCGTGACACCTTGTGAGCTTGTAGATCAACTATTTTTGTATAGCCAATATAGGGCTTAACTCATTCACTGCCACAATTATTGCTGGCCGCGTTTGCCCACTGCCAGAGATTTTTCATTTAAAAAAAAAAGTACTCAGGAGCCGAGATACAGAATTTTTAAGTTTTAAGTTAACAAGGAAGTGGATGGGAGTGTAGATCTTTAAACAATCATATCTCCTTGGTCTTTGGGTCAAATTTGAAAAAAAAACTAAAAAATAAAAAATAATAATAATTTTTTTCAAAAAAAAAAATTACGTTTTTTACGTCAGTGGCAGGATTGGTAAACGGGACAAATTACGTTTTTTACGTCAGTGGCAGTGAATCTTAATCGGGTAATGGATAGTAATCCAAATCTGCAAAGTAACTATAGAAACAAACGTTTCCCCCCTAAAAAAAAAAAAAGTAAAATGTAAAATGTATATGACTGTCCTGTCCTAACTTGCATGGCAAGTTGAAACACTGCATGGCCGAAAAAAAAAAGATACTGTACCTATTGTACCAAACGGAATGGGGTCAAGTTTTGGTGTTTGGTTGGGAAACTCCATTTCAAAGACAACAGGTTCTGCTGTTTCAAAGACAACAGGTTCTGGTGGAATTTTTAATGTGATATAAAAGCACTGCTTGAGCCCAGAGGCGTGTTAATACATGAGATGTGTGCCAGCGGGCCTCGATACAGCACAGGTTTAATCTTCAGTTGGGCGTGTGAAGAGTTTCGCCTCATTTATGTCGATTTGTAAGTAGCCTACAGATGAGACTTCAGTGAAACAAAGAGCTGGGTATAACTCATTCTTCTGGAAAACGGTCAGTGGTGGAAAAAGTACTCACAATTTTTACTTAAGTAAAAGTATCAATACTGCAATATAGAAATGCTCTGTTACAAGTAAAAGTCCGGAATTCAAAATGTAATTGAGTAAAAGTACAAAAGTATTGGCATCAAAATGTACTTAAAAAGTACCAAAAGTATAAGTACTCATTATGCAGAATGTCCCATTTCAGGTTTTCAAATGTATAAAAATCTTTTTAAAATAGCAGATCTACAAGCTCACAATGCGTTGCATCGTGACGCATTGTGAGCTTGTAGATCGGCTATTTTCAAATGGCCGAAATGTATAAAGGGCTGAAGTGGTTAATGTATGTATGTTTTGTAATAATAATCAAAAAAAGTAACTAAAGTTCCCAAGTAATTGTAGTGGAGCAAAAGTACAATATTTGCCTCTGAGATGTAGTGGAGTAGAAGTAAAAGTATTGGAAATTGGAAATACTCAAGTAAAGTACAAATACCTCAAAAGTGTACTTAAAGGAGAATTTTGGACTAAAGTTTTCTTACCTTTTCTATGACGTTATGATATCTTAGGATGAATGGTACAGTAGAAAATTTTCATAACTCCACCCCTGAGCCGCCACAGCTTAAAAGGTGCGCGGATAGGCCTTAGGTTAGATCACATATTTTAATAGCTTTTTATTTAATTTTTTTTGGTGAGATCTGACGTTCATAGTGACAAAACACTGTCCCCAAAAAAAAAAAAAAAAAAAAAAAACAGAAGTCTCGCTAGACAAGATTGAAAGATTTTTTTTTGGTTGCATAGTGTTCTGTCACTATGAACGTCAGATCTCACCAAAAAAAAAATCAAAAAAAGCTATTAAAATATGTGATCTAACCTAAGGCCTATCCGCGCACCTTTTAAGCTGTGGCGGCTCAGGGGTGGAGTTATGAAAATTTTCTACTGTACCATTCATCCTAAGATATCATAACGTCATAGAAAAGGTAAGAAAACTTTAGTCCAAAATTCCCCTTTAAGTACAGTACTTGAGTACATGTACTCCACCACTGAAAACAGTACATCACCAGACATTGTTGAAAAGAAAATCTTCTCCCACGCAGTCAATCCTTATTATCCATGCTAATAGTGAGTCAGACATCCTTACTGTACATTCATATTTAAGCCCTAAACAAAGTTGCTATGGTGCAGAGAGTTAGTTTAACTGTAATCTAGCTGAGACAAGACAACAATAGGCTTAAGTGCTAATACTTCTACAGTCTAGACGAGAGTCTACTCAAATCCTGCTGACCATGAAGTTGACGTTGCATAAAGCTGACAGGTGGGGGAGCTAGTGCGCTGTCTCTGATTTTGTCTGACTAAAAACTGTAGTGGAGACCAGTGGTGTAAAGTAACTAAGTAAATGTACTCAAGTACTGTACTTAAATACAATTTTGAGGTGCTTTTACTTTACTTGAGTAGCCTATGTCTATTTTTCAATAATTTGAAAATGATACTTCAGTAAATCCACTACATCTTAGTAGTGGATTTTTTTACTCAACTACAATTATTTGAAAACTTTACTAGTTACTTTGCAGATTTAGATTGTTATTACAAAACATACATTAACCACTTAAGCTCTGGCTTATACTTTGCCTATTCAAAAATACCAATAATACAAGCTCACAATGCGTTGTGATGTAGTGCGATGAATTGTGAACATTGCTTGTAGGTCGGCTATGTTTGAAAAAGTTTGTAAAATTTTTAAGAAGTTTGAGTACTTTTTTGAATACTTTTGTACTTTTGCGCAGGCCTTTTACTTTCTTATTTTTTTTACTTAACCCATTTTTTTTTCGTTTTTTTGCGGGGCTCCCCCAAGCGCGGGGCCCTGTGCGACCGCACCGTTCGCACTACCCTTCCTGCGGCCCTGCATCCGGTTCTGGATATCAAGCCAATAAGGAAGTCATTAAAACGCTGAAGTTCTTATGCTTTTCGTGACGGGAAATTCAAAGATGGTGGATTTGAATTCGCTGATATAGTATTCTCGAACTCCAGGCTTTTATTTTCCTTCGCGTTTTGCTAAAAAAATAAGAGCCTGGACCAGCCTGTTGACGTTCCTGGCATAGGAAGTGGGAGTCGACCTTTCATTTCCCCAACCAACCAGAGTGAATCAAGCACTTTATCGCTTTACCTCTTGCACTTTACTGTGATGATGATGGTGATGATGATGAAACAAGCACTTTATGCCGGCACTTTATAATTCCTTTTTTATCTCTTGTGATGATGATGATGATGATAATGATGATGATGAAACAAGCACTTTATCTCTTTATCTCTTGCACTTTACTGTGATGATGACGGTGATGATGATGAAACAAGCACTTTATGCCGGCACTTTATAATTCCTTTTTTATTTCTTGCACTAGATGCGCCCAGACCTATGTTTTTATGCTATGGTGTTTCTTGTCTGCTGTTGTCCTGTACTGTCTGTATGTTTTAAACCACTACTCTGGCTGTAAACCCAATTGCCCTTCTGGGACATTAATAAACTTGAACCTTGAACCTTGAACCTTGTGCAGTGGGCGTCGCTCCAAATGTTGTGACGTCAGGGCTCTCAATAGAGACACACGGGGACTACAAATTTCACGCCCACTTTTGAGACAGCGCCGCTACTCCCGGTCCGTTAGAACGATGAACTGCAGCTGCCAATGCATTCCCTATGAGAGGATATGAAAGTTAGCCTACTTTTAAAATTATCTTGCATTAACTGAAGACGATATTGATTTAAATAAAAATATGTTTCCAAATGTATGGAGTGTCTTTGTCAACATATCTTCTTGTTTTCTTAATAGTTGATGTGTTTCACATTTAATTTGCCACTTTAACGAGTTACCCATAATGCTAACGCAGCAGAGGGTAGACAGCAGACGGGCATTTCAGTGACATCACTGTCTTTACGAGCGCTGAGCGCCGACCACTGGCGTACCCACTGTAGAGGCAGGAGAGGCGGTCGCCTGCCCAACTAAGATCTCGCCTCCCCTAAAAAAAAAAATAACCCGAAAATGTGTCATTGCGTGCTTAATGTCCTCAAAGTCACGCATCCAACAAGCTTTGAACTGAGCAGATTGGACCTTCTGTTCCAGAGATAATGACCAAAACCTATTGAAAACGGCCACTTTCGGCAGTTTTCTGGGTATTGAAAACCTCAAGGGATGCGTCCGTGACGTATATACCATGCGACCACTTAAACTCTCGATCTCCGATGCTAGCGGTTTTGACATACTGATGGAGTATATTATAGTATATTGTGGGTAGTATATCGAGATGAAAGATATGGGACATTAAAAAGGACAAATTAAACAAATGGGACAGATTATTAGAACACAAAAAAAATCGCTACAGCCTCAGTAGTTAACCAGTGAAATGACGGTATTTTACAATGCCTCTCATAGAGATTGCATTGAGAGCTGCAGTTCATCGTTCTAACGGACCCCGAGTGTCAAAAGTGGGCGTGGATTTGTAGGCCTTCCGCTTCCGGCCGTGTGTCTCTATGCTGCCGCTTGGGGGAGGAGGAGGGGCGCGGGGCGGGGGCTGACGGACAGATCGGTGAACCAATGGGATCCCACAGAATCTTTCTCCAGAGATTCTGAACCCGCCCCTCTAGACCAGATATCAGACTCGCTAGGGCAGCCGACTGATATAGTGACTTCACATCACGGATCCCTTCGTCCGTATTTTTTACAGTCTTTTACAGTTCTCAACCTGTGTGGGCTGGGGCCCACTGGTCCAGAAAAGGTTTGAGAACCACTGAGGTAGAGGCAGTATAGGTTCGATCCTTTTATTGTTTTACATGAGACAGACGGTTATGACATATAGTGATGATAATAGTTTAATCTACTTTAGTTTCATCTAAAGTCATGGACTTATTGGGCGCTCGGTTCTCGGTTGGCGCCGTGGTAAAGTAACTGTTCACCACCGTCGAGTCTAGGGTTTGAATCCGCTGTGGCACGTCTGGCTTTGTCGAGCGTCTATATACAAACACATTTGGTTGTGTTCGGGGGAGGGAAGCCGGGCGGGGAGCGTGATATTCGTCACTGCGCGTGTGCGGAATGTTGAACCGGAGGAGTAGGTTGGTGGTGCTATGTCCTCCCGGTGAGGGCTCCTCACTGGCAGGTGAGCCAGTCGGATACAACAGCAGTGGCAAGCAGTGTGAGGAATTAATTGGCATAACGACTAAATTGCGGAGAAAAAGGGGTAATAAATGATTGTGCTGCAAAAAAAAATAAAAAATCAAATGTGTGATACACAATGGGAAAATCTGTCATAATTACCCCTATTCGCCCCGG
The DNA here is from genome assembly GCF_963280865.1 of Gymnoscopelus braueri. Taxonomy (NCBI): domain Eukaryota; kingdom Metazoa; phylum Chordata; class Actinopteri; order Myctophiformes; family Myctophidae; genus Gymnoscopelus; species Gymnoscopelus braueri. Next base: position 49,788,384 of record NC_137612.1, on the reverse strand, counting down.
TATCCCCATGCCTGGACGATAATATGTGACCGAGTCCAGCTCTCCCCAGGCTGGCAGAGGGAGAGCAGCGCCCAGGACTGGGTGAAAAAAAGGGTTACAAAATCTATTTACTAAATATACGCTACATTTTATGTGCCTCAAAAATATCTGCCCGGCATTTGAGCCTGTGTGGCAAAATGATTTGATGTGGTGATCTTGGAAGCGACAGGGAGGGTAAACGCTGCTCTTCTAACTTTGGAAGCATTTGGCTGTGTGTCAGCGGAGAGCTGACCCGAACGGCACAGAGGTGAGAAGAGCTGGGAGAACCCGGCAATTAATGTGTGACAGGCTAGGCTTGCTGGTCCGTCTGTCCCTGCCAGCCTGTCACACATGTGTCTCCGAGGACCTCTCAACATCACTCACATCCAGACAAGACCGCGGCCCCCGGAACCTGAGGGACTTGTCACCTTTCTAAATAATACATGACATTATTAGATTATGTCAAAACCTTTATTCCATCTCTCTGCCCAAGATCTTTGTCACTTTTGACTTCCGTGGAGGAAGATATTTTATTAAAGATCTACTCTACTGTGTGTGTGTGTGTGTGTGTGTGTGTGTGTGTGTGTGTGTGTGTGTGTGTGTGTGTGTGTGTGGGGGGGGGGGGGGTGCGTGGCTAATGTGTTTTTGAAGCTTAACCATGAAAGCCCTGGTTGTTTCCTGCACTCTGCAGATCTCTAAAATGTGAATATATATTTATTACATTTTTCCAATAAAAAATCTGGTTTTACAGAAAACTCACAGAAAAGTGTTTTGACTCAAGGCAACACTAAACAGAGAGTGTTTGCATTGGTTTGATGTCACTCATAGCCTCATCAAAGACGAGCATATATCACAGGAGGACTTTTACTTGTAACATCATATTTCTATGGTGGTATTGCTACAGTACTTTTTCTTAAAACCCGAGGCCGTTTTTCTACAAATGCCTTCTAAATCCTAACAGCCCTAACAGTCACTTATATTGCTAAGAAGCAAAGATTTGAGTTAAAAATGTTTGCTTAAATTTTTTTTCAAAGATTTGCAAAATAAAAAAAAATAGCAGATCTACAAGCTCCTTATGAGCTTGTAGATCTGCTATTTTTGAATGGCCAAAGTATAAAATAATGACACCGATGCTTTCCCGGTTTTAATGGGTTACGTAAAAAAATGCATACTGTGTATGTGAACACAAAGAACTGAGTTGTGTGTTTGATGTGGTGGTTCTTTTTGGTTTGTTCTAGGGCAACGCTGGACCCTGTGCCTTCTGGCTGCTGAGTTTCCTGCTCACTCACCCTGAGGCCATGCAGGCCGTGCGGGCGGAGATCAGAGAGATCCTGGCCGGGACGCTGGACGCCCCCACCCCCCTCCATGTGCTGCTGGACGCACACTGCACCCCTGTGCTCGGTGAGGAATCTGTTCAATTATTCACCATGGTGTTGTAAAGTAACTACTCAAGTTACTAAGTACTCAAGTACTGTACTTATAATTGCAATTTTGAGGGTTTTTCTTTTTACTTTATTGGAGTATTTCCAGTTGTCAATACTTTTACTTAACACCTTAACGTAACACCACAAACATTGTACTTTTACTCCAGTATAATTATTTGAAAACTTGAGTTGCTAGTTACTTTGTGGATTTTGATTATTATTACAAAACCACTTTTGACCTACCGTATATATGTACTTTCGCTATTTGAAAAAAACAGATCTACAAGCCCACAATGCGCGCTGTGAGCTTGTAGATCTGCAATGCAATTAAAGGACAACTTCATCCATTTTCAACCTATCTTCAAAACTAGTCCTCACTGATGCTCATCATGCACATCTGATCAAATACTACTGCTTATTCTATGTATTGACTCCATCGCACATTCGATCGAACCTTGCTGCTTTGGTTAGATATATCAGCAATTACCTGTAGGCTACATTTTTACAAAATGCTGCTAAATTATAAGCTATTGTACCTGTCCAAGACAAGACCCTAAACCTAATGTATATTATACATCAAGTCTTCCCAAACCTTTCGAACTGGGCACCCCCCACCCTGACAAGCACTTGGAATTGTAGGCATTACATTTAGTTTGACTTGGTTCCACCGATAATGTTGAGAAAATAGCCGTTCTGCAAGCTCACAACGCCTCGTGCGAGGCGAGGCGTTTCGATCGAAGACAGTATTTTTACTTTAATGGAGTATTTCCAATTTTCAGTACTTTTACTTCTACTCCACTACATCTCAGAGGCAAATATTATACTTTTACTCCACTACAATTATTTGAAAACTTTAGTTTCTTAGTTAGATTTTGACTATTATTACAAAACATTACATTAACCACTTCAACCCTATATACATTTCGGCCATTTGAAAATATTATTCAAAATATTTTATTTATATTATATTTTATTTTATATTTTTTTATACATTTGAAAACTTGAAATGGGACATTCTACATATTGAGTGCTTTTACTTTTGGAACTTTAATTACATTTTGATGCCAATACATTTTGAATTCCAGACTTTTACTTGTAACAGAGTATTTCTATATTGCAGTGTTGATACTCTTACTTAAGTAAAACATTTGAGTACTTTTTCCACCACTGTTTTCTCCACCACTGACCATACTGTGCATTCATTCATTCATCCCTGTGTGCAGACAGTGCTCTGAGAGAGACGCTGAGGCTCACGGCGGCAGCCATCATCACCAGAGAGGCGGTGCAGAGCAAGGTGCTGCGCATGTCCAACGGCCAGGAGTACCAGCTCAGACAGGGGGACAAGATCTGTCTGTTCCCCTTCTTAAGCCCTCAGATGGACCCGCACATACACCACGAACCCCAGGTATAGCTACTGAACTGAACTGTATGACAGACAGACAGGCATAGAGAGACAGGCATAGAGAGACAGAGAGAGAGAGAGAGAGAGAGAGAGAGAGAGAGAGAGAGAGAGAGAGAGAGAGAGAGAGATTTGTGAAAACTATCAAATGGAAACTAAGTTGAGTGTTGATCGTTAGTGATGACTTAACCTTCCCCTGTCAGGCTGTCACAGAGCATCTAAACTGTGTGCCTTGGTGTTGACGGCTACAGCATGACGCCATGCGCTGTAACGTTCAGGTACTGTGGTGTTTCAACACAGGAAGGATTAGGGGCATTCACTGAAACGGCTGAGAAGAGGCATCCTCTGGGATGAGCTGCTTAATGCCTAGTGCTGACACAAACAAAAGACATCGGCAGCAGCAAAATCACTAAAGCTGCGAAAGTATAGCTTTTGTATTGTATCTGAGCAAATAAGATGCAATCCCTCTTTGATCACGCGAGATAAAAATAATTTCACCCACTTCTTTACACCTGTAAACCTATGGTGTGACAATAAAGTAAATTCTGGGATTGGGACAGTAGCATTTTTCAATCAATAAGTGTCATACCTAAGGGGCACGGTGGCGCAGTCTGTAGCGCTGTCGCCTCACAGCTAGAAGGTCTTGCGTTCGATTCCCGCCGGGGACGGTGGGGGCGTGTTCTCTCCTCCGCGTCATCAGTGCCCATACCCTAGGTGGGGTTGTCAAAAGGGCCTTTCTGAGTTTGCATGTTCTCCCCGTGTCTCCTAGGGTAGGTAGTACCCTCACAAAAAACATGCAGTAATCCTGGTCTCTATACTGCCTCCCCCTGGTCAGCCGGGGCGCCTGATGGAGGGGAAAGGAACTGGTTGGAATAACGTGTTCCTTCCACGCGCTACATCTAACCAGGGAAACTCCCCCCTGTCGCCTGATAAGAAGCGGCCTGCTCACTCCTCATGCATTGAAGGAAGCATGAGCTCAGTTCGGGGCTCTCCCCAGGCTGGCAGAGGGAGAGTAGCGCCTAGGATTACAAGCTTAGGCAATTAGCCCTTGGTGAAAACATTTGATTAAAAAAAAAAGAAGTGTCCTACCTGACATCAGGGTTTAAATGTCTCAGTGAGGGAGACCTCCAGTTACTGTAAATCGTAAAATCTGTATTTCAGGTATAAACTGTAAAATTGTGTGTTGTCTGTTGAAATTTGATCGCAGTTTTTAACGTCATCATTTTTGTGTCTTCGTAACAGAATTTCAAATACGATCGCTTCCTAAATGCCGATAAGACGGAAAAGAAGAAATTCTACAAGGATGGGGAGAGGCTGAAATACTACACCATGCCGTGGGGCGGTGGGGCCAACGTCTGTGTGGGGAAGCAGTTTGCGATCAAGGGCATCAAGCAGTGAGTATTCTAACGTCAACTCACCCACGTTTATGAATGAGATCCATCCAGCATCGGCTACCTGGAATAACCATACCTTTCCCCTAAGCATATCCACACGGTACTGTGGACAGTGGTGGGCAGTACATGTACTCTGACTGTACAGAAATAGGCCTACTACTGGTTCTCAAACTTTTTCATGTCAAGGACCCCAAAAAAAATGTATTTGTGCCATGAACCCCCAGAAAAGAAGATTTATGTAAAAATTCAAACCTTTCCAAACATTATCGATATTTTTCAAATATTGTCAAAAATAGCAGATGTACAAGCTTGTAGCGCGACACGAAGTGACGAGCTGCGAGCTTGTACATCTGCTATTTTTGAATAGCCAACGTTAAAATGGATACAGTGGTTAAAAGGATTGTGATGCTATGTTAACTACTTTTGCTGGGTACCCCCTGGAACCACCCCAAGGACCCCTGGGGGTCCCTGGACCCCACTTTGCGAACCAATGTACTAAAGTAGTAGTACATGTTTTGAGTACGTAGGCCTATTGTACTTTACGTGTTTTTTAATGTTTTATTTTCGGGAACCTTTTTACGTTCATTCCTCTACATTTCACAGACAAATATATTGCACTTTTGACTGCACTACATGTCTAGGAAGGGAAAAGGTAGCCTACATTATGAAGTAACCACTTAAGTCCTATTTCGAAAGTAGTGAAAATAGCCGATCTGCAAGCTCACAATGCATCGCACCATGACACGTTGTGAGCTTGTTATTTTTTTAATTTGGAATACTTACGTATTTTTTCATTTTGAAAAGCAAGTACTCCAGTACTTCAACTCAATTACAAATTAGACCGAGCAACTTTCACTTAGTGGTAGAGTAATATTTAACTGGGGTCGAGTACCACTGAATCATATAATTACTGGAACAGCTAATACACCTGTTCCCTTGGAAATACCCGCGTTCATGTTACTGTGGGTTTATTCGACCCTTCCTTCCATGACTATCAGTGTAGTAATTAGCTCGACGGTGTGTTTACACTGCGTTGCGTGCAGGGTTAATGCTGAGGGAACATGTCTATCCAATTATATGGGTTAAAAGGTGCATCGCGGTAATCCACCGCACATGGAAAAAAAGAGTATAGGCAGGTCTGTGGGGAGACCTGCTAACATACACAGTAAGAATCCTCAGTCTACCAAATGGACCCGAGGGTCTGTTTGGTTAAATTAACACTGAGAGATTTGACTGTGTGCTGCCATTAGCAACCAGCTTGATGCTTCTAGGCTTTGCTGGTGGTGTAGGCTACCTGCTGTGATGTGATTTCTATGTGTAGATGTTAGGGAATCGATTTGACTCAACTAAAGCCCCTCCCAGTAACCAAGTACACACATGAAATATAGGTTCTTTGGGGGGCGGTTGAGGTGTTATATCGTCTCTGTCGGGGGTAAACCTCATAATGTCCAAAACTGTTACTTTCCAACATTCAAATTAAAAAATAGCAGATTGACAAGCCGCGACGTGTTTCGAGCTGCCGCTACTTTTGATAGGCCTATTTTTGTGTGACGCTGTAGTATGATCAAGTAGGGCATTCATTTAGGAAAAAACTGAATATTCATATTATGTCATTTTGCATATTTTTTTAATTTTGTGCCAGGGACCCCCCCCCCCATACAAGAATTGTGTTGAAAACATCAAAATATATTCCAAATGTTCAAATTTCTTTCAAGATAAAAAAAAAAGCAGATCTACAAGCTCACAACGCGTCATGCGCTTGTAGATCAGCTATTTTCAAATAGCTGATGTATTGGGGTTAAAGTGGTTAAAGTGATTTTGATGCTATATTAACTAATTTAGCTGGGGGAACCCCCTGGAACCTCCTCAAGGGTCCCTGAGGGGTCCCCGGACCCCACCTTGAGAACCACTGGTCTAGGTGTATGGTGGTGTATGTTCACTGTTATGTGACTCTTTTTGACCTACAGGTTTGGTGTACGTTCACTGTTATGTGACTCTTTGTGACCTGTAGGCAGTGTTGGAAAAAGTACTCAAATGTTTTACTTAAGTAAAAGTATCAATACTGCAATGTAGAAGTACTCTGTTACAAGTAAGAATCCGGAATTAAACATTTACTTGAGTAAAAGTACAAAGGATTGGTATCAAAATGTACTGAAAGTACCAAAAGTAAAAGTACTAAAATGTTTGAAAATAGCAGATCTACAAGCTCACAACGCGTGGCGATGCGACGCGTTGTGAGCTTGTAGATCGGCTAGTTTAAAATAGCCGATGTACAAAATAGGGCTAAAGTGATTCATGTATGTTTTAGAATGTAATAATTTATATCTGCAAAGTAACTAGTAACTAAAGTTTTCAAATAATTGTAGTGGAGTAAAAGTACAATATTTGCCTCTGCGATGTAGTGGAGTAGAAGTAAAAGTATATACAATTGGAAATAGTTACTTTACACCACTGACTGTTATGTGATTCTTTGTGACCTACAGGTTTGTGTTGATGGTACTGACTCGTCTAGACGTGGAGCTGTGTGACCCACAGGCCCAGGTTCCGCCCGTCAACCCCAGTCGCTATGGTTTCGGGATGCTGCAGCCAGTAGGAGACCTGCAGGTTCGCTACAGGCTCAAGAGGATGTCACACTCAATTTAGTGACTGACGCCTCCTTCATAGAAATGGTGGAAGAAGTACTCCCATTTTTCACCAAAGTAAAAGTAGCAATACCACAATGTAGATATACTGTACTCTGTTACAAGTAAAAGGCCTGAATTAAAAATTTGACTTTTTAATAAAAGTACAAAAGTATTGGCATCAAAATATACTTAAAGTAGGCTACCAAAAGTCAATGTCATTTTGCAGAATATCTCATTTTCCGAAAGTGTTCTAGGTTTGTCAAAATCTTTCAAACAGCAGATCTACAAGCTCACAACACATCGCATCACAACGTGTTGTGAGCTTATAGATCAGCTATTTTTGAAAGTGTCAAAATCGTAAAACCCAAAATCTACAAAGTCCTTTCTACACATTTTGAAATGGAAAATGTGAAGCATCCTTACAAATCATTTTAAATCATTTATAATTTATATCTCATTTATAATTTAAATAGAATGTAATTCACAGTGTAATTAAAGTGTAAAATAATCATTAGACATGTGTGTTCAGCTTAATACCTTTTCAACAGTTGTTTGACACAACTTCTTTATTTATATAATATTGTATACTGTATTGATGCTTTTATAATATTTAATGTTGTATGTTTTATCTACTGTAATGAAAAAAAGCTCAAACACAAATAAAATTGTGTATCCTTTGTATGAGTTCTCTCTCCTGATTCGATGACATTTGGTATCCCAACTGCTGTAACTGAACAAACAGTATAGCAATGATTACCATCACAATAGAGATATTTGACAAATACTGAAAAAATAACCAATTTAGACCGGGAAAGAATCTGTGTAATCTTTAGATTTCTTTGGCTATTTGAAAATAGCAGATCTACAAGCTGCTATACGAGCTTGTAAATCTGCTATTTTTGAAAAAAAAATAAAGTTTGCGCAAATCTTTGAATATATATATATATATATTGTCTTCTAAATCCTACAGTTTTTTGTAAACCGTATGTTGCTGGTTCTCAAACTTTTTCATGTCAAGAACCCCCAAAATTATATGTATTTGGCCGCAGACCCCCCCCCCCCCATCTCAAAATATTAGGGACCCCCAGAACCAAAGATTTGAGTCAAACAATTTCCCTTTAAAAAAAATATATATATTCAAATATTTGCACACATTTTCAAGATTTAAAAAAAAAAATAGCAGATCTACAAGTTCATAGCGCGGCTATGAACTTGTATATCTGCTATTTTTCAACAACCAAAAATCTAAAATGACAGATGCGTTCCCGGATTGAATGGGTTAAGTTATAATGAGAGTAGCACTGTAAGGCATGACTCAAGAGATGGAATGATCTAGACCGTGAGCCCCACCAGTGATTCTTAAAGTGGGGGTCCTCCAGGGGTTCTTCAGCAAAATGTGTTAATTTAGCATTAACATCAGTTTAATCACTTTAAACCTATTTTATAGCCTACTTAGCCTTTTTTAAATGTTGAAAAATCATGAAATAAAAAGTTTAATGAGGGGGGGGGGGGGGGACACAAATCTTCTCTTATGGGGGTCCCTGGCAAAAACAACAACAACATAGTTTCAACTGCCTGGCCAATTACATATAGGCTAGTATCAATATACAGGGTTCCCGAAAAATATTTAAAACAGGGTGTGCAAAGCAGTGGTTCTCAAACTTTTTCATGTCAAGGACCCCCACAATGTATTTCATCACGGACCCCCATCTCAAAATATTTCGTTCCAGGGACCCCCTGAACCATTTTGCATGTTGGCTTTAAAATACGTATTCAAAGATTTGCACGAATTTTCAAGATTTTTTTTTTTTTACAGATCTACAAACTCATAGTGCAGTGCTATATGAGCTAGATCTGCTATTTTTCATTCTGAATAACCAAAGTATAAAATATGGAAAAAGGGGTTAAAATGATTGTGACGCTTTATGAACTAATTTTGCTGGGGACCCCCTGGAACCCCCCCGAGGACCCCTGGGGGTCCCCGGACCCCACTTTGAGAACCGATGGTGTAAACTAAGGGTTAATCAGATGTGGGAACAACCAGTACTGGTGGAACCATAAGGGTCTGCCATGCACGGACCCCTCTGTAACAGACAGACAGCTGCGTCTGAACGCCCCTTCCCTTCATACACACACTCTCTCACACACACACACACACACACACACACACACACACACACACACACGCGTGAACACAGGCATACACCGTTAGCCTACATCCATACATCTGATCTGAACACAGAATGGATGCTCATACTTGTTGATCCGCACCCCGCTGGGCTTGAGGAGCAGCATCTGGGGCGTACATGATGCTGAGGCTGATCTGCACACAACAAGCCTTATTGAGACCATCATCTCCTGCCACCATGTCTGAAGGAGGCTGATCGGAACGGAACGGAACGGGTCACACAACCCTGATGGACATTATTGGGGAATTATAAGAATAAAGCAATAACGCAGACCGTTATATGTTTGATCTGCAATCTCTCCGCCTTAAATGGATGCGTTATCCCAGAGAAAAGGTAAGGTGTTGCGTTCGTGTTGAATCTCAGCTGGTCCGCTCGTTTAATAAAGCGCTATTAGGTGTATACTGTAACGTCGCTGGTCACGATGTGTTTTTTCCCCCCCCAATAAGCTGTATAGCCATATCAATCATTATTATAGATCAGCTATGGCGTAGAGACTGGTCTGCATCTAAACTGCGTCCTAACGGTGGAGTGGAGCTGATCAGCCTGAATAAACACGAGAAATGGGGAAAAAACACTCAACAATTTGTATTTTGCAACGCTGCATCTCTCCACATATCTCAAATCGTACTATTAGCCTACTTAATCATTTAATTAGTGTATAAATAGGCTGCTGTTTCATTTTGAGCTGCGATTCAAGCACAGTTCTTAATCCATAGAGAATTGAAAGAGATTGCTTTCAGCTTTTTGCAATAATGGTTGAATTGGCCAGTTAAATTGTTGAATTGTAGGCTAGACTATACAGTGAAAACGGTGTTAGGGGTGGGGGCTTCACTTAAAGCTGACTGGAGTCCACCAGGCCCCCTCCCCCTTTTCCCTCTACACCAGTGGTTCTCAAAGTGGGGTCCGGCGACCCCCAGGGGTCCTTAGGTTTTATCCTTTTTTTTTTACCATTTATATGTTAGCTATTCAAAAATAGCTGATCTACAAGCTCGCCGTATTATGTGACTTCGTGGCAGGCTGTGAGCTTGTAGATCTGCTTTTTTTTTTTTGAGGATTGGGAAATTTACGAATGATTTGGATTTTTTTTAAACATAAATCTTCTCTTCTGGGGGTCCCTGGCACAAAACATTTTCAGATGGGGGGGTCCGCGAACAAACACATATCAGTTTGGGGGTCCTTGACTTGAAAGAGTTTGAGAAAGACTGCTCCACAAGTCTATTTGGCAACAAAAAAAAACCTATCTACAAGCTCACCATTATCGACTATGTTCGCCGATTGTTCGCACAAGATCTGCTGTATAGGCTCAACCGTGAAAGCCTCCTGCAAAAGAACGCTTCTCTTTAGGTTTCTGCTGACAACGTAGGAATTGCGGACAGCCTCATAACCACAACAACAACCCCATTCAGTGGTGTAAAGTAAGAAAGTACATAATACTAAGTAGCCTACTGTACTTACTGTAAGTAAAATGAAGAAAAGTATTGTGGGTGGGGACTGTAAGTGTGCGCTGTCCACTCCAGTGGTGCTGAAATGCTCAGGATTCACCACTCTGATTCTAATAGCCTTTTTCCATAGTGGGTCTCTTGCCAAAAACATTATTAGCCTATCTTCCTGCAATTGTTTTGGCCAGTGGTGTAAAGTAAGTAAGTACATGTACTCAAGTACTGTATTTCAAATTGTCAGTACTTTTACTTCTACTCCACTACATCTCAGAGGCAAATATTGTACTTTTTACTCCACTACAATTATTTGAAAACTTAAGTTACTAGTTACTTTGTACATTTTGATTATTATCACAAAACATACAGCAACCATTTCAGCCCTGTATTACATTTCAGGCATTTGAAATCTACAAGCTCACAATGCCTTGCATCACTATAGGCATTGTCAGGTTGTAGATCTGCTATTTTCAAAAGATTTCGTATACATTGTATACATTTGAAAACTTGTGAAATGGGAGCTTTTGCATAATGAGTACTTTTACTTTTGGTACTTTAAGTACATTTTGATACCAATACTTTTGTACTTTTACTCAAGTCAATTTAGAATTCTGGACTTTTACTTGTAACAGAGTATTTCTACATGGCAGTATTGATACTTTTACTTAAGTAAAAAAATGTGAGAACTTTTTCCACCACTGCCTAATAATAACAACAACAACCCCATTGATGGAAATATACCTATAACTATAGTCTACTGTCACCATTACTTCACTTTGGCCTGAAATTAACTTTGTGTGCCGTAACTTTTACGTTTAAGACCTCTTAAGTCACAACGTCTGCAATTCAACAAAAAGTACTCAAATTTTTTATTTAAATAAAAGTATCAATACTGCAGTGTAGAAATACTCTGTTACAAGTAAAAGTCCGGAATAAAAAATTTACTTGAGTAAAAATACAAAAGTATTGGTATCAAAATGTACTATTGGTACCAAAAGTAGAAAGTACTCATTATGCAGAATGTCCCATGTCACAAGTTTTCAAATGTATAAAATGTGTAAAGAATCTTTTGAAAATAGCAGATCTATAAGCTCACAACATTGTGAGCCTGTAGGTCTGCTATTTTCAAATGGCCGAAAGGTACTGTATATAGGGCTGAAGTGGTTAATGTATGTTTTGTAATAATAATCAAAATCTACAAAGTAACTAGTAACTCAAGTTTTAAAATAATTGTATTCGAGGAAAAGTATAATATTTGCTTCTGAGATGTAGTGGAGTAGAAGTAAAAGTACAGAAAATTGGAAATACTAGTTACTTTACACCACTGTATGTAGGGTGTCTCTTGCCAAAACAAAATCAATAAGATAGGCTAATATCTTTTTTGGCAAGCGACCCACTACGTAAAAAGGCTATGAATTAAAGGCTATTACAATCAGAGTGGTGAATCCTGAGGATTTCAGCACCACTGGAGTGGACAGTGCAGACTTGGCCACCCACAATACTGCTGCACTCGTGACCCCGGACAGCTCCCACTAGTCTCAGGGAGTGGTTGGGCCAGTAACTAAGTACATTTACTCAAGTACTGTACCTTAAGTGCCATTTCCAGGTACTTTCACTTGACTTGAGTGTTTACATTTTTGACAATGTATACAATTTATGCTTCTCCCCCGCTTCTACATTTCAGAGGCAAATATTGTACTTATAATCCACTACAATGATCTGACAACTTTAGTTACCAGAGTTACTTTGCAGATTTAAATTACAATACATACATTAACCACTTATTTCATACTTTGGCTATTCGGAAATAGCCAATCTACAAGCTCCCAATGTGACATGTTGTGATCTTGTAGATCTGCTATTTTTTTTCAGTAAAAAAAAAGAGGAGAAAATAATGACTACTTTTACCATGTACTATTTTGACGCCAATACTTTTACTTAAGTAACATTTTGAATAATGTGGGCCTTTTTTCTTGAAGTATTTGCACATTGTGGTATTTCTACTCTAACTTCTTCCCATTGGAGAACATGAGTTGTGCTTCACATAACACAACTACCCATTCCTTTCTTTTTGTTGTGTCTTTTCCAAACCACCAGAAACAACAATGAAAGCAAACCCAAGCGACCACAGGAGCCCATAGCCTTCCTGCTGTGCCTCGCCACCCCCGATCTTCATCCAAACCATGGAGAACACTTCAGCAGACCTCACCAACAAGGCCGGCTCCCGCTCCACGGCCTCGCTTCCCCCTGAGCCGCTGGACATCCTCCGCAGCAAGTCGTGCTTCCGCCGGGTGAGGCTGAACGTCGGCGGCCTCCCGCACGAGGTCCTATGGCGCACGCTGGACCGCCTGCCGCGCACGCGCCTGGGCAAGCTGCGGGACTGCAACACGCACGAGTCGCTGATGGAGGTCTGCGCAGTGTTGATTTCGTCGACTAAAAACTATGACGAAAAATGTTCGTCGACTACCTTTTTTCACTGACAAAAACGAAATAAAATGTAAATAAAAACTAAGCTACGATGACTAAAACTAAGACTAAATATACTGACAATTTCGGCAACAAATAAAAACTAGACTAAATTGTTAGTGAGGGACGAGTGGAGAAGAGATCCAGTACAACTAAAAGACAAGTAATTTTATGTTTGGTTGCGCTCGGGTGTTGCGCTCTGAAAATAGCCGATCTACAAGCTCACAACGCGTCGCGCTGCGACGCGTTGTGAGCTTGTAGATCGGTTATTTTCAGCATGCAACCAAGTGTAAAATCTGCCATTACGACGCCATCAAGGCACCGCCAAAATACAGTTTTAGTCGACTATAATCTTATGATATTTAGTCGACTAAAACTAGACTAACAGTAAAACATTTCAGATGACTAAATTATGACTTAAAACTAAATGGAATTTGATTCAAAAGACTACGACTAAAACTGAATCAAAATGTGCTGTGTCAAAATCAACACTATAGGTTTGCGACGACTACGCCCTGGAGGAGAACGAGTACTTCTTCGACCGGCACCCGGGCGCCTTCACGTCCATCCTGAACTTCTACCGCACGGGCAAGCTGCACATGATGGAGGAGATGTGTGCGCTGTCCTTCAGCCAGGAGCTGGACTACTGGGGCATCGACGAGATCTACCTGGAGTCCTGCTGCCAGGCCCGCTACCACCAGAAGAAGGAGCAGATGAACGAGGAGCTGAAGCGGGAGGCGGACAACATGAAGGACTGCGAGGGCGAGCAGTTTGACAACACCTGCTGTAGCGAGAAGCGGCAGAAGCTCTGGGACTTGCTGGAGAAGCCGAGCTCCTCGGTGGCGGCAAAGGTAATTGCTTTGTGTGTGGCATGTGTGTGTGCGCACACACACACACACACACACACACACACACACACACACACACACACACACACACACACACACACACACACACACACACACACACACACACACACACACACACACACACACACACACACACACACACACACACACACACACACACACACACACACACACAATTGCTTTGTTTTCCTTTCAAAATGCATACATTGTTACATTGACCCATGGGTCTATTTCATCAGCCAGTAAATTTTTATGTTTTATGAAAAACATCTTCAGTTTAATCAAAACAATTGGTATACAGTAGGAACAGCCAGAACATTACACCCAAACCACACAGGGCCGTTCCCTCTGTGCAGACAGGGGAAAAAAAGATGGTTCTTTAAAAGACAAGGCTATATGGTTCCACGAGAAAATACCAACGAAACCTATCACCTACGAAAGAACCATTTCATTTACTTCCTTACCTATCCTCTTGGTCCAGGTTGTTGGGGCATAAGGTCTCAATCACACACTGCCACTGAACACTGTCCTGTGCTTTGGCCTGTGCTTCGTCCCAGGAAAGACCGGTGGTGGAAAAAGTACTCATGTTTTACTTAAGTAAAAGTGTCAATACTGCAATGTAGAAGTACTCTGTTATGAAAAGTCCGTAATGAAAAATTGTGAGGTACTTTTCACTGGAGTATTACCAATTGTCTATACTTTTACATCTACTCCACTACATCTCAGAGGCAAATATTGTACTTTTACTCCACTACAATTATCCAGTTGCTAGTTACTGTACTAGATATACATTATTACATTATAAAACATGCATTAACCACTTTAGCCCTATTTTATACCTGGGCTATTTTCAAATACAAGCTCACAACGTTGTGAGCTTGTAGATCTGCTATTTTCAAACATTTTAGTACTTTTACTTTTGGTACTTTAAGTACATTTTGATACCAATACTTTTGTACTTTTACTCAAGTCAATTTTGAATTCCGGACTTTTACTTGTAACAGAGTACTTCTACGTTGCAGTATTGATACTTTTGCTTAAGTAAAACCTTTGAGTACTTTTTCCACCGCTGCTTATCATCAAATCAGCTGTTTCCAAGGAGGACGATGTCCTCAGGCCTTGGAAAAGATTGATGTCATAGTGTGTGTCCCTGTGGTGTGGCTGACGGTGTGACACATTATGGGATGTGAAGGGGAACGTGAGACCGTGAGCGTAGTGAGGATCCAGTTGCAGCATGTCTGCAGCGGCCCGGGGATGCCAGGTTTCTGGATACGATGCTTGTCCCGGTTTTGGAGTATCCTAGAGTGGGACACAAACTTTTTAGCTTAAGACCCAAAAGAGAAATTAGATGTTTGCCCGGGACCCAAACTAGTGAAAATAGCAGCTTTTGCAGGTTTTGTAGTGGTGGGAATTATTGTTCATGTCAGTGTTCGAATCATTTCGTTCTTGTTCACTAAAAAGATTAGTTCTTATGATTTGTTCATCGTTCAGCGCTTCTGGTTCCGTCGTCCTCCTCTCACGTAGTTCAGTCCAATGACGACAGAGGAGCGTCTCTCTTCAGCCAGTCAAAATGTTGCATTTTGCCACGGACTAGACTGAACCCCGGAGTCACCAGGCTTTCCACATCGAGGGAAATGAACGACTCGAGGAACGATAACATTTGAGGAAGTGACCGAGATCGTTCTCTTCACACAAAACAAATCGTTCATGAACTTCACAACACTACAGTGTAGGCTGGTGTACCAGAGATGTTTTTTAAAAAAATCTAATCGGGGTCTGTGGCCAAATCCATTGGTTCTCCACCTTTTCAGGCCGCGACCCCCAAAATAATCATTTTTAACCGGGTGAGTTGAGGCATTACATTTCGTTTGACTCGGTTCCACAGATAAATATTATTTTATAGCTTGTAGATCGTATATCAGATTATTTTTTTTGCCTCTTTCTTATTTGACAATTTGGCCAATGTTTGACCAATCTTTCTAGTGTAGTTTGTTGATTACTTTTGATGCAGTAATGGTCTTTTTTTTGTTTGTATTAAAACGGTCTTAAAATTTCTTACATTGTCACTTCACTGTCATCTGGGTACAACCCCCAAAATCACCCACAGATTGAGAATCCCTGGCCTAATCAACCTGGGGATTATTGAAATGAAAAAAGCTTGCAAAAACAATGTTCTATAATGCAATTGGACCAGAGCTAATATTGGTCTAAAGCTCTAGTTAAAATCCCATCTTTTCACTCCCTGGGCTGAATGTGCAGATACATATCTGTATATCCATATCCAGATATATATTCAGCGCTCTTTCATCAGGGAGACATGAGCTCCTTTGATCGCTCTCATCTGGACCGGACCGGAGGGATCAAAGTGAACGCTGTCCCCCGCTTCCCCCCCACAACACACGCACGGCTAATAGCATTTCACAGGGAACACAGTGCCTGGTTTGCCTGGCGGCCATCATCCTTACATACTGCAGGACACGGCTTTTCAAAGAGGGAGCCGCGCCATGGGGGGCAAATTGGAAAGGAGGGAGAAAAGAAAAAGGGGGGAAAAAATACGTTTTGTAGACATATCGCTGCTGTTGGGATGGAAACCTTGCATGTCCGAAACTGTCACTTTTCAGGACTCAAATGCAAAAATAGCCGATCTACAACCTGTAGATCAGCTATTTTTGCTACTTCTGTGTGACCGTAGTACCGGCGTCGGCAACCTTTTTGACATGAAGTGCCATGTTTTCATTTTCTAGACAACATTAAGTTGAATTATGACACCACATCAAAAATGTAAATTTTCAACTGATTTTGATTGTCGATATAAAGAGAAACCTTTTTCTTCTTCATAAATATATATCAGGAGGTAATAATCATTAGGCTCAGAGCAATAACCCCACCTAATCTCCCAGAGTTTGAATGAATGTAGAATTATGTGCATGATGAACTTCATTTAACTGACTAAACTTTTTTTTGAATATTTAATTTTAAAAGAAAAATCCTCTCTCTCACACTTATGCCAGTGTGCCAGTGATCACCCTCCTCTATGCCAATGTTGGCACCTGTGTCTAAGGTTTCCTACCTCTGCTGTAGTATGACAAACTAGGGTATAAATGTATATATATATATATATATATATATATATATATATATATATATATATATATATATATATATATATATATATATATATATATATATATATATATATATATATATATATATATACTGTATAAGTAAAGGTATCTGCCCGGCAGCAACGATAATTATATATATATAGAATTTCACTTTCAGCCAATTATTTTTCCCCTTTTTCATCCATTTAAGTCATCGTGTCAATTAATTCCTCCCGCTGCTTGTCACTGCTGTTGCACCCTACTGGCTCACCTGCCAGTGAGGACATCGCGCCTCCGTTCTCCTCCTTCTCCCACTCAACAGTCTACAGCTTGGTAGCCCAGGTGGAACCAGTCTCTCAATCAGGGCCACACAGAGGGGGGAGGGGGTGAGCAGGAGCAGAGTCACAACAGGGCAAAGACAGGGGCAGGGCGTCTAGAACAGGGTAGATCGTGACATAAGCATGCTTCGATTATTTTGATTCATATTAGGACACATTTGCTCGACTGTAAAGACGAAACGGAAGCGAGCCGCGATGTAAAGTAACTAAGTACATTTACTCAAGTACTGTACTTAAGTACAATTGTGAGGTACTTTTACTTTACTGGAGAATTTCCAATTGTCAGTACTTTTACTTCTACTCCACTACATCTCAGAGGCAAATATTGTACTTTTACTCCACTACAATTATTTGAAAACTTTAGTTACTAGTTACTTTGCAGATACAAATTATTACATTATAAAACATACATTAACCACTTTAGCCATATTTTATACCTAGGCTATTAGAAAATAGACCATCCACAAGCTCACAACGCGTTGTGAGCTTGTAGATCTGCTGTAAATTTAGAATTCCTGACTTTCACTTGTAATACGAGTACTTCTATATTGCAGTATTGATACTTTTACTTAAGTAAAACATTTGAGTACTTTTTCCACCACTGCTCTGATCATTTTCAAAGCCTCCGTTGCTCCAGACTGTACGGCGGAAGCGTTTGAAAATCGTGGGAGGCAACAGTCTGGCTTGCGAGATTACTATTTGGGTGGCGCTTATTGGCATAGAAACATTCGGGAACCCCTGGCATGGGAAATGGAAATGAAAGTATTAATGGTTTGTGCCGGGTGACGGCTTAGCCGTGTGAGCGCTGTCAGTACTTGGAGAACTGACTGAGACGAGTGGGCCTCGAGTCTGTCAGTGGAAATGACTTTTTCATGGGGATCACGGGGATGTAAAATCAATGTTTATTGTGTTGTAGTTTAAGATAATGCTGTATAGCCTCCCGTACAGAGGAGGAGACGACTGCACTGAGTGCTTCTCATATTCTGCGGTCTCCATTATCATACCCAGAGTCCACAGTCTATCAAAGAGTTGGAGAAAGTTGGGGTTTTGTTGAGTTGTAAACCACATAACCCCTACTTAGTTGACCGAGGTCTCCCTGGACTAGTTTTCC
The DNA here is from genome assembly GCF_963280865.1 of Gymnoscopelus braueri. Taxonomy (NCBI): domain Eukaryota; kingdom Metazoa; phylum Chordata; class Actinopteri; order Myctophiformes; family Myctophidae; genus Gymnoscopelus; species Gymnoscopelus braueri. The sequence goes on along the minus strand of NC_137612.1, from coordinate 49,770,012 downwards.
CCCTAATTTTTTTTTTGGAGCAAATCTCAAAACACCAGATCTACAAGCTCACAACGTGTCGCATAGCAACGTGTCGTGAGCTTGTCGTTCTGGTGTTTTCGGTGAATGCTCGCCTACTATGACAAGCCCACAATAGGGTCGGTGTAGGGTTCATGTGATTCACCAAATTCATTGATAACTGTCATCGAAGATGACTCATGGATTAGTCACAGTGGCAGAGGACATTGTTACCCTCAAAACACATCGCTGCTGTCCAAAACTGTCCCTTTTTTATTATTAATACTTTAAGCCATTAAGACCTGAGGCCGATTCTACAAAATGTCTTCTAAATCCTGACTGTTTTTTGAAAAATCTTATTTTACTACTGTATGACAGTGGTTCTCAAACTATTTCATGTCAAGGACCCCAAAATGTATATGTATTTGGCCACGGACCCCCATCTCAAAATATGTTGTTCCAGGGACCCCCAGAAGAAAAGATTTGAGTTACAAATGTTCGCTTGAAAAAATATATATTCAAAGATTCGCACAAATTTTCACGATTTTTCAAAATTAGCAGATCTACAAGCTCGTAGCGCGGCACTCGGTGCCGCGCTATGAGCTTGTATATCTGCTATTTTTGAATAGCCAAAGTGTAAAATAATGCTTTTTAGCTCAAATTATTAAAAAAAAACATGGAGATACGTGGAGGTTTCTGCCCGACAGCAACGATAAGACCCAAGCTATATAGCTTTGCGATTTCAAATTGAAGCATTTAACGGAACGCTCTTATCCAGAGCCACTTACAAAGTTTACTGTGGGTCAGAGAAAATGGCATGAACCCAACAGCAAGGTAAATGGATGAAGCAAGTGGAGTGCAAAGACGGCAATTACACTAAGTGCTATGAAGTAACTATAGGATACCAGGTGAACATCCAACCTAGCATCGGTCTAAGCAACATGCTATCTAAATGACATTCTTAACCCCATTCACTCCGGAAACGCATCTGTGTCATTTTAGATTTGAGCTATAAACCATTATATTTATACTTTGGCTATTGAAAAATAGCAGATCTACAAGCTCATAGCCGCGCTACGAGCTTGTAGATCTGCTTTTTTTAAATTTTTATCTTGAACATTTCTGCAAATCTTTTAATACATATATATTTTTTGAAACAACATTTTCGACTCAAGTCTTTGCATCTGGGGGGTCCCTGGAACAACATATATTGATGGGGATCGGCGGCCAAAAACATATTTTTTTCCCCTTGACTAGGAAAATTTTGAACACCACTGATATAGCAACAATAGTCTTTCAAAAAAAATTAAGACATTTGTTGAGATAAATTGATAAAAATGTTCACTTTAAAAATACATATATTCAAAGATTTGCGCAAAATGTTCACGATTTCTCAAAAATAGCAGATCTACAAGCTCATAGCAGAAGGAGCGAGTGCATTCTCTGGCAGCGGCAGCAGCCACGGCGTCGCTGGTAACTGCCGACAACAGCCGCGGCAATGTTTCCTCTGCCGCGGCAGTGTCTCCTAATCCGCGGTATCTGCTATTTTTGAATAGCCCAAAGAAATCTAAAAAGACAGAGATGCGTTCCCGGATTGAGCGGGGTTAACATTTGTGACCAAGAAAGCAGTAGCTGATACGTCTTAAGATAACAGATGTGAACAAGTAACCAACATTCATTTGCAAAGAGTGACTATAAGCTACTACTCTGTATCAAAAAAACAGGCAACAAGAAGTGATACAAAGAACGGAGATAAGGCAGGGGGTGAGGTGGAGTCTGGAGACGTGAGGTTTTTTTTTTGGCTCTGGTGGAAAAAAAGTTTGAGTGAGTCTGCAGTTAACAGTTCAGTTCAGGGGAATTTATTCCACAGCTGCGGAGCCAGAAGAGTCTAGACTATAGGATGCTTGGAGCGTTGGCCAGGGCCTTGTAGAGAAACGGGGACAGATGTCCTGTGTTAGATGATCTAAGTACGTGAGAAGGGGTGTGTGCGTGTGTGTGTGTGTGTGTGTGTGTGTGTGTGTGTGTGTGTGTGTGTGTGTGTGTGTGTGTGTGTGTGTGTGTGTGTGTGTGTGTGTGTGCGTGCGTGCGTGCGGCGTGCGTGCGTGCGTGCGTGCGTGCGTGCGTGCGTGCGTGCGTTCAAGTCTAAAGCAGAAGCTTTGCAGATTCGTTTTTTTTTCTTCCTTATCAATGCTCAACGCCCGCCCCCGCAACAACATAACCTTTTTATATGTCTGTTGATTTTACAATTACAGCCCTACAGGGGAAATTCTCTATCAACCTCTGGGCTTCTAAACTTGTCCTGTAGGGTTATATATAGAATTGGATGCAGGCAGCCATGAAGGGAGCACAGAAGGCCGACAGGTGAAGATGTAGGGGGGGTTGAAGACCAGGTGCGCCGTAGTCTCGCTTTGCCAGATCAGTGGATGTCTCCGCCCATCTCCGAGATCTCTGAAAGACTCTGCGTACTGCGGTATTCTGGATCAGTTGTAGGGGTTTGAGTGAGCATGCTGGAAGACCAGCGAGGAGGGAGTTGCAATAAGCCCACATATCTGGAGGTCTGGATAAGCAGATGGGCTGATTCCTTGGTGAGGAATAAGGGTCTGATCCCATTTACATTTTGATACCAATAATTTTACTCATTTTTACATTTTGAATTCCGGAGTTTTACTTGTAACTTGTAGTACTTCTACATTGCAGTATTGACTTAAGTAAAACATTTGAGTACTTTTTCCACCACTGCCCAGATGTCGTATATGTTGAAAACCTCCTACTGGATCGAGTGATCACTGCAACATGTGCCCGATCCCTACAATAGGCTCTATGCACAGCCAATATTGGAAAGAAATTGGGCCTCTTCCTTAATTCCTTCACAGGTGTTACCAATGATACTAATGAAGGCTCTGTTCCATTCTGGTTAAACAGAGTCAGGGTCATGTTGGCTCACAGGAAACCCTCTGCTACACCAGTGGGTCTCAAAGTGTGGTCCAGGGACCCTCATGGTTCATTGAGGGTGTTCCAAATGGCCCCTTGCTGGTGTGTAACTCTTGAGAGTGTACAAATGGAACCAAATGGACCTGTAAGGGTCCATTTGGTTCCATTTGTACACTCTCAGAGTTATGGGGGTCCTTGAAATTTAAAAGTTTGAGAACCACTGTGCTACACTAAATGGAACAGAGCCTTCATTAGTATCATTGGTAACACCTGTTAATGAAGTAAGGAAGGGGCCCAATTTCTTTCCAATATGGCTACTGTGTATCGAGTCTATAACAATCTCTGCAATGATGCTTTTAGCGATATTGGCAATTAGGGAGGGGTCCGAATGACCCATTATTGGATTATTTGTGAGGGTCAAAGCCAGCCTGCTTAATTGTTGTCGGCCGTATTGAATTTCTTCTGAAAGACGAGCTTTAATTGTAAGCGACTTTACAAAATGCATGCATCAGTATTGGCGACATGGCTAATAATGGGTGTGTTGTTATGAAAAACGAATTGAAGAGATTTATTTTGTGTTTAAGATCGCTGCCCTCGCAAATGTCAGGACCAGCAGGCGGCAAGGATCCGGTTCTGAAAATGAAGCCAGTGAGGAAGTCATTAAAACGCTGCACTTCTCGTTAATGGCCTAGAAGGTGTCGCTACTGTATTTCCACTCCTGCTGGTTGCAGAAGAATTAACACTCCAGTGAATGGTTTTATTAACGTAGGAAAAAAAAATCATAATTACTCAATGCTCTAGACCCATTGTTGACCTGTCTGTCCAGTATAAAATGCTGGATGAGTGAGAACTTTCTTAAGCTAAACGAGGATAAAACAGAAGTTCTCATAATTGGCTCCAGTGAGCAGAGAGAATCAATAATAAGTAGACTTGGTAACCTGGCTGTAGAAAGTAACACCACAGTAAAGAACCTGGGGGTTATTATTGATTCTGAATTGAATTTTAATTCACACATTAATCATGTCACCAAGATTGCTTTCTTTCATCTTAGAAATATTGCGCGAATTAGAGACTATCTGTCGTTAGACGATGCAAAAACGTTGATCCACGCTTTTGTTTTCTCTCGGCTTGATTACTGCAACGCACTCTACTCTGGCCTGCCAAAGAAAACAACTGACAGATTACAACTTGTTCAAAATGCGGCAGCCAGAATTTTAACTAAAACTAGGATGAGAGAACATATCACTCCAGTTCTAGCTTCACTACACTGGCTCCCGGTTGTTTTTAGGATTGATTTGAAAATTATTTTAATAGTTTATAAAGCTCTAAATGGTCTGGCACCTTCCTACCTCTCTGACTGCCTAGAGAGAGGTATGTTCCAAACCGGGCCCTCAGGTCTTCTTCGAGGTGCCTACAATGACATAAAAAATACGGTGAAGCAGCATTCTGCTTTTACGGACCGACAGTGTGGAATAAACTCCCATTACACCTAAGACAGGCAGCCTCTGTCGATAGCTTTAAAGCACAGCTCAAGACCTATTTCTTCACTCTTGCTTTTAGCTGATTCTTTGGTTGATTTTTAATTCCTCACTGTATTGCCTATTTTAATGTTGTTTTATGCTTTTATTTTATTTTTGTTTGCTTTATTGTTAAATTGGTTGTAACTGTAATTGCATTCTTGCTCTGTAAAGCACTTTGAGCTGCATTTCATGTCATGAAAGGTGCTATACAAATAAAGTTTATTATTATTAATGGTATCAATCGCTAGTTTAAAGACTTTCAATTAAAGAATTTCAATTACTATGACATGCGTTTTTGTAAATCATGGTCCCATTAATTAAGAAAATTAAGTATTATGCTTCTAAGGCTTCTACTGAGTGAAGAACCACCCTTTGTTGCCCTTCCAGCCAATAGGCTCTATGCACAGCAGCCATATTGGAAAGAAATTGGGCCTCTTCCTTACTTCCTTCACATGTGTTACCAATGATACTAATGAAGGCTCTGTTCCATTCTGGTTAAACAGAGTCAGGGTCATGTTGGCTCACAGGAAACCCTCTGCTACACCAGTGGGTCTCAAAGTGTGGTCCAGGGACCCTCATGGTTCATTGAGGGTGTTCCAAATGGCCCCTTGCTGGTGTGTAACTCTTGAGAGTGTACAAATGGAACCAAATGGACCTGTAAGGGTCCATTTGGTTCCATTTGTACACTCTCAGAGTTATGGGGGTCCTTGAAATTTAAAAGTTTGAGAACCACTGTGCTACACTAAATGGAACAGAGCCTTCATTAGTATCATTGGTAACACCTGTTAATGAAGTAAGGAAGGGGCCCAATTTCTTTCCAATATGGCTACTGTGTATCGAGTCTATAACAATCTCTGCAATGATGCTTTTAGCGATATTGGCAATTAGGGAGGGGTCCGAATGACCCATTATTGGATTATTTGTGAGGGTCAAAGCCAGCCTGCTTAATTGTTGTCGGCCGTATTGAATTTCTTCTGAAAGACGAGCTTTAATTGTAAGCGACTTTACAAAATGCATGCATCAGTATTGGCGACATGGCTAATAATGGGTGTGTTGTTATGAAAAACGAATTGAAGAGATTTATTTTGTGTTTAAGATCGCTGCCCTCGCAAATGTCAGGACCAGCAGGCGGCAAGGATCCGGTTCTGAAAATGAAGCCAGTGAGGAAGTCATTAAAACGCTGCACTTCTCGTTAATGGCCTAGAAGGTGTCGCTACTGTATTTCCACTCCTGCTGGTTGCAGAAGAATTAACACTCCAGTGAATGGTTTTATTAACGTAGGAAAAAAAAATCATAATTACTCAATGCTCTAGACCCATTGTTGACCTGTCTGTCCAGTATAAAATGCTGGATGAGTGAGAACTTTCTTAAGCTAAACGAGGATAAAACAGAAGTTCTCATAATTGGCTCCAGTGAGCAGAGAGAATCAATAATAAGTAGACTTGGTAACCTGGCTGTAGAAAGTAACACCACAGTAAAGAACCTGGGGGTTATTATTGATTCTGAATTGAATTTTAATTCACACATTAATCATGTCACCAAGATTGCTTTCTTTCATCTTAGAAATATTGCGCGAATTAGAGACTATCTGTCGTTAGACGATGCAAAAACGTTGATCCACGCTTTTGTTTTCTCTCGGCTTGATTACTGCAACGCACTCTACTCTGGCCTGCCAAAGAAAACAACTGACAGATTACAACTTGTTCAAAATGCGGCAGCCAGAATTTTAACTAAAACTAGGATGAGAGAACATATCACTCCAGTTCTAGCTTCACTACACTGGCTCCCGGTTGTTTTTAGGATTGATTTGAAAATTATTTTAATAGTTTATAAAGCTCTAAATGGTCTGGCACCTTCCTACCTCTCTGACTGCCTAGAGAGAGGTATGTTCCAAACCGGGCCCTCAGGTCTTCTTCGAGGTGCCTACAATGACATAAAAAATACGGTGAAGCAGCATTCTGCTTTTACGGACCGACAGTGTGGAATAAACTCCCATTACACCTAAGACAGGCAGCCTCTGTCGATAGCTTTAAAGCACAGCTCAAGACCTATTTCTTCACTCTTGCTTTTAGCTGATTCTTTGGTTGATTTTTAATTCCTCACTGTATTGCCTATTTTAATGTTGTTTTATGCTTTTATTTTATTTTTGTTTGCTTTATTGTTAAATTGGTTGTAACTGTAATTGCATTCTTGCTCTGTAAAGCACTTTGAGCTGCATTTCATGTCATGAAAGGTGCTATACAAATAAAGTTTATTATTATTAATGGTATCAATCGCTAGTTTAAAGACTTTCAATTAAAGAATTTCAATTACTATGACATGCGTTTTTGTAAATCATGGTCCCATTAATTAAGAAAATTAAGTATTATGCTTCTAAGGCTTCTACTGAGTGAAGAACCACCCTTTGTTGCCCTTCCAGCCAATAGGCTCTATGCACAGCAGCCATATTGGAAAGAAATTGGGCCTCTTCCTTACTTCCTTCACATGTGTTACCAATGATACTAATGACGGCTCTGTTCCATTTTTGTAGCACAGTGGTTCTCAAACCTTTTAATTTCAAGGACTCCCATAACCCTGAGAGCGTACAAATGGAACCAAATGGACCCTTACAGGTCCATTTGGTTCCATTTGTACGCTCTCAGAGTTACACACCCCTAAGGGGCCATTTGAAACTCCCTCAAGTAACCATGAGGGTCCCTGGACCACACTTTAAGACCCATAGTGTAGCAGAGTGTTTCCAGTGAGCCAACATGCACAATATCAGCACCCTGACTCTGTTTGACCAGAATGGAGCAGAGCCTTCATTAGAATCATTGGTAACACCTGTGAAGGAAGTAAGAAGAGGCCCAATTTCTTTCCAATATGTCTGCTGTGCATAGAGCCTATAGCATCCGTTTCTGGTTGCTTTACGGGACCGGAAATTCCAAGATGGCGGATTTGAATTCGCTGAAATAGTGGCTTCAAAACGGGTCTGTAGAAACCGATAGGTGACGTCACGGCTCACTTACTCCATATCTTTTTACAGTCTATGGTCAGGACACATCGAATAACCAATGATTCGTTCCTATATCAGGCTATACCACCCAATGATTAGGCCTATTCGACCATGAAAAGCCCGGAGCTGTGCATGTGTACACTGTGAGTGCTCATCACTTCTTTCATTAGCACCATTACGAGGGTTGTAAAAAAGGCTTTGTGCACCACTGGCAGGAAAACACAGCAACCTCCTTACAACAAGTGGCCGAGTTGATCAATTCCTAATTAGCTTAAAAGCTCCACGTCGTTGATAGCTCACCACAGACCCATACAGTGGTGTAAAGTAACTAAGTACATTTACTCAAGTACTGTACTTATTATGTACAATTCTGAGGTTTCCAAAAGTGAGGTTTGGAAATTTGTACAATTACTTGAAATTTGTACAATTATCCTGCGCTGTGATTGGCCAAAAAGTACCCCGCCTAACCCTGCACCGTGATTGGCCAATCACAGTCTATTCAGGACTGTGATTGGCCAGTGTCACATGACACATGTGCATAGCCCTATATAAGAAACCATAACTTGAAAAAAAACATAAATTGGTTTTTTTCAAGTTATGGTTTTGTCCATCATAAAGAGTGTTTCAATAAATGTATTTATTTTTTGTACATGATTGGTTGACTCCATTCAGTATTGTGATTAGCTAGCAAGACACCGCCCACTTCACACAGGGTGTGATTTTTTTGTATATATTTTTAAATTTTCATGCTATTTTTGGGCGGTGAAACCGCCCCTATAAGTGAGGTTTGGAAATTTGTACAATTATTTACTTTAGTGGAGTATTTCCAATTTTCAGTACTTTTACTTCTACTCCACTGCATCTCAGAGGCAAATATTGTACTTTTACTCCACTACAATTATTTGACAACTTTACTAGTTACTTTGTAGATTTAGATTATTACTACAAAACATTCATTAACCACTTCAGCCCTATATACATTTCGGTCATTTGAAAATAGCCGATCTACAAGCTCACAATGCGTCGCGAGCTTGTAGATCGTCTATTTTCAAAAGATTTGTATACATTTGAAAACTTGTGAAATGGGACATTCTGCATAATGAGTACTTTCTATTTTTGGTACTTTAAGTACATTTTGATGACAATACTTTTGTACTTTTACTCAAGTACATTTTGAATTCCAGACTTTTACTTGGTATTTCTACATTGCAGTCTTAAGTAAAACATCCGAGCACTTTTTCCACCACTGGACCCAAACTACGAAAAAGCATTGATATGCCCAACACTCCTGTCGTACGACGGTGGGCTCGCGCATAAAAAAATTGCCGATCTGCAAGCTCAGGGCGCGTCGCACCGCTATTGTGGGCCTACAGTGACGCATTGGCCTCAGCTCGTGTGTTTCATACATGCAGGCTGTGGGTTTGTTTACTGTCACTGGCGCGTCCTCAACCGCAGGCTGGCCCAGTGTTTGCTCAGTGCGCTGGCTGCTGTCCCCCCTCCCCCCCCACCCGTCCCCCCTCCTCTTTCCAAGACAAGTGGGATTCATTGGATGTGTAACAGTGCATAAGCAGATGGTCACTGGTAGAGACAGAATGACTAACAAAACAAGCACAAGGTATACTGGTGCCAGACCATAAATCTGCAATAGTATAATTAATCTTTAGAAAGGCTGATCACAGTGGGTTAGAATGATGTCTGTCTCTCTGAGTGAGTGAGTGAGTGAGTGAGTGAGTGAGTGAGTGAGTGAGTGTGTGTCTGTGTGTGTGTCTGAGTGCTAACTTAAAGCTCCTGTACAATCCAGGTCTTATTTGAAGGAGTAAAACATTATTTTAAGTAATAACATCTCAGATCAAGGTATTGCATGCCATAGTAATCTGATGTATTGTTGTTTCAGGCTCTGATGAAAGCATAACGCCCAAACGCATCAGAAATAAAGACAATGGTATTACTAAACTGACTGGCAGTGTCTTGCAAACCCTTATTTTGGAGTGCCGCTTCCTCCCACCTCGGCGGATTATTTCATATCATTTTAGTAATGTTTTAGTAACGAGTGTCTTGATTTAACCACTTAAAGCCCATTTGGTTGAGTGGAGTCCCACAGGGCTCTATGCTAGAGTCTTTTCAGTTTTCTGTTATTGTGGGGAAAGCTTTAGCTGAAAATAGCATATCGACAAGCTCACGACACGACGCGTCTCGTTGTGAGCTTGTCGATATGCTATTGTCAGCAAAAGCTTTCCCCACAATACGGATTAAGCGGATAACTAAATGTTCTAGTTATAGTGCGGTTGTTATAGATAGCTAATCTGTTTACTGGGTAACAATATATTCAGACATCAGGATACCTACCGTATTAGAGTATGAGACCAGTGGACCAGATGGATAGATAGTCTTTAGCTATTTATTTATGGCAGTACAGTACAGGGAAATGGCAGTGATGGAGGTGATGATGATGAAACATGTGATGAAACAGTTGATGATTTATGGCTGTAATGAAACAAAGGAAACCACAATCAACTTAAAGGTAGGGTAAGTGATATTTTTGGGTTAAAACAAAAAGTATTTTGTTAAAAGGTTAAAGCACTATATTCTGATAGTAATCATTGCTATAGAGTGTTTGTTCAGTAACAGGAGTCTCCCCGTCTCTCCAGCTCTTTAATAAACAGAAAATACATTTTCCGGTAGGTGTCAAAATCTCAGCCAATCAGGAGAAAGTACCCATTTTTAAGCTTAATTTTTATAGTGTTCCAGTTCCAATTTTCCCTGCTCATTTCTTAGTGTCATCACTTCCAATTTCACTTGTTTAATCTATATCCTGATTGAGTTCTCTATCCTGATTGGATGAAATTGGAAATGAAACTGAAACTGAAACGAAAATGCATTTTCTGTTTTATAAAGAGCTGGAGAGACAAGGAGACTCCTTTTACTGAACAAACACTCTATAACAATGAGTACTATCAGAATATAGAGATATTTAAAACTTATTTTAACCAAAGAAAATCACTTACCCTACCTTCAACTTAAGTACATATATAACGAAAAGGAAAAGGAAAACAGAACTAAAACCAAGGATACTTACTCAATAATGCGTCAAAATAGGAACACAGGAAAATGGAACACAGGAACTGAACACAAACTAAACTGCATGCCTCTCAAACACACACAGAAGTAGCTGCCTATTAACTGCAATTGGGTGCAGGTGGTGTTAATCGAAATCAGCACAGGTGTGTAGAGTCAATACTCAGTCCAGAGCTCCTCCCACCTGGGATTGAGCTGGAGGGGATTTTCTACAGAGGTCAGCGTTGCAATCACCTCTCTCCGTCGGGGGTTAGGGTTAAGAAAGAGCAGCGGGAAACAGCGGACATAAATCCAACGGACGTTGTCGCTTTAAATCAACACTCGATATTTTACAATGCAGGCATTGTAACCATGGTCCATGTTTCCATTCAGAGTTAAATTAGCAGCCAGGATTTGAACAGAGAGGCGGTGCTGTCTATGTTCTCTCTCTCTCTCTCTCTCTCTCTCTCTCTCTCTCTCTCTCTCTCTCTCTCTCTCTCCCTCGCTCCCTCTCCCTTCACCCTCTCGCTGGGCTCTCTTATCTTTGCCCGCTTGCGCTGCTTCTCCAGGCACCTCCACTATATACCTCCAACTAAATGTCAGGGAAATGTCACATTCATTATTCTACCAAGGAAGTCTCCAGGCCCCCAATTTGAGGCATCCCAGTCTCAGCTGTGTTCACATTCTCCACGAGCCACACGGCGCATACGCATAGTCTGTCTCCCCTCACATGCTCACAATCACATTAATGTGTCCATGAGCTCACCGTACAATGAGATCTGTGTCAGACCACTGGCACAGCAGCATGTTGTCGCTGTCGGGCAGAAACCTTTTTTTATCATATCATATCATATCATATTTCATGTTGTTTTGTTTGTTTGTTTGTTTGTTTTTTCATAAAATAATGCCCTGTGGGCAGTGGTTCTAAAACGTGTTCATTTCATAGACCCCCAAATTCATTTGTATTTGGCTGCGGACCCCTGTCTGAAAACGTTTTTTTTGCCAGGGACCACCATGCAATATTTGTGTTGTTAAAATGTTTTAAAAATATTCCACATTTGTCTGATTTTTCCAATATGTTTTGAAAATAGCAGATCTATTAAGCTCACAACGCGTTGCATTGGGCCACGTTGTGAGTAGATCGGCTATTTTCAAATAGCCGATGGACGTGTATGGAGTTACATTTGTGTCTTTATTAACCAAACAAAAGAAAAACATTTGAGAGAGAAAAAATATAAACAGAGCAAAGAATAGTTTTGAATGAAAACAAATTAAAACAGCAAGCGAAAAATATTAATTTGTAAGCAAAGGAAATTATATAAACAGAACAAAAAAATATTCTTAATTAAAACAAATTAAAAACGCAATCAAAAAAATATATTTGCAAGCAAAAAAATATAAGATTTGAAAGAAAAGAAAAAATTATTGAGAACAAAACTTTTAAAATTCAAGAGTAAAGAAATAAGGAAAAACTGTTTAAACTACATAAAACAAAATACTTAGTAAAATGTTTGGGAAATAAAATGTTTTTAATGTTTTTTTCCTCATTTGCGAATGAAAGTTGTTTTTTCTGATTGCAAAATGCCTTCTCTCTCAAAACCTATGTCTTTGGTCTCGATTTTTTTTTCTCTCTCTTGGATTTGTTTGTGTGAGGGGTTAAAGTTCAGAAGGCGGGTCCTACGCTGATAGATGTAAGACACCTCTCCATTGGTCACTTGGAATCTGAGTGACAACTCCCCCTTCCTTATGTAGCTTGTTGAATGCAGGGATGGAGGTGTGTTACGGCCAATATGTTTTTTTGATTGATTGAATTGAAAAAACTAAAAAACATGAAAGTATAGTGCAAGGTCAGCTAAGAGTATTTAAAACCCAAGAAAGATGACTTGTTTCCATTGGGGTCCTTTGTACTCAATTCATAGAGACATTTAATGACAGACAGATATACACTACTATGCAAAACATCATAAAAAACAAAAACAAAAAAAATATGTACAGTAAACAGTTTGAGTAAACAGATTGATGGAATACTTTATTAACAGTAGGATACAGAGGTACAATTGTACAATGATTGTTATAAGGATAACACAAAAAGGCTCGTTTCCATTGTGGTCCTCTGGGACTGAGGTCAGAGCTCCATTCCAGCTCTGGACGCTACACTATTCGTTACAATATTGAGCATTTTAGGCTATTAGCAATTCAGATGATTCCCTAATGTTAGGTTTCTGTTCTACTTACAGTTTGTGATCTGTATTTAAAATTGTTGTATTGTTGTTACTGTTATAGTAGGCCAGTGGTTCCCAAAGTTGGGATCGGGACCCTCAGAGGGGGTCCCCAGATTAGCTTAATGGGCAACATTGTTTTCTCTCTCAACAATAAACAAACCAACCTATACAGTATAAGTGTATACAGGGTAACACATTTCTAAAGTGACAATTTAATGACTTTTAAGACCTTTTTAAGGCATTGTGCGCTTGTAGTTCGGCTATTTTCACAATATTTATCTGTGGAACCGAGTCAAACTAAATCTAATGCCTACAATTTCAAGTGCTTGTCAGGGTGGGTGGTCCCCAGTTCAAGTATGATTATTTTGGGGGGTCCCCAGTTCAAATATGATTATTTTAGGGATTCACAGCCTGAAGCACACTATCAGACGAAACGTTTCCAAAGCAGTCTATCTGGAATGGGCCTGGCCAATAGACCAGTCACTTCAGCCTTGCCTTAATTAGAATAACGAATATAACATAAAATAATGTAGCTTTATTTTATAATTTCAAAGGGTTCCGAGGCTGTGAATCCCTAAAATAATCATATTTGAACTGGGGACCCCCCAAAATAATCATACTTGAAGTGGGGACCACCCACCCTGACCCAGGCATTAGATTTAGTTTGACTCAGTTCCACAGATAAATATTGTGAAAATAGCCGAACTTCAAGCGCACAATGCCTTAAAAATGTCTTAAAAGTCATTAAATTGTCACTTTAGAAATGTGTTACCCTGTATACACTTATACTGTATAGGTTGGTTTGTTTACTGTTGAGAGAGAAAACAATGTTGCCCATTAAGCTAATCTGGGGACCCCCTCTGAGGGTCCCGATCCCAAGTTTGGGAACCACTGGCCTACTATAACAGTAACAACAATACAACAATTTTAAATACAGATCACAAACTGTAAGTAGAACAGAAACCTAACATTAGGGAATCATCTGAATTGCTAATAGCCTAAAATGCTCAATATTGTAACGAATAGTGTAGCGTAATGGAGCTCTGACCTCAGTCCCAGAGGACCACAATGGAAACAAGCCTTTTTGTGTTATCCTTATAACAATCATTGTACAATTGTACCTCTGTATCCTACTGTTAATAAAGTATTCCATCAATCTGTTTACTCAAACTGTTTACTGTACATATTTTTTTTGTTTTTGTTTTTATGATGTTTTGCATAGTAGTGTATATCTGTCTGTCATTAAATGTCTCTATGAATTGAGTACAAAGGACCCCAATGGAAACAAGTCATCTTTCTTAGGTTTTAAATACTCTTAGCTGACCTTGCATTATACTTTCATGTTTTTTAGTTTTTTTTGCAAACTGCTAATAATAATAATAATCAAAAAACCATGCTGGCCGTAACACACCTCCATCCCTGCATTCAACAAGCTACATAAGGAAGGGGGAGCTGTCACTCAGACTCCAAGTGACCAATGGAGAGGTGTCTTACATCTATCAGCGTAGGACCCGCCTTCTGAACTTTAACCCCTCACACAAACAAATCCAAGAGAGAGAAAAAAAAAATTGAGACCAAAGACATAGGTTTTGAGAGAGAAGGCATTTTGCAATCAGAAAAAACAACTTTCATTCGCAAATGAGGAAAAAAAACATTAAAAACATTTTATTTAGCACAACACATTTTATTACCCAAACATTTTACTAAGTATTTTGTTTTATGTAGTTTAAACCGTTTTTCCTTATTTTTTTACTCTTGAATTTTAAAAGTTTTGTTCTCAATTATTTTTTATTTTCTTTCAAATCTTATATTTTTTTGCTTGCAAATATATTTTTTTGATTGCGTTTTTAATTTGTTTTAATTAAAAATATTTTTTGTTCTGTTTATATAATTTCCTTTGCTTACAAATTATTATTTTTTGCTTGCTGTTTTAATTCGTTTTCTTTCAAAACTATTCTTTGCTCTGTTTATATTTTTTCTCTCTCAAATGTTTTTCTTTTGTTTGGTTAATAAAGACACAAATGTAACTCCATAGACGTGTACATTGTTAAAGTGGTTAAACTAATGACATTTTCATGCTATATTAACTCATTTTGCTGGGGACCCCCTGAAACCCCCTCAAGGAACCTTGGAGGTCCTGCCCTATGACAGTGAGGCATGAAAGTACCTAAAATAGTTGATACAAAAACGTAAATTCAGCAAAAATATCCCAAAATAGCCACACAAAAAAAGGGAAAATAGCAGATATTCTAGCATCACCATGCATTGCGTGCTTTTACATCCGCAATTTTGGAAAATGTTTGAAACATTTTAGGGAGGCCAGGTTGTACGAGGTTCTGTGACACCAAGTCTGTCCGTGGGTTTTCTGCCGTAAATATTGAACCAATAAAAATAATTAACAAGAGTTTGTGACTAAATAATAACTACATTGGATCCATCTGCCCCTGTTCTGGCTGCCCTGCCCCTGTTCTGGCTGCCCTGCCCCTGTCATGTGCTATTGCTGCCCTGTCGTGACTCTGCTCCTACTCAGCCCCTCCCCTCTCTGTGCGGCCTGATTGTGAGACTGGTTCCACCTGGGGTTCCCAGCACTGACTGTTTAGTTTAATTGAGACTGTGGGTATTTAATGAGTGTTTGTTTGAGTCGGGTGTTTGTCGTCGATGTTTCCTGGGAGTTTGTCCTAGTTCTAAGTTACAGTTTTGAGCCCTCTGTGAGGTGTCCTTTTGTTACCGGTTTTATTTAAGTAAAGTGTGGTCAACACTTGGTTTGCTGTGTGTTCCTGCATTACCTGAAAAGTAATTCACAGATGATAACATAATTCTATGTCATATAGACATAGAATATCCATCCTCTAGGAAGCCTATGGAATATAAAGCCATATGTATGGCTGTTCTTGGAATGTAGGGTTGTATACTGTGTTTCACAAACACTGGGTCGGGACCCATTTGTGGGTCACGGACAACACATTTTTATGGGTTGCGAGTAAATATCCCTTTTTTATGTTTCCTATATTTATTTTTAAATAATTTCAAAAGATCAATACAGTAAAAATCTAACATTGTTCAAAAGAACTTTGTACATTTAAATACATTTTTAAATAAATGAAAATAGATCTACAAGCTCACAACACGTAGCTATTTTCACCAGTTTGGGTCCTGGGGAGAAGTTTTGAGCTAAAGCGTTTGGGAACCACTGCTGTAGCAGATAATACCAGAACATGGCTTATTATATATATATAAAGTTATACTATGTAGCTTTTTCAATTTAACAGTAATTTTTTTATATATTTTTTCACAGGTATATTTTACAGAATGACCATTCCAACTTCTCTAAATATTATCAAACACAATTATTTTATTCATGAATGTCTACCCAAATGCATTTGTGTATGTGTTTTACCGTTAATAAATGCCTGTGAACCTAGCATGTTTAAATAACATGCCATCTAAAATGCATTTTAACATTGTTTACAGAAGGTGGCGGGAAGGAGTGTAGTGGTGTAAAGGTTCTCAAATGTTTTACTTAAGTAAAAGTATCAATACTGCAATATAGAAATACTCTGTTACAAGTAGGAAAAGTCCGGAATTCAAAGTGTACTTGAGTAAAAGTACAAAAGTATTGGTATCAAAATGTACTCAAAGTACCAAAAGTGGAAAGTACTCATTATGCAGAATGTCCCATTTCAAGTTTTCAAATGTATGAACATCTTTTGATAATAGCAGATCTACAAGCTCACAATGCGTCGCATCGCGACGCATTGTGAGCTTGTAGATCGGCTATTTTCAAATAGCCAAAGTCTAAATAGGGTTAATGTATGCTTTGTAATAATAATCAAAAGTATATGGGAGAGTTAAATGCTGAGGCCCCGATTTGATGTCTGAAGAGGTGAGTCTTCAGGTGACGGCGGAAAATTGGGAGTGAGTCTGCATTTCTAACTGCAATGGGGAGTTTGACTCTTATCTCTCCTTGCTCTCAAACTATAGAACAAACTTTGTTCTATAGTTTGAGAGCAAGGAGAGATAAGAGTCTGGGACGTGTGGAGCGTTGTCGCAGGTGTTCTAACGAAGGTTCAGTCAGCTGCCCTGTGTTGTAGCTGATCTGAGTGAGCGGGAGGGGTTGTTTTTTTTTGGCGAATATTCCTCCCAGAATAGTCATGCTGCTGTTCAAGTGGTTAACCTCAATCTGAAGAAGCAGACTGTGTGCAGAGCAGGTGAGATGAATGCAAAATGGGCGACGTGAAAATGACAGACTTTAGATTTTTGCATTCAAACTCCAAGGGGCGTGGTTTTCATTTCAGGAGGGTCATTCAAGGGAGTGGGGCCTGGCATAGTATCTATTATCATTATTCTAAATGAATAAGTCATAATTACAGTTTCAAAGTTATATTACTGTACTATATATTATCATTATTCTAAATGAATGTGTCACATTACAGTTTTTAAGTTATATTCCTACCGTACTAGGGTTTCAGGAGGTAGCTTTCACACAGGTACCAAAAACAGCATTAGCTTTTCCTAAGGAAAAACTGCCGCTGCTCAGTCTGAGAGTGATTCTTACCTCTCCTCCTCAAGGTGTGTTAGATCAGTGGATCTCAAAGTGGGGTCCGGGGACCCCCAGGGATCCTTGAGGGGGTTCCAGGGAGTCCATGGCAAAATTAGCAAATTTTAAACCCTAGATAAGTAAAATAATGTTGAAAAATCCACAATCCAACATCTTTACACACAAATCTTCTCCTATGGGGGGTTCCTTTCTCTTCCTGGACAGTTAGCGTGCTGAAATAGAAGCCATCGCTCTTGCAACAATTAAAAAATAAATAAAGACCAAACCTGGCAACCGATGATGTCACTGGTAGGCAGGTTTCTGAACTGTAACCAGCCTTCCTCTGAGCTGCAGAGTGAGTAGACAGAAATGATACCATCTTAAGAGCATAAGTTCACCAATTATATGAAGATAAGGCTGACAATGGGTGAAGCTCCTTTAAACACATTGATTCATGTCTAATAGTCGTTAGAAATATGACCGTTTTATTCTTTTCAATATTGCTGCACTGTAAACACGGATGTGTTTGTTCAATATTCCCTGGCTTGCCCGCCGGGTGGGAATATATAACCACAGAGAATGGCTAGGCTGAGAGGTATAAACAAACACACCCATCCAAGCCAACTCCACTTAAAACAATAGTAATTGATTACGAAATGAAAACGTGGTTGCGACAGAATCATCCTTTGGGGAGAAATTGTTCGCCGTGGCCTCGGCGTACACCCTCCCTCTCTCTATCTTTCTGTGTCTGGATCATGTGATGACAATGTGTCTGGGTTGTGTGTGGGTATGGAAAGCAGTGATGTGAAGGAACTAAGTGCATGTACTCAAGTACTGTACTTAAGTACAATTTTGAGGGTTTTAATTTTACTTTACAGGAGTATTTCCAATTTTCGATACTTTTACTTCTACTCCACTACATCCCAAAGGCAAATATTGTACTTTTACTAGATTTTGATTAATATTACAAAACCACTTCAGACCTATTTGGTAATTTGAAAATAGCCGATTTCTGCAATAGGGTATTGATACTATTACTTAAAACATGCGAGTACTTCATCCATCACTGATGGAAAGGCACAGGGCAATGGAGGTAAAGAATATAATAAATAGATGTATGTGTCATTACATCATTACGGTGCAAGCAGAGAAGACAGGCTGTATGGAGACTAATGTTTATACTGTGAACACATCAAACAGGAGTGTGACATGTTGTTCATAACTAGGACAAACATGACGTTACAATGTCTAATACAGTAAGGCAAGTGTATTTGCATAGCACAATCCAATGTGCTATACACAAAATATTAAGCAATGGAAACACATTATAAAAGGACATTTTAATTCAATAAAAAGGAAGACATGAATAAAAAGGTTAAGTTAAACACCTATCTATCAAACAGCTATTCAGGAAGTACAAATAAAACTGAAAAATAAGAGAGTGAAATTACAGTGTAGACAAATAATCAAAACATCTCAATAGATGCAGCAGCAAAACAGAACGTTTTTTTAGCTGTGATCTAAAAGAACTGAGAGTTGCAGCAGACCTGCAGCTTTATGGTAGATTGTTCCAACATATAAAGTCCCTGCTTCTCCACGTTTAGTTTTGATTCTAGGGACAGAATGCAGACCTTCCCCAGATGACCTGAGAGGTCTGGATGGTTCATAATGTCGCACAAGATCAGAACAATTTGTCGTCCCTAAACCATCCAATGCTTTCTAAACCAACAGTAGTATTTTTAAATGTATTCTTTGACACACAGGGAGCCAGTGTAAAAAAATTAAGAACTGGAGTGATATGCTCCACTTTGTTGGTATTATAAGGACTCAGCAGCGTTCTGAATCAACTGCAGTCGTCTGATCGATTTTTTTTAGGGACACCTGTAAAGACACTGTTACCAGTGTTGCCATGTCTACTTATTATAAGCGACTTTGGGCTTGTTTTTCTGTAAAGTAGCTTGTAAATATTGCTAGTTGCGGGTTGTTTCTGAAGTGTACCGTAGTTGCTTATTTGGGCTGGCTTCCCAATGTTGTTTAAACCAGTGGTTCTCAAACATTTTCATGTCAAGGAACCCAACATTTTGTATATTTGTCCACAGACCCCCATCTGACAATATTTTGTTGGGGACCCCCATACAAGATGTGTGCTGTTAAGATATTTTTTTTTCTAGTTTTGTTTTGAAAATAGCAGATCTACAAGCTCACAACGCGTAATTTTCAAATAGCTAATTTATATAAGTTTTGTGTGGCTTGGGCTTGTTTTAAGTACATTTTGACTTTTACTTGTAACAGAGTACTTCTACATTGCAGTATTGATACTTTCACTTAAGTAAAACATTTGAGTACTTTTTCCACCACTGATGTTTAGTACACTACATTGCAATATGTGTGAGCATCCCTCCCGGCTCCAATGTCCGTAGACCCCACACGTAATTGAACATATTTCTGTCATTCAACGTTCGGGGTAATCTGCAGAGTGGGATCGTTATTCCCTCGTGTCAGCTATGTTTGTATCAGCAGTCAGAGGTTGTGAATTGAAATGTAAGTGTTGGGTTTTCTCTGCTCCGCGGCCACTTAGCGAGTCCTGCAGAAGTGCTTTGATGTCACCGTTGTTACGGCTCGACAGGCAATTGTACATGAATATGAAAAGTAATGGCATGTAGGATGAGACGTACACAGCTATATGTGAAAGAGGCGGCAGACCATGGCAGCCCATGTGAGGGATGTGTGTGTGTGTGTGTGTGTGTGTGTGTGTGTGTGCGTGTGCGTGTGCGTGTGCGCGTGCGCGTGCGCGTGTGCGTGTGCGTGTGCGAGAGAGAGAGAGAGAGAGAGAGAGAGAGAGAGAGAGAGAGAGAGAGAAATAACAGATTGGTCTCTCTACCCATAAACGCCCATGACACTTCATGTTTAATTCATTATAGGGACGTTGATGAAACCATAAAATCCATGTCTGTGATTTCAAGACGGTGCCGTTTTAGTCTTTCTTCGTTGCCGGGCAAGAATCCTGTGTCTCCGTATATATTTCAACCTGTTATGTATTTTATCATAAATGAATGCCCTACTTCATTATACAAGAGAAAAGTAGTGAAAATAGCAGTGATGTGACGCGTTGTGAGCTTGTAGATCGGCTGTTTAACCCATTAAATCCGGCAACGCATCTGTGTAACCACTTGAACCATTATTTTATACTTTGGCTATTCAAAAATAGCAGATATACAAGCTCATAACGCGGCACAGAGTGCCGCGCTATGAGCGTGTAGATCTGCTTTTTTTTTTTATTGTGAAAGTTTTTGCAATTTTTTGAATATATATATTTTTTTCAAGCTAACATTTTTTACTCAAATATTTACTTCTGGAACAAAATATTGATGTTTTTTTGTATAATGTTGGTGGGTCCTTGACATAAAAAAAGTTTGAGCACCACCGATATAGCAACATAGCTTTTTCAGAAAACTGTTTGGATTTAGAAGACATTTTGTAGAATCTGCCTCAGGTCATAATGGGTAAAAAAAAAAAAAAAAGAATATCACTCACTCACTTATCCCATGGCCTAGGGGGCCGTAGGGGTGTCATGGTGGATGCTTGGGCAGTCAGGGATCTCCAGTGCTCTCGATCTTCTGCTGTGCGTAGCAGGGTTTGGAAGCTGCAGTCAGTCCATTCCTTGATGTTGTCCATCCAGGACTTTCTCTGCCTGCCTCTTCTCCGCTTTCCCTCTACTGTCCCCTGTAAGATGGTCGTTGACAGGGACATTTGTCTTGTGACATGACCACACCAGGCCAGTTTACGACATTTTACTGTTGATAGTAGAGGCTCCTGTTCTCCAGCATGGGTGGTAACTAGCTGTCTAACATAATCATGATATATGTAGCATCCTTCTGTAGCCCTTGTTTTTGAAGGCCTGTATCCTGTGCTCAGTGTCCGCTGTAAGTGTCCTGCTCTCACAGCCATATAGTAGGGTGGAGAGGACAAGTGACTTGTAAAGTCTGACCTTCACCAGAAAACTGTTAGGATTTAGAAGACATTTTGTAGAATCGGCGTCAGGTCTTAATGGGTTAAAAGAACGAATATAGCAACGCTATATCAGTTTTGGTGCATGCCATGGTGAATGTAGGCACTCTAAAACCGTATCCAAAGGGCTAAAGACTGACTTGAGACAGCTCTTACTGAGTTGAATGTGCGTGGACATCCTGGAGCTCTGTGATTTGTGGGTTTTAAGGGGAATGTTGTCACATTGTCACGCCAGCTATGCTGGTCCATTATGAGCACGAGTGCAGACTTACAGTAGATCCTCATAGGGCTCTTTTGGTTGTACACCCAAAACTCGCCTCGGCTTTTGCAGCCCGGGCACCCAGGCTCCGGAATGCCTGAGGATCTAAAGGCGCCAGCAAAGTCGTTCTCTTTTAAATCACTTCTGAAAACATACTTTTGATATCAAGGCCGTTTCCCAGTTGCATTGCCTCTTTTATCCAACTTCTTTCTTTCCTTGTATACTTGGTTTCGTTTGGCCCAATTTGCTTCTTTGATTCTATTCTTGCCGTTTCTTTTACAGTCTGTTTTTAATTGACGGTGGCTGTATAGCTCCTTATGGCTGTGTTTTGTCTTGCTGTTGTGAAGCACTTTGTAACAACATTTAGAAAAGCGCTTCATGAATAGTTTATAATAAGCCGGAGGTGACAGGATTGTTGTAATTGGATAGTCAGTAGTACAGTATGTATCAGTGGTTCTCAAAGTGGGGTCCTTAAGAGGGTTCCGAATGGACCCTTACAGGTCTGTAACTCTGAGAGTGTACCAAATGGAACCAAATGGACCCTTTTGGGTTCATTTGGTTCCATTTGGTACAATCTCAGAGTTATGAGGGGTCCTTGAAATTAAAGGGATAGTTCACCCAAAAAAAAAATCTATCGATTAGTCACCCCATGGAGACTTGAATTCATGGATATTTTTTAGTTTTTGTCGCATTCCTAAGCCAATAATATGATGACCAGCGGACATGTAGCCAGCGGTTCCCGTAGGACATACAAAGGAGACTCTTTGTGTCTCCTACCGGAACCGCTACCGGTCATCAAATTATTGGCTTAGGAAAACAAAAACAAATCCATCCATTTTGGGGGTGAACTATGCCTTTAAAACAATTGAGAACCACTGGTATCGATCCCATCAGCTGGACGGGGAGGTGCAGGATTGGCTAGTGCCAGTCCATAGCCTCACGGTGAAGTGTATCCCATAGCCTTGAGGGATGATTGTTCTGTGATTAATTCACAACAATGACAGTTGTCATTGACCGATCTGAAAAATATGAAGAGAATTGAGGTCCTTGGACTGCTGTCAGCGTGCAGAAATATGGAGAAGAAATCTGAAACGCACACACACACACAGACACACACACACACACACACACACGCACACACGCACACACACACGCACACACATGCACGCACACACACACACGCACGCACACGGCAAGGTTGAAAGCATAAATCTCCCCGGCAAGACATTAATTACTTTGGCGCCAGACAATGCACAGGACAAACAAATAACCAAGGCCAAGGCAGAGAGAGTGTGTGACGTCGTTCCCTAAAACCACCCAAAAAAACACTCCTCACATCTGTCAAAGTGCTTTTGTGCGTCAGATAGCAAGCAACAAAATCCAATTATGCTTCTCCCACGTCAACGCATTCTCCCTGCCGAGACGGTTGACGGCTTTGGGACGGATTTGACCATACGTCAAGCGTTTGACGTGGCGGGGGTATACCCGCGATGGCACATGTTGACTAGGGGGGTGGGGCGATGATTTACGATTCTGTCCCTTTTCGGGACGTAACTCTTAATGACGCTGAGTCAGCTGAAGCGGACTTCGGAGCATTCGGCACGCCGACTCGTTCGCCTGACGGCTCGCTCGCCGTTAGCCTCTCGTGGCTCAAGTCCGCTTCAGACGACGCGCCTAATCCGTAGTTTGGTTCTCAAACTGGGGTCCGGTGACCCCCAGGGGTTCTTGAGGGAGTTCCAGGGAGTCCCCAGCTATATGATAAGGAACCAAATTGACCCTTATGGGTCTGTAACTCTGAGAGTGTACAAATGGAACCAAATGGACCCCATTTGTACACTCTCAGAGTTAAATTACAATACAAAATTGGGGTCCCAGAGATAGAAATGCCATTAAATGGGGGTCCGTAGCCTATAATGCAGGTCAAACTGGGGGTCCTTGAAATTAAAATGGTTGAAAATCACTGCTAGAGCCGTAAAAAAATCTTCTCTTATGGGGGTCCCTGGCATATCTTTTCAAATGGGGGTCCGCGGGCTAATAAGTGTCAATTTGGGGCCACTGTTTTAGTTTGAGAACCTTTGTTTTAGCGCATCCGTCACCCGTTGAGAACGGTACTTCCGCATTCCAGGAATGGCCGAGAAGAGGACCCCCGAGGACCCCCGTCACATCAAATGTTTGTCCCATGAAGTCACTATATTGCTATCTGGGAGTGAGAGTATGTCGCCCATGTCATATCATTGCCGTCTGGCAGAAACCTCATATCTCTCCATATTTCAACTTTTTTGTGTTTTTTTTCATGAATTAACGCTACTTCATCATACAAAAGTGTTGCATAAAAGTAGTGAAAATAGCCGACCTACAATCTCACAACGAGTCGCAAACTTAAAACATAAAAAATGTACGTTTTGGACAAGGTTTCCCCTCGACAGCGACCATATTTTATATATATTTATATGACAAAGTAAATTACTTTTGTCTTTCTTCCATCCATCCATCTTCAACCGAATCGGGTCGCGGGGTTAACAGTTCCAACAGAGAGCTCCAGTCTTCCCTTTCCAGAGCAACATTAGCAACTTCCTCCTGGGGGATCCCAAGGCGTTCCCAGGCCAGTGTGGAGATGTAATCCCCCCATCTGGTCCTTGGTCTGCCCCGGGGTCTCTTCCCAGTGGGACTTGTAACCAGTGGTGTAAAGTAACTAAGTACATTTACTTAAGTACTGTACTTAAGTTGAGTTTTGAGTTTTTTTTCTCTTTACTGGAGTATTTCCAATTTTCAGTACTTTTACTTCTACTCCACTACATTTCAGAGGTAAATATTGTACTTTTACTCCACTACAATTATTTGAAAACTTTCCAAGTGAAGGAGCAGCGGTTCTACTCTGAGTCTCTCACGGGTGATTGAACTTCTCACCCTATCTCTAAGGGAGAGGCCGGCCACCCATCGGAGAAAACTCATTTTGGTCGCTTGTACCCGCGATCTTATTCTTTCGGTCATGACCCAGACTTCATGACCAGCTCTCTTTTTGTAACCATAGTGCGGTACAGCCACTGCAATACCGCTACTGCTGCTCCTATTCTCCGGCTGATCTCCTGCTCCGTCCTCCCCTCACTCGTGAACAAGACCCCGAGATACTTAAACTCCTTCCCCTGGGGCACCTTTGTCTTTCTTCCCATCATAAATAAGTCAGCCGGCCGACGGCATAGAAACCAATCCCCAGAAGCAGTAATGGAAGAATTACAACGCCACAGTGTAGAAATACTCTGTTACAAGTAAGAAATACAAGATTTTTTTATTTGAGTAAAAGCAAGAAACGTACTGGCATCAAAATATACTTAATGTACCAAAGTACAAGTACTAAAATGTACGCACACACACATTTTTTTAAGATACTTATTTAAAAATTTGTCAGGTTCTTTTGAATAATAGCCGATCTTCAAGCTCACACTACCTCTGAATCACATCCATTTTATTAAGTCATGATTTATCATCGGCCAAGCAGTTTATAACTTTTAATGAAGACTCATTCAGTCTTCATTTAACTCTGAGAGTCCATGTACACATGGAACCAAATGGACCCGTAAGGGTCCATTTGTACACTCTCAGAGTTACAGACCTCTATGGGTCAATAATTCCTATACAAAATGCACGAGTACATGGCACATTCATGAATTATAATCCAACCCCTATCTCGACTCTCATGCATTCATAACACATCTCTGACTGTGTACTGCAGATATCGCACATAATATCCACCTTGTAGTTGTTGCAAAGCTATCGTCCTCAACTTATAGATTACTTATCAATTACAGTGTGTGACCGAATTAGGTCTAATAGCAGTATATTTGGCGGCGTAGACCTGAACAGGAAAATAAAGTCAAAACGGGTCCACATTATAGCCTCACGTTACCAAAAGAGAGTACTATATCTATAACGGGACTCCGCAGACCATGCAGGAGACACAAAAGTCCTGGATTTACGGTATAGCTAATAATAACTGAAGGGGAGGGAAGTGATCACTCTCAGGCTATTTCCTTTTGTCTTGGACTTCATCTGGGCTGCGCAGGGACAGAAGCTTGTGGGATCCTTTGTATGCTGAGATAGAGTGTGTGTTAGCGCGTGCGTGCTTGCGTGCGTGCGTGCGTGCGTGCGTGCGTGCGTGCGTGCGTGCGTGCGTGCGTGCGTGCGTGCGTGCGTGCGTGCGTGCGTGCGTGCGTGCGTGCGTGCGTGCGTGCGTGCGTGCGTGCGTGCGTGCGTGCGTGCGTGCGTGCGTGCGTGCGTGCGTGCGTGCGTGTGTTCCACTGGTTGCTCTCATGCCAGGTTGTTCTCTGCACCTGACATCAAGTACTTAGCATCTCTCTCCATCCACGATGGTTTAATCTTGCCCTGAAGTCTTAAAGCTACAATCTGGAACTTAACGATTAAAATGTCTTCTTTTTTCTAACCAATCTGTATGGTGGAGTATGTTAAACAAGGGATACTGAATTGTGAGCAGGCCATTGTTGAGAAATAAGCCCTGACAAGGTGATTAGACCCCGAGGCGAAGCAGAGGAAATACATATTTTTCGGGTGTTTATTTCTCAACAGCATCTTTTTTTCTCAACAATTCATTATGCGGTTTATTACATGGCTAATTACATGGCTATTACATGGCTAAATAAATAAGTCGACGCAACATGTAGCAACCAAACTATTGCTTACTGTAAAGAAAATAGTCCGTAGGAAGTGTTGATCAAATAATCAATATTTAGCACAAACAGCACAGCGCAGCGCAGCGGATTGATTGATTGTTTGACTCAGTTGCACACTCTACGTCCATTGGCCATTTTCTGGTTCCACTCCAAAAAAGCCAATGCATTTTTCCCATAGAGATTTCCAAAAATATTTATATCAATTATTTTAAGCTTAGAATCAAGCCATCCAGGGTCCTGGTGAATTAAGATCATAAAACGTTTGATTCTGTAAAAAAATAAAAAAATAAAAATAAAACAAAGGGTATTTATCAAATAAAGTATATCATATAATTAAATATTCCATTTTTTTCCTCACAGAATCAAAGGTGTTATGGTCTTAATTCACCAGGATCCTGGATGGCTTGATTCTAGGCTTAAAATAATTGATATAAATATTTTTGGAAATCTCTATGGGAAAAATGCATTGGCTTTTTTGGGGTGGAACCAGAAAATGGCCGCCACTGCCATGCCCTATAGCATGGACTGCTATCCAGAAATAACAGACAGCTGAGTTCAATCAGTGCATGGCAAATCAGCATTGACCATTCAACCAAGCCGTGTAATAACGCAATATAACTGGTACATGTGCAGTGGATGGAGGTGGTCTCCCTACTCTTCCATTAAGACGTTTAGACCCTTTGACGTCTGATAGGACACCTACAGGTTGACAAGTAGTACCGCCTGAAGCTCATAAGCGCAATATGCCCTCTGAACAAGCATGGATTCCCTCTGGGATGAGCGGCAGATGTTTGGGTTCCCCTCGCGAGAGACGTTGGGTTTGAGTTCCAGGTGTTGCAGTTGCGATTACCTCTCTCTGTGGGGAGAGAACAGTGGTGGAAAAAGTACTCAAATGTTTTACCTAAAGTGAAAGTATCAGTACTGCAATATAGAAATACTCTGTTACAAGTAAAAGTCCGGAATTCAAAATGTACTTGAGTAAAAGTACAAAAGTATTGGTACAAAAATGTACTCAAAGTACCAAAAGTAGAAAGTACTCATTACGCAGAATATCCCATTTCAAGTTTTCAAATGTATAAAGATCTTTTAAAAATAGCAGATCTACAAGCTCACAATGCGTCGCATCGCGACGCATTGTGAGCTTGTAGATCTGCTATTTTCAAATAGCCGAAATGTATATAGGGCTGAAGTGGCAAGTGGGTAATGTATGTTTTGTAATAATAATCAAAATCTGCAAAGTAACTAGTAACTAAAGTTTTCAAATAAATGTAGTGAAGTAAAAGTATATAATATTTGGATCTAATCCGAGATGTAGTGGAGTAGAAGTACAGTAAAAGTATTGGAAATTGGAAATTCTCAAGTAAAGTACAAATACCTAAACATTTTACTTACTGTAAGTACAGTACTTAAATTAAATGTACTTAGTTACTTTCCACCACTGGGAGTGAACTCACAATGTATGGATTGTATATTTAAAGCCCTCTATGGTAACCACTGAGCTGGAGAGTCCCATATACTACTGTACTACTACTACTGAGTTGTGTCATGAATTGTTGATGGCTATGGATCTCTCCCTGACGTTTAGCCACTGCACTGTTCTAACAGTATAGATTTATGATCAGGGAAGAGCTAACCTATCGATTAACACTCCCTGACCTGTGAACTATGACCCGTGACCGCTGTGCCCATCTCTATCGAGAGTGTCTTAAAATGAGCAAGACAGACAGACAGACAGACAGACAGACCGACCCTCTGTTTCCATGTGTTTTTGTCACTCCATAGACCAATCACAGGAGAGACTGTGTTTGGCAGTCAGCCATTTGAAGTTATACCTGGCTGTGTTGAGTTGAACCTTCCTGCCTTGAGTCTCGGGTCCTACTCTGCATTTTCCTGACACAAGCTCACAATGCACCGCAACACCTTGTGAGCTTGTAGATTTGCTTTTTTTTTTAACACATTTTGGCAAAGTTTCACAAATCTTGAAGAAAAAGTGCAATGGAACATTCAGCATAATGAATACCAATTACACTTTTGAACAGTGGTGTTAAGTAACTAAGCACATTTACTCAAGTACTGTACTTAAATACGGGGGAAAGAATCACTGAAAAATGGGTTTAAAAGTGATTCAACTGGTCAGCCAAATGAGATATCGGCATATAAGTGATATTACAATAAATGTACATCTGTTCTTGAGGTAATTGTTCATCCCCCAAAATCACGAAGGCTAATTTGACCTTTGGGATACACAAATAAGTGGGTGTGTCCAATAACATAGTTACTGCACTTTGGCTTGGCAGGGCAACAGTTGTGAGGTATTTTTACTTTACTGGAGTATTTCCAAATGTCAGTACTTTTACTTCTACTCCACTACATCTCAGAGGCAATATTGTACTTTTACTCCACTACAATGATTTGAAAACTTTAGTTACTAGTTACTTTGCAGATATAAATGATTATAATATAAAACATACATTTACCCTTTTAGCCCTATTTTATACATAGGCTATTTGAAAATAACCTCACAACGCGTCGCGATGCGACGCGTTGTGAGCTTGTAGATCTGCTATTTTCAAACATTTTTGTACTCCTTTGGTACTTTACGTATATGTTGATGCCAATATACTTTTGTACTTTTACACAAGTACAGTTTGAACTCTGGACTTTAACTTGTAACAGAGTATTTCTATTTTGCATTATTGATACTTTTACTTAAGTAAAGCATTTGAGTACTTTTTCCACCACTGCTTTTGAATACAATATAACTTTTATTCATAACAGAATATAACAATCTGTGTAGCCTACGTCTTCCTCCACTCTGTGCTATGAAAGTAACCACTTCAACAGTGAACATGATCAAAGTGAATACATGTTTTCTTTGCCAGCCAAAAGGTATAATGTAAGAGCCAATATCCCTCTGTTTGAGACTAGCCATCTGGTTCTACCACGAGTTAATTAAAACGGGATGAGGACAAAACAATATCCTCCCACACTAGTGATTACGGTATGCTTAACTCATAATTCCTCATTTGATTGAAAAGGAATGTAATATCGAGAGAGAGAGAGAGAGAGAGAGAGAGAGAGAGAGAGAGAGAGGGAGAGGGAGAGGGAGAGAGAGAGAGAGAGAGAGAGAGAGAGAGAGAGAGAGTTATTTATAAACTGGTTGATATTTAGTGTCATCATATCCATTAGCTTCAGTGATGCTGTTTCACTATAGAAGCTAGCTGTGTGTGTGTGTGTGTGTGTGTGTGTGTGTGTGTGTGTGTGTGTGTGTGCGTGTGCGTGTGCGTGTGCGTGTGCGTGTGCGCGCGCGCAGTGGTGGGAAAAGTACTCACATTTCTTACTTAAGTAAAAGTATCAATACTGCATTGTAGAAATACTCTGTTTCAAGTGAAAGTCCGGAATTCAACATTTACTTGAATAAAAGTACAAAAGTATTGGTATCAAAATGTACTTAAAGTACCAAAAGTAAAAGTACTAAAATGTTTGAAAATAGCAGATCTACAAGCTCACAATGCGTCGCGATGCGACACGTTGTGCACTCGTAGATCTGCTATTTTCAAATAGCCTAGGTATAAAATAAGTGGTTAATGTATGTTTTATAATATAATAATGTATATTATGTTATATGTTATATATATATATAATGTATAAATAGACAGGGATCTAAGACAGGTGAACTCAACAACAATCATAGCAGGATAGGCTAAACTAGGGGTCTTCAATGTTTTTTAGCCCAAGGACCCCCTAGCTGAGAGAGAGATGAACTAGGGACCCCCCATATGTTGTATAAAATGCAGATAAAACTTTTTCACAGATTTCATAGATAGTGTCATAAACTAGATCTGCTATTTTTGTCTAAAGTTCTCCTCAGAATACGGTTCAGGTGGTGAATGTAAAAAATAAAGATTTGGCGGCCCCCCTGTAGTAACTCTGAGGACCCCCTAGGGGTCCCGGACCCTCTGTTGAAGACCCCTGGGCTAAACTCATAGACCGTAAAAGAATATATGGACAGCGTCACGCCATTGGTTTCTACAGACCGTAAATAAAGCCTATTTTGCAGCAATTTCAAATCTTTCTATATCCGGTTGATATCCGGTCCGAAATGCAAACGGAAATCAATGCTAAATTGGCTGAAACCGCAGCGAGGGCGGGTCTTCACTCGGTAGAACCAGTAGAAACCCTAGAAACAGGAGGGGAGGGGAGGGGGGGGGAGCTAGGGGAGCGGAGGAGAGGAGAGGAGAGGAGAGGAGAGGAGAGGAGTACATCTAGATGTGAGGGCCGCAAAGCCTCAATTTACAAGCCGGATGCTAAACCCTTGGCTAAACTACACAAGACACAGGTGGAAACCATGACTAAAAATCACAAGACGGGTGAGACCAGACAGATAACAACAACAAGGCCAGACAGGAAGTACAAGAACGTAACGACAAAATAAGACACGCGAGAAACACCAGAGGGTCAACAGACTAACAGAATTACAAGACTAACACGGAACATACTGAAGAGACTGAACAAATAACTACAGAAACTAAACAAGTAAACAAGTAAACAAGACTAAACACGTAAACCGAACAGGGAGCAAGAACAAAAGAATGTCCAAAAACTGAGAAAAACTGCCAAAGTCCAAGGACTGAGTATCGGGCCATGACAGCTTGTAGATCAGCTACTTTTGAATATCTGAAATATAAAATAATGACTGAGAGGTTAATGTATGTTTTATTATAATAATAATCTCTGCAAATTAACTACAGTAACAGCTGTCAAGTAATTGCAGTGGAGAAAAAAAGTATTTGCCCATGAGATGTAGTGAAGTATAAATATAAAGCAAGTTCTTACAAATTGTACTCAAGTACAGACAGTACTTGAGTAAATGTACTTAGTTGCTTTACACCACTGCTGAGGCGTTTACTTTTCTTGCCTATACGTACAGCACAACGTGTGTCCAGAGACAGTGTTCAGTTTAGGGTTCATTAACACCACTTGAGTCATAAAGAGTCAGAAATGTGTCAAAACATATAGGTGCTGATCCACCATAATTGGCACAGGTGCACTGGTTATATCATCACTGTCAGACAGGTGGAAACCTTGTTTGTCCAAAACGGTTACTTTTCAGGAAATGGAAAAAACAATAACATGTGTTCCAATGGATCCAGAGTAGTTATTATTTAGTCAGAAGGCCTTGTTAATACTTTTCATTGGTTCATTATTTATAAAACCCTTTTTTTTAAATAGCGAAAATAGCATTTCTGTCAACTCAGGACAACTCATGAAGGATAAGATATTTTTATTGAATATAAAATGAGCAATATATTTATTATGGTTTGGCGATGAATTGGATCTACTTTTAGGTACAGTACTCTGATAAAGCGCATCTCCCAACCATAGGGACTCCGAATCCCCCGTACATAAACAGCAGATCCAAAACGACAGGTGGTAGCTGGGGTGGTGGAGGGTGAGCAGCAATTTGAGCAAGACAGCAATGACAGCAGCAGCATCAGTATGAGTGCAGCATAAGCAATCAGGATGAGAAGTGCAAACTTCCAGCTTAAAGGGATAGTTCACCCTCAAAATGTCATTTTTTTCCTTTCGATTAGTCACCCCGTGGAGACTTGAATTTGTGGATATTTTTTTGTTTTTGTCCTAAGCCAATATAATTTTATGACCAGCGGACCGGTAGGCAGCGGTTCCGGTAGGAGACACAAAGGAGGCTCTTTGTGTCTCCTACCGGAACCGCTCCCGGTTACCAAAGTATTGGCTTAGGAATGCGACAAAAGCAAAATAATATCCACAAATTCAAGTCTCCACGGGGTGACTAATCGAAAGGAAAAAAACTAAATTTTTGGGGGTGAACTATCCCTTTAAATAGAGTGGTCTGAGAATGAATGCGATTGGGTGTGTGGACGTGAACGTGGAGCTGAGGCGGCCCAATAGTCGGCCGCCAACAACTGCACTAAGTTCTATTTTCGCGACTTTTGCGTCTCACACTGTTGTACGACAAAGTAGACGGAGATGGAGATACAAGGTTTCTGCTTGACAGTGAAGATTAAATGAATATTTTCTCCTACAACAGACTAACTCACATGAATTCCCATGGGGAAATATATTGAACACTGGGGTTGAAAAATGGGAGGTAGTTAAAGACATAATGCAGGCCATGATCATCTGTATACAACAGCAAAGCTAGAGCAGTCTGTGTTCATTAAAGGCATATGTGACTTTGCCCTCTGCACTTACAAATGACAAAACAATAGATACACTACCAATCATTTCCCTCTAGACCAGCAGTCATCAGCCACTGGAGTAGTGTGGTGGTTATTAACTGCCGAAACACATTATGCTCTCGCTGTATTTCGGTGTTTTCACTGTTTGTTTTGGTTGCCCAAAATACAGCGAAAGGGCAATATGTTTCCACATACAGTTACTGGTGGCTGCTGGTATAAAGTGAAATGATTGTTGATAAATGATTTGTTGCTGCCCTAGTGCAGCGGTTAGAGCACACGCCTTTCGTGCGGATGGTCGTGGGTTCGAACCCTGCCTGGGGTCGACGTCAGCGAGGGCATGCGTTCGCGACAGGTTCCCGACGCCAAACCAAATGGGTTCAGATCTGAGCCAAGTCTCCTGAGGAGGCGCCCGAGAAGCCCGTCCTTGACGGGAGTCTCCAGACGTAAAAAAAACTTATGACGACGATGTCAACACAAGGCAAAGTTACTAGGCTGTAAAAGGTGGTGACGACGCGACTCGTTGTGACCTTGTAGATCAGCTATTTTTGGCCCAGTGACACCGGTCCGTCACACAACTGAAATTAAGCATTATTCAGCACCGCTAAGTGGAGTGTCGAGCAAAGCATGCTTAAAGCCTAGTTTATGCTTCGTCTGCGGGATTTTGACTCTGAAAAAGTGACACATTCCTGGGATGCAATGAGGCGTTAGCCATTAGCGCTCTGAGGGGAGGGAGGCATGCGGAGGAACAGACAGCAAAGGTGAAAGAGTTATGGATGTGATACAAGACAACCTGGACTATTACAGAGATAGAAGAGACATGCTGAGAAACAGTGGTGGGAAGAAACTTACATCTACATTTACTCAAGTACTGTAGCCTACTGTACAATTATGAAGTACTTTTGCTTTACTTGTGTATTATGTCTACTTTTCATTATACTTTATACTTCTACTCCATCTCAGAGGCAAATATTGTACGCTTCACTCCACTACAATTATTTGAAAACTTTAGTTACAAGTTACTTTGTAGATTTAGATTTGTGTTCCAGAACATTCATGAGCCAATTAAGTAGTTTCTTTTGTAGTAGCTGATCAACATGGTGACAAGCTTGTAGATCATGCTGTGAGCTTGTAGATCGGCTATTTTCAAAAGATTTTGAACATTTTGAAAACTTGAAAAGATGAAATGGGACATTCTGCATAATGAGTGATTTTACTTTTAGTAGCCTACTTTAAGTATTTTGTACTTTTACTCAGTACACTTCAGGACAAGATTTGACTTATTTACGTATTTCTTTGTATTTCTACTTCTACTTACAGTATACTGTACTGTAAAACAGTAAAAACATCTTGGAGTAGAGAGATGCTGAGAAACACCTTTAGATATATATATATATATATACCTTTTTATAGGTTGTCCGTCTTTCCGTCGGTCCATCCGTCCGTTTGTCCATCCCTCCAGCGATGAAATGAGCAGTGGTGTAAAGTACACTAAGTACATGTACTGAAATACTGTACTTAAGTACAATTTTGAGGTACTTCTACTTTACTGGAGTATTTCCAATTTTCTGTATTTTTACTTCAACTCCACTACATCTCAGAGGCAAATATTGTACTTTTAACTCCACTACAATTATTTAAAAAACTTTAGTTACTAGTTACTTTGCAGATATAAATGATTACATTATAAAACATACATTAACCACTTTAGCCGTATTTTATACCTAGGTTATTTGAAAATAGCCGATCTACAAGTTCACAACGCTTCGCATCGCGACGCGTTGTAAGCTTGTAGATCTGCTATTTTCAAACATTTTAGTCCTTTTACTTTTGGTACTTTAAGTACATTCTGATACCAATACTTTTGTACTTTTACTAAGTAAAGTTTGAGTATCGGAGTACTTCTACATTGCAGTATTGATACTTTTACTTAAGTAAAACATTTGAGTACTTTTCCCCACCACTGGAAATTAATAGAATTAGGTGGTCAAATTTCAAGGTCCCTGTGTGACCTTGCAAATCACATAATATACAGTACCCCAAAAAAGAAAAACCCAACACCTTTTGTTAAATTCCCTCAAAGTCTTCACTACGTGTTCTATGTGAGTCTGGCCGGCCAGATTAGCTGCAACTGCAACTGGTTGTCAGTGGCACACAATATAACCACAATGCAATATTTACACTTATTTTTCAATTCTATCTTCGTATTATCACCTCCAGTCCAAACTGGCTGCCATGCCAGACACAGCCCTAGGCAACCAGGCCTGGTGGGGAGCTGCGTTCCAAGGAGTGCACTTTTCTAGTTATTTATTTAATGTACTGCAATTTCTTCCACTTACAACAAATAATTTCACAGACTCTTCAGTGTAAACTTGTGATGTGAATATAAACTCGAAGTTGAAGAAATAGCAGAAAGGGTGTATGACTTAAGGTAGAGTATATGGTAGGTGAGGAGGCTGTTTCCCCCTTGGCAAGAATAGTCTCCAAAAGTTTGAAGTTGTCATGGACTGACGTTTGTTATCTTTCATGGTGTACTTGTGCTTTCTTCCATATCGTTTCATAATGCTGCTTCCTAAAACGCTGGGTTGGGACTCAAAATGTGTCATGTCTGCTGCCCCACATGACTCGAGATAGAGTTTTATGTTCAACTTGTCTTCAGTTCTTCTCAGGCTTTGATATTTTATATTATGAACAAAGTGAACGTTCTGACTTACTGTGAAAACAGAACTATGGCAAAGGGAATAATGCATTCAAATGTGATCATATAATTAACAGGCTCTTGTAAGGGGTTATCTAAGACTTAGATAACTAATATCTAACTAATATAACTTCGATTCTAAAGTTACTGTAGACAGGAAATTACAATAGTTTACATGCACCAGATCAAGATTCAAGTTTCATTTGTCACTGACATTTCGCTACAATGTTGATGGGACTTGAAACATTGTAGCGCAAAAAAAATTATTCAGACAATATAGAACATCACCAAACCCAGTACTGTTTTGTTTTTTTAATAAACAACTTCCTGTTGATTTTACTATTTGAAGATCCGGATCCGGATCCAGTCCGGGTTTTCTTCCTAATGAAAAGGGTAAAATCAACAGGAAGTTAACATTTTTATAAAAAAAAAAAAACAGTACTGGGTTTGGTGATGTTCTATATTGTCTGAATCAACTTTGTTTGCGTTTGTTTACGTGCTAAAAGAGTGACTTTGAGAGCTGTTTTACCACACAATGTAAGTCATTGAGGAGCATATTTTGAATTATCAATTTCTAATCAATGGAGCAATTATTTTAGATTGGAGTTACATCATGGCAAAGTAACTACACAACCCAAACCTCTACAAGTGGTCTTGCCCTTTAAGAGCAAGTGTCAAGAGCCATTGATCATTCATTCGAATCAGCTGTGTGGAGGGAGAACTTGCAGGGTAAGTAGGCAGACTAATATGAACCTTATTGATTCCAGCCAGGTTGTGTTCCCACATTATTATTGACTGAGAGGGATTACTCAAATGAATTGAATGACTGGAAACAGGAAGTGTTCAGGCGCGCGGGAAGTCCTTAATACCTAGGGGGGCTGTGCGTCGGGGGGGACTCCTCGCGGGCGCGCGATTTTTTTGGGGTTTTCTGTGTTTTTCCCCACACAAAAAGGCATTAAGACAGTGCAAACACCAGGTTGAAGTTCATCCATGACCGTAACAGACTGCTATGATCCATAAAATATATATATATTATAAAAAATAAAATAAAATAAAAAGTTTTTTTTTTTTTTTTCTTCCCATCACCAGGGGGGCTGCTCCCATCACCAGGGGGGCTGCAGCCCCCATAGCCCCCCCTTCCCGCGCCACTGGAAGTGTTGCCCATAATTCACGCACGGCCTCATGGGACACTGGAAACTTGTGGTGTCACGAGATCCTCCAATAATGAGCCTCTCCGCAGAGGAGCAGCATGGACACAGGCCACTGGATCTAAGGGCTTTGGGGCCGTCACACCACTTAAACCCTGTACACTGACCAGAGTCCCATCTCTATTAGCCCTTTTAGACCTGAGGTCGATTCTAAAAAGGCCTTCTAAATCCAAGCAGTTTTACTGAAAAACGTATGTTGCCATATCTAGCTAAAATCTAAAACGACACAGATGCTTTCCCGGATTGAATGGGTTAAGGCCAAGAGCCCAAGCTGCCTCCCTTGAACCCCAGTGTAAAATTAAAGTTCTAAAAAGTGAAATATTAACGTATAAAACATTTTAAAAAGTTGCCCATGACATTCCCCAGATCATAACCGCTATAGAAAGTTTCGGTCTAAACTTACACAGGGTGTGGGCGTGAATGAAAGACAGACACACAGGTAGGCAGGCAGGTAGGTAGGTAGGTAGGTAGGTAGGTAGGTAGGCAGACAGACAGACAGACAGACAGACAGACACACAGGTAGGCAGGCAGGTAGGTAGGCAGACAGACAGACAGACACACAGGTAGGCAGGCAGGTAGGTAGGTAGGCAGACAGACAGACAGGCAGACAGACAGACAGGCAGGCAGACAGAGACAGGCAGGCAGGCAGGCAGGTAGGTAGGCAGACAGACAGGCAGACAGACAGACAGGCAGGCAGACAGAGACAGGCAGGCAGGCAGGTAGGTAGGCAGACAGACAGGCAGGCAGACAGAGACAGGCAGGCAGACAGACAGACAGACAGACAGACAGACAGGCAGGCAGACAGACAGACAGACAGACAGACAGACAGACAGACAGACAGACAGACAGACAGACAGACAGACAGACAGACAGACAGACAGACAGGCAGGCAGGCAGGCAGGCAGGCAGACAGACAGACAGACAGACAGACAGGCAGACAGGCAGGCAGACAGAGACAGGCAGGCAGGCAGGTAGGTAGGTAGGTAGGCAGACAGACAGGCAGGCAGACAGAGACAGGCAGGCAGACAGACAGACAGACAGACAGACAGACAGACAGGCAGGCAGACAGGCAGGCAGACAGACAGACAGACAGACAGACAGACAGACAGACAGACAGACAGACAGACAGACAGACAGACAGACAGACAGACAGACAGACAGACAGACAGACAGACAGACAGACAGGCAGGCAGGCAGGCAGGCAGGCAGACTCGCAACTTATACATTATTATACATTACATAGCTTGTAGATAGACAATAAGGTTATGAATCATTTTATTAAATCTGGTCAGATGCTACAATGAAGTGCTGTTTGACGTGCCCAAAAGTCATATGGGATGTTACAACATGTCACATCCTTTTTGCCAGACCCAAGGGGTCGGCCTACATGAGGCTTTGTCGGTCGGTCGGTCGGTCTGTCCCTCTTTTCCTGTCCTGTCCCTCTTTTCCTCTGCACACACGTCATACGAAGTCCGGCCATTCAGATTTCAACCACTAGGGGTCTGGCAGTACCAGGTCTCCTGGTTCCCTATTTTCCCCTAGGGTTGGGGTTGCCATAGAGCTGAGGGAAGATATAGGGGCGAGGGAGGAGGCCCTGGATCCTAGCCTGGCATGGCCAGACTAATATCACTGCGTAGAGATTAGTCTGGAATCTCTGTGTGGAACCTGCATTTCCAAGGGGCAAATAAAAAAAATGCCTCTGGTGATAAACCCGCCCCATATTTGCATACTGGGCCCTGATTGGTCCCTCACTACTTCGGAGGGAGTGAAATCGAATCACAACTGAGCGGTGCCAGACCTTTTTTGCAATGGCAGATTCGTCTGGTTTTCAGGCTACCTGGATCCAACCCTGATGTTTTGGTTTCCCAGTGCTGTGCTTCCATCAGATCCAACCAACAGCCTGAGCCCTTCATCTTCTGAACTCAGCAGACTATGAGCAAAATTCTCACTCTGCAGTATCTTTTCTATGATATCGTCAGGATTCACCCTGGTGTCGTTAACTCTCTTCGACTGATTCTCTACAGAGCCCTGCCTTATGGCATGTCTCGTGGTCGTGGAGCAGGTGAATGCCTCTGGTGATAAACGATAAAGACCTCCAGTCTCAGCTTGTGGGATTCGCGACGTCATAGCTGTAGATGGAGGCGCACGGACACTCGGCACGTGCAAGGTTCTAGAATTCCTGTCCTTTCCTTGGCACTTATTTTGCATTCATAGGCGAATCTCTTATTCCACTGCACACGGTTATCTTTGACTGGTTCCCGAGAGGACACTTCGGTAAAGCGACCGTCAAAGAGTCTGACTTTACAAAATATAACTCCATTGACGAGGGGAATCAAAGAGAGATCGACCAAGTCGAAGTCTACTTTGAATTTGAATTTCTTTTTCTTTTCTAGAATGAAAGACATTGTGTCAGGATATCTTTTCTCTCCTGACTGTTGCTACCTCAACAATCCTGTGCTGAGGTATCAGCACAGAGGCTATGGTGTCATAGGTGTGCGTGTTGCCGACTAGGGGAAGTTACTACCGGCAGGTGGATTTGTTGGTGGCTAAATGACGTAGTGATGTCATTGCGTGATGATGTCATTGCAAAATGACGTAAAACGTTACTTACATCGACTGGCAAGTCTTTAGTTTTTGTTGCCAGACCCAAGGGGTCGGCCTACATGAGGCTTTGTCGGTCGGTCGGTCGGTCGGTCTGTCCCTCTTTTCCTGTCCTGTCCCTCTTTTCCTCTGCACACACGTCATGCGAAGTCCGGCCATTCAGATTTCAACCACTAGGGGTCTGGCAGTACCAGGTCTCCTGGTTCCCTTTTTTTGCCAGACCCAGACATGGCCAACATGAGGCTCAACATGAGGCTCTGTCCCTATTTCGTCCATATATGGGGATAAATGTCTGTCCATCTTTTGTCCCTCTTTCGTCCATACATGGGCATAGACACAGGCTGACACGTCATGTGAAGTCCGGCTTAGCCGTGACGTAGTGCTCTGATCTTATAAAGTACTTATTCTGGGTCTGGCAGAACCAGGTCCCCTGGTCTTTTTTTGTGACATGTTTTGGGCTTGTATATCTTGTATTTTCACTATTTTCTAACAGAAAAACTATACAATAACGCGGTTGTCATTTATCCGATTAATAGAAACTCTAATTGATAGAATAATTGCAAAGAAAATGATCGATACTTGCTGCCCTAGAGAAATAGATTATGCTTGTGAGAAGCTTACTTTGGTTGGAACAGAGTTGGAATTTGCTGACATACATTGTACTAAAAATATTCTCTGTGAAAACGAGTCTGGGGGATTAATTAGCTTGTGGTGTACGCCTGTAAAAGGGAGATTATGACCTACAGCCAGAGTTGCCAAGTCTGCTTATGTAAAGTCGCTTGTACATTTTGGTAGCCGATCTATGCTTGTAGATTTGCTATTTGTTTTTGATTTCTTTTATACAAATCTGGAATGTTTTTGAAACATTTTACAATGTGTATGGGGGTCACTGGCACAAAATATTTTCAGATGAGGGTCCGTGGCCAAATACATATTAATCCGGGGATCCTCGGCATGAAAATGTTTGAGAACTACTGATTTAAAACAACATTAGACTAGAAAGTTTCACTGACCTGCCCTAATCGCTTATTTTGGTGTATGTTTTCATACACCTGGCTGCTTGTTTCTCTCGCAAAATCTGGCAACACTGCCCTCAGCCCTCACTGTGCCATGCACTCCAAATCAGCAGCGACCCCAAAGGACAGCGCTTATCAATGACTCACACACTGCTTCATAATGACAACATGAGGCTGTGTTATCCTGGTCAATTTGGACACCAACGTTTCCATGAGAATTATGCCATGATGGACAGTAACTAAGTACATATACTTGAGTGTACTTAAGTTACATTTTTGGACTATTAATTTTTTGTTTTTGTTTATTGCAAGCTGAAGACAACGGTATATTTCAAATAGAAATATTGTACTTTTAACTTCACTACATTTGTAGGAAGGGACTCTTGTGACCGAAACGTACAAAAATATATTTAAGCAATATTACACGAGAGGGTGTGCTTTACCGTCATTATTGGCACGCCAGTGATGCGGTCAGGAACGAGGCGAAGCCGAGTTCCGCGAGCATCACTGAAGTGCCAATAATGTAAGGTAGTTGTACGAGCTCTTGTCTTATTGGATCTTGTTTATTCGATACACTTATTTGTTTTAGCTCTTGCTCATTTGATTTTCTTATTTGTCTCATCTGTTTATGAAAGTAGGTAGCTGATATATTGCACTTTTACTTTAGCGCTAGGTATACTCTTAGTTGCTTGTTTTAGAAGAGAATGCACTTAATACTTCTGGTGATTAGTGGTTTCCTTGCCTACCTATGTTGAATGCACTTACTGTAAGTCGCTTTGGATAAAAGCATCTGCTAAATGACTGTAATGTAATGTAATGTAATCGCAGATCTACAAGGTCTCAGCACGTCGCAGCATTCAGAGCTTGTAGATCTGCAATTTCCTGAACATTTCTGAACATGTATTTAGTAATTACTACTTTTGAATACTTGAGTATTTATTTGGTATATCATTTTTCCACCACTGATCGAAAGTACTAAGCACATTTACTCCAGTGCTGTACTTAAGTACAATTTTGAGGTACATTTTGGGGCAGTGTGTGTCTGTGACCGAAAGGTTCGATCCCCAGACCGGCAGAAAAGATCTGTGTGTGTGTGTGTGTGTGTGTGTGTGTGTGTGTGTGTGTGGGGTGTGTGTGTGTGTGTGTGTGTGTGTGTGTGTGTGTGTGTGTGTGTGTGTGTGTGTGTGTGTGTGTGTGTGTGTGTGTGTGTGTGTGTGTGTGTGTGTGTGTGTGTGTGTGTGTGTGTGTGTGTGTGTGTGGGCTTAGCTGAAAAAGAGATCTCCACCCTCAGCATACCTACCTTGGGTAAATAAAGGTTTAAAAAAACACTTACCGTACTTTACTTGAGTATTTCCATATTTTGATACTACTCCGCAAATATTGCACTTTTTACTCCACTATAATTATTTGACAGCTTTAGTTACTAGTTGCTTTGCAGAGTTAGATTATGAATTTACTTTGGTACTGTTATTTTATTTTGTGGTATTGCTCATTTCAAATCGGAGTACTTTTTCCACCACACTGATGCGAACATGAGGCTGTGTTATATCACTGTCAATTTGTCACAGAGTTTTGGACAACAAACGTTTCCATGACAAGTACGCGTGCGTGTCCGAGTATGTGTACGTGTGCACGTTTGGGAGGACTGATTCCATTAGACCTCCAGTCACACATTTCAAACTCAAACCCTGACGGAGTGAATTTTTGCCACGTCTTTTTCGATGTGTAAATGTGTGTGTAACATTGCAGGCCTCCCTAGAGCCTGCCTCAGCTAGCATGGAATCCGAAGCCACCAGTTCCCCGCACACACATGCTGTGGAATATTTTTTACAGATTTCATGCTAAACAGATGCAGCGCTCGGAGGCAGGCAGCCCCGCCGACACATTTCTCCGACACGCTCACACTGGCACCTCCTCGCACTCGCGCCCGCGCTCTAATCTTGCGAGATCAAAAAGGTTTGGAAACGACGGCTGACACTGAAGGCAGACAGCTTGGAGAGAGGGTGGAGAGGAGAGTTGCATAAGCAAGACTTAAATCGTCAGATAACATCAGCAATGCAATGCACTATGCCAAGTAGACTGTCACCGAAATTAAATCCAAGATCCTCTGTCTCTCTTTTGGGGTTATTGTTTCTCCATTATCCTTACCCACTTAAACCCATTATACATCATTGACGGCGGTCCCCCAGGGGTGTGTACTTCGTCTGCTTCTTTTTCCCCTTCTACACCAAATCTCTTAATGGAAAATAT
Source organism: Gymnoscopelus braueri (assembly GCF_963280865.1). Taxonomy (NCBI): domain Eukaryota; kingdom Metazoa; phylum Chordata; class Actinopteri; order Myctophiformes; family Myctophidae; genus Gymnoscopelus; species Gymnoscopelus braueri. The sequence continues at coordinate 49,727,813 of NC_137612.1, read as the reverse complement.
TCTACAATCTCACAACTTGTGAAGTCTTACTTTATAAAACACCCTCCTCTCCCTCCCCGCTCACAAACTGTGAAAAAACTCCCCATTGCAATCAGAACTGCAGACTCACTCCCAATGCTCTGCCATAATCTGAAGACTCACCACTTCAGACTCCGCCTCACCCCATAGCACTCACCTCTTCAGACTCCACCTCACCCCCTAGCACTCATCTTTTCAGACTATACTTCACCCCCTAGCACTAACTTAGTCAGACTCCACCTCACCCCCTAGCACTCATCTCTTCAGACTCCACTTCACCCCTAGTACTCATCTTTTCAGACTCTACTTCACCCCCTAGCACTCACCTCTTCAGACTCCACCACACCCCCTAGCACTCACCTCTTCAGACTCCACCTCACCCCCTAGCACTCATCTCTTTAGACTCCACCTCACCCCCTAGCACTCATCTCTTTAGACTCCACCTCACCCCTAGCACTCATCTCTTTAGACTCCACCTCACCTCCTTAGACTCCTCCTCACCCCCTAGCACTCACCTCTTCAGACTCCACCTCACCCCCTAGCACTCATCTCTTTAGACTCCACCTCACCTCCTTAGACTCCACCTCACCCCCTAGGACTCATCTCTTCAGACTCCACCTCACCCCCTAGTACTCATCTCTTTAGACTCCACCTCACCTCCTTAGACTCCACCTCACCCCCTAGCACTCATCTCTTCAGACTCCACCTCACCCCCTATTATTCATCTCTTTAGACTCCACCTCACCTCCTTAGACTCCACCTCACCCCCTAGCATTCACCTCTTCAGACTCCACCTCACCCCCTAGTACTCATCTCTTTAGACTCCACCTCACCTCCTTAGACTCCACCTCACCCCGTAGCACTCACCTCTTCAGACTCCACCTCACCCTCTAGCACTCATCTCTTTAGACTCCACCTCACCCTCTAGCACTCATCTCTTTAGACTCCACCTCACCCTCTAGCACTCATCTCTTCAGACTCCACCTCACCCCCTAGTACTCATCTCTTTAGACTCCACCTCACCTCCTTAGACTCCACCTCACCCCCTAGCATTCACCTCTTCAGACTCCACCTCACCCCCTAGCATTCACCTCTTCAGACTCCACCTCACCCCCTAGTACTCATCTCTTTAGACTCCACCTCACCTCCTTAGACTCCACCTCACCCCGTAGCACTCACCTCTTCAGACTCCACCTCACCCTCTAGCACTCATCTCTTTAGACTCCACCTCACCCTCTAGCACTCATCTCTTTAGACTCCACCTCACCCTCTAGCACTCATCTCTTTAGACTCCACCTCACCCTCTAGCACTCATCTCTTTAGACTCCACCTCACCCTCTAGCACTCATCTCTTCAGACTCCACCTCACCCCCTAGTACTCATCTCTTTAGACTCCACCTCACCTCCTTAGACTCCACCTCACCCCGTAGCACTCACCTCTTCAGACTCCACCTCACCCCCTAGTACTCATCTCTTTAGACTCCACCTCACCTCCTTAGACTCCACCTCACCCCGTAGCACTCACCTCTTCAGACTCCACCTCACCCCCTAGTACTCATCTCTTTAGACTCCACCTCACCTCCTTAGACTCCACCTCACCCCGTAGCACTCACCTCTTCAGACTCCACCTCACCCTCTAGCACTCATTTCTTTAGACTCCACCTCACCCTCTAGCACTCATCTCTTTAGACTCCACCTCACCTCCTTAGACTCCACCTCACCCCCTAGCATTCACCTCTTCAGACTCCACCTCACCCCCTAGCACTCACCTCTTCAGACCCCTCCCCCAATGCATGCTCTTCCCGTACTGCTAGCTTACTACGCAGATATACTGTATCTTGAATACCTGTTCTCATGTTTTGTGCATTAGATTAGTTTTTGTTATTTAGACAGATGCTTGGTTAATTATTTACCTGGCATGCTTCATTGAGGCACTACACTGTTCTCTCTGCACTCTACTTATGTGACTATTTACCTAGTTGTTTTTTGACTAGAGTTCATGCTTACTCCGATTTTGCACTTGTAAGTTGCTCGGTATGAGAGGGCCTGCTAAATGCCTAAATTGTAAATTGTATAATATCTCTGCTGTCCGGCAGGAACCAGCTAACTCCAAAATGTTCATTTTTCAGGAAATGGAAAAAGTGGAGTTAGGAGGTTTTGTTCATCATTGATAAGAACAGCTGAATGGACCTCCAAGCTCACAATGAGGTTGGAGGCCAAAAGGGGGTGGAGCCTGGAGTCAGCAAAACCAGCTAACTCCGGTGGACTTTGGTTTAGCAGAAAAATTGAGGATCCAATGGAGTTAGCTGGTTTTGTCAGAAGTGCTTTTTAATGATTTTCATTGGTTAAATATTTGTTTTACCAACACACAGACGTAAAGGGTGTTCAATGGAGGGACAGCGAGTGCATTTTCCGGCAGCGGCAGCTGCCGCGGAGCTGCCGCGGAGCGGCGGAGCTGCCGCGGAGCTGCCGCGGAGCTGCCGCGGAGCTGCCGCGGAGCTGCAGGCGGCGCCAGCTTTGGGAGTGTGCTGCGTTTGTGTAACGCAGTCCCCACCAATATTATTTACGATTCTGTGCCTATCGGTACATAACTCGGACGGCGCTTAGTCGACTAGCAGACCATCGGCCGGTCGTCGCGGGCACTCGCGCCTGGAGGCGCTCGGGCGCGACTCCTTGGCCTCAAGGTCTGCTGAGTCGGCGCGCCTCCGTCATGGTCCAAAACTATACTTTATCGGCGGAAAAAATAAGTTGACTGCCGCTCCTCCACCGGCAGTGCCGTGACTGCCGCTCCTCCACCGGCAGTTCCGCGGCAGTTCCGCTGCTCCGCCGGCAGCTGCCGCTCCACCGCCGGCAGTCACTGCCGGGAGCTGCCGCTCCTCCACCGGCAGTTCCGCGGCTGCTGCCGCTGCCGGAGAATGCACTCGCTCCTTCTGGTTCAATGGCCATGATTTATGGAAAAAAATGCAAAAGCGTCAAAATGGAGTTAGCTGGTTCCTGCCGGACAGCAACGAATTATGTAACAACAAACATCTTGGATAGCCTACAAGTACTGTACTGGAAGTACAGTGAGGCTGTTTGTTGTTGTTCGGTGTGGTCCTTGCTTACAGCTAACGATGATTCATGCATTGGCCATGACCCTTAAGAATGACTGTACGTCACCATTAGCATGATATGCAGCCCATTTCCACTACACACGCTATACTGTATAGACACATGTGGTCAGTGGTGGAAAGTAACTAAGTACACTGTACTTAAGTACAATTTTGAGGTATTTGTACTTGACTTGAGTATTTCTAATTTCCAATACTTTTACTTCTACTCCACTACATCTCAGAGGCAAATGTTGTACTTCTACTCCACTACAATTATTTTTAAACTTTAATTACTTTTCAGATATGAATTATGATATTATGAAACATACATTAACCACTTTAGCCCCCTTTTATTCATAGGCTATTTGAAAATAGCCGATCTACACTGTGAGCTTGTAGATCTGCTATTTTCAAACATTTTAGTACTTTTACTTTTGGTACTTTAAGTACATTTTGAAACCAATACTTTTGTACTTTTACTCAAGTAAATATTTAATTCTGGACTTTTACTTGTAACAGAGTATTTCTATATTGCAGTATTGATACTTTTACTTAAGTAAAGAATTTCAGTACTTTTTTCCACCACTGCGTGCGGTAGGCTACAGCCAGTGCCTATATAATTAGACACCGTAGCCTTGCAGACATGATGCATACCGCTCTCCTTGACCTTCGCAACCTTCCTTAGTAGTGGACGATCGCTCTCTGCTCGGTCCGCTGCAGGCCACAAAGGGGCAGGAGGATGGATGTTTGACTTTGAGAGGAAAGTGGTGAAGGCCAGGGAGACAGAAATAGAGTCCTCTGAAGTGGAGGGGAATCACTCGTCAAACGTCAAGCTCACGGTGGCTGATTGGGGAGAAAAGGGAGAGTGCCACTTGACCACTGGCGAGAGGAAAACGTTCGCCTTGAGGAGCTCTACTCTCACCTGGCCCCCGGCCCGCGCTGCGCGCACACATCCACGTCACACGCACGTTGAAGTCTGCGCAGCTGAAATGCAAGCCAATTGATTGATTGATGTACTTTAGTTAGTAAGACATGAGAAACAGTACATGGAAGTACAATTCACAATACAAGGTCTACTAAACTGGATAACTCATAAAAGCACTAAGCTTGTTTAAAATGAGGTCCCACGCACACAAATCATGATGACATACTGTATAAGAGACAGACAGATATACAGTACTATACAGAACGTCATACAATCAGCTTACAGGTTACTGGTATGAAACATAAGAAATATGTAAAAGAAAAAAAAACAGTTTGGGGCAGGGGGGGGGGGGGGGTGTTAGTGGGGGGGGTAATCCGTCAAACGCATTTATTTTCCTCGTTATCGTGCGGAGCTGTAGGCATGAGTGCTGCTTTTCCGGTGTGTCGTGACTTGACTTGGGTGTATCGCTATATTGTTTTGAAGCGAGCACCAGGCTACATGTGCGCACGTGCGCAAGTACATTTTGATACCAATACTTTTGTACTTTTACTACTTTTTACATTTTTCATTCCGGACTTTTACTTGTAACAGAGCGTTTCTACATTGCAGTATTGATACTTTTACTTAAGTAAAAAATATGAGTACTTTTTCCACCACTGTCAGCGCCTACAATACGCTGCAAAATCTACATCTAGTACGTAAGGAAAAAGCACAGTCCTAAGTTTACCTCGCATGCTACAGCAATCGAATGACATCCCGTGTCTTGGACTTACACCACGCTGAGGACAAGTATGACTGAACTGTCTCGTGACGCACTACGCAGACACTATTCTAAGTGGGTAGATTGTACTGTACGTACTGTACAGCACAGACACCCCCGGTTACAAAAGAGTCAAGGATAAGCACGTTAATCTGAGTGCACGCTTCCCAAAAGGATTACGACGAGCGCCAAGTAATGCCCACATATCTGCGCTGTAAGAACGCAGAAGAAAAGGCCCAGAGATGTTGACTCTGCTCTGCTGTAGCAGGAGAGTTAATTGTGAACAGTGGTTGGAAAGTAACTGAGTGCATGTACTCAATGTACTGTACTTGAGTACAGTTTTGAGGTACTTGTCCTTTACTGGACTTTCCCATTTTCAATACTTTTACTTCTACTCCACTACATCTCAGAGGCAAATATAATATTGCGCTTTTTACTCCAATGCAATTATTTGAACACAAAATGAGTAAAGTAAAAGTACTCATTTTGCAGAATACTCTATTTCAGAATCACATAATCTAAATCTACAATGTGGTAACTAAAGCTGTCAAATAATTGTAGAGGAGTAAAAAGTTCAATATTTGCCTCTGAGATGTAGTGGAATATCAAAACATAAGTAAAGCAAAATGTAACCGATCCACCACTGATCCTTCCTGATCTCCTTTGTGTTCACAGTTAATTCATTCAGTCTACTCATTTGCTGTCATGGTCATTATGAACCCTATTATAGGAGCCTACATTTGGAAAATAGGCAATCGACAAGCTCACTACAAGCTCACTACAAGCTCACTACAAGCTCACTACACTACAAGCTCACTACAAGCTCACTACACAACAAGCTCACTACAAGCTCACTACACAACAAGCTCACTACAAGCTCACTACAAGCCCACTACACTACAAGCTCACTACAAACTCACTACAAGCTCACTACAAGCCCACTACACTACAAGCTCACTACAAGTTCAATACAAGCTCACTACAAGCTCACTACACAACAAGCTCACCACAAGCTCACTACAAGCTCACTACAAGCCCACTACACTACAAGCTCACTACAAGCTCACTACAAGCTCACTACACTACAAGCTCACTACAAGCTCACTACAAGCTCACTACAAGCTCACTACAAGCTCACTACACTACAAGCTCACTACAAGCTCACTACACTACAAGCTCACTACAAGCTCACTACACTACAAGCTCACTACAAGCTCACTACAAGCTCACTACAAGCTCACTACACTACAAGCTCACTACACAACAAGCTCACTACACAACAAGCTCACTACACTACAAGCTCACTACAAGCTCACTACACTACAAGCTCACTACACAACAAGCTCACTACACTACAAGCTCACTACACTACAAGCTCACTACAAGCTCACTACACTACAAGCTCACATAGTAGCTCAAGCTAAATCGAGATCCCTGATGTCATTAGTATATGGCCATATATGGGCATGGCCCCTTTTGTGGGCATATATGGAGCTGAGTAATTTGTTTGCACCTGATGCCATGATGACACATTGAGGTTAGACAACACACTCCATATTTGGGCTTAGCTGCTTTGCAAATTCTTTAGTATATTGTTATGGCTGAGTCATGGTGACATGAGAGTGATGGTGTGGTCCAACCGCCCGCCTGTCCTCCTTAAGCCAATTTTAATATAGGATTAGTCCCGCAGGGGTTCTCAAACTTTGTTATTATACCACAACCCCATTTTATGGTGTGTGTTTTTTGCCGACCCCACACTTTATTTACAGTGCAATTTGAAAGTGGAAATAAATAATATCTTGCTGGCCTTATATATGAATGTTTATTAGAAAATGAAATGACAGTGATTCCTGCTGATTTGTATGCCTACCTTATCAATGAAATGAATAATGTAGCTGGCTGGCAGAACGGAGGCATGGGGTGGGGTCGACTATTGACTTCGTCACTGTCTGTCACACACACACACACACACGTTAGTTAGTAGCCTACTCAGTGGATGAAGAGATAAGAGACGTGGCGAGTACGGAGTTTGTAACTGAAGCACGCCCGTACAGAGAGAGAGAGAGAGAGAGAGAGAGAGAGAGAGAGAGAGAGAGAGAGAGAGAGAGAGAGAGAGAGAGAGAGAGAGAGAGAGAGAGAGAGAGAGAGAGAGAGATTCAGCAGCACGCTGTAAATATGAAATAAGCAGCAGGATGTGTTTGCACGTACACTAAAGCAAGTCAATTAAGTCACTCTCTCTCTTATGAAGAGAGATTTATGGAGACGAATAGTATGCCTGGTTATACACTGCGGTCACGCCAGCCACACCTCGTTCACAGTTATTATAACACATGTCTCTCTCTCTCTCTCTCTCTCTCTCTCTCTCTCTCTCTCTCTCTCTCTCTCTCACACACACACACACAGTAGCCGATAAACTGAAAATGAAATAAACAAACTCTTTCTCTCTGTGTGCAATTCCTCTCAAATGAACAGCCCCCCCCCCCCTCGCTCACTCTCTCATGCTGTTTTGTAATGTTTTTGGATGGAAATATTGCAGGCTGGACTAAATGGCAATACATTTTTGTTGCGGGCAGGAGCTGTGGTCATGTCCAAAGACCCTCCCCTAGCCACCTGGCTGGTACTGTGCGTACTGTGTGTGCGTGTGCGTGTGCGTGTGCGTGTGCGTGTGCGTGTGCGTGTGCATGCGTGTGTGGCTGTTGCACGGATCTGCTTGGGGTAGTGAATGATTGCAACCCCATTAATGCTGTGTTGTCCTAAACAGCTCCATAACTTCCATAGACCGATGTGGAATTATTTAGGGGAACTACTCCTCTGTGTGTCCAGTGAGGGCTTGGTAAGGTACTGTTACCAAAAAGGGGAGGGGCCACTGGCCGCATGGTGAGGAAAAAGAACAGAACTTCAAGCTAACAACGCGTCGAGTGACGTAAACGACGCCAGACCACTTCCGGTGCTAGTCTGGAATATAATTTTCAAGTTTCATACAAACTGTACATTGTGCAAGTTCATTGACGGTGCGGAAAGCAGCTTTTCCAATAGCCAGACTACTGAGCAATATGTGTGCAAAGTGTGGAGCACGCGTTTGCCGTGAGACCCCGGACAGTGCTGACTCCGAACTCCATGGGTTTCGTCCTTGATTATGGTTGAAAGATACCTGGAATTCATATAGCGCCTTTCGAAGTACCCAAAGTCACTTCACGTGTGTGTGTGTGTGTGTGTGTGTGTGTGTGTGTGTGTGTGTGTGGGGTAGGGCATTCACAGAATAGTCGAATATTCGAATATTCGAATATCAAACCGACTATTCGACTATCAAACCACTATTCGATTATTCGAAGAAAAAAAAAATTGTTTTTTTTAAGATTTTTTTTTTTAAAGTGGCTTTTCTAGAGCAGACACGCAGCTGTGAGCTCTGGTGTGACGTCAACTCGCATTCCTTGAGTCGAGTCATCAATGCCATTGAAAAAAAAAAAAAAAAAAAAATCCTTTTTTTTTTTTTTTTTTTTTAATCAAACCGAATAATCGACTATTCGAATACTTTTGGGTCGAATAATTCGAATACCATAAATCACTATTCGTTAATGCCCTAGTGTGGGGGGGGGAAATAAAAGCAGTAAAACACTAAAAACAAGAGTTGAAACAAAGTCACCCGGAAAGGCAATTCTGAACACGTGGGTTTTTTGGCTCTTGCTCGGGATCCCGCTGAGAAGTGCGGTCCAGTGGTTTTCAACCCTTTTCATATCAAGGTCCATTACTTATTGGGCATTTTAGCCACGGAAACACCATTTGATGAGATTTAGACTCTTAGACCCAAGACTTAAAATATTTTTGTTGTCGTTTAATAAGATAGGAGAGAGAACAGGCAAACTTTGATCAAAATACCAAGGACCACTGGTGGTCCCTGGACCACTGGTTGAGAACCACTACAGTAGTCCATCCTGGAAGAGACAAGGGACCATCTTTACAGCATCAGGCAGAGTGAGGGTGGGACGGAGTTTGGCTTTATTTATTTAGTGGAAGAAGGAGGTTTTTTACAAAGGTGTTTAATGTGGGCCTCAGAGTTGAGGTGGGGGTCCATCGTTACACCCAGGTTGGGGACAATAAATGAAACCAGTAGAAGAGTTTTACCCTCAATTAACCCATTAAGACCTGAAGCCGATTCTACAAAATGTCTTCTAAATCCCAACAGGATTCTGAAAAACGTATGTTTCTATATCAGTGGTGCTCAAACCTTTTCATGTCCAGGACCCACAAAATGATATGTATTTGGCCGCGGACAACCATCTAAAAATATTTTGTTTCGGGGACCCCTAGAAGCAAAAGATTTGAGTTAAAAATGTTCGCTTTGAAAGAATATATATATTCAAAGATTTACAAAAATAGCAGATATGAGCTTGTATATCTGCTATTTTTGAATAGCCCAAAGAAATAAAAAAAATTACATGGATTCGTTCCCAGTCTTAATGGGCTAATGCCAGGAGACTTAGGACCAATCATTATGAAGATAAGGTTGAAAATGGGTGAAGCGCTCCTTTAATTGTTTAGAGTGTTCTCTTTCTATAAGAGCACCAAACCAGACGGCTCTCGGATCTCACATCTGCACCAAAAAACCCTTTCAAATCTTCTCGTCTTCCATTATGTGCCCGGCAGGAGGGCCAGGGCATTACAGTACAAGGAGAATGTCATTGTCACCCGCTGTGAGCGCTCACACACTGACGATGTGACACACACGTCTTTATCAGCAGAGCTTATCGTTGCTGTACCGTGGAAACCTTGTATGTCCAAAACCATTACTTTTTTCAAGAAATGAAAAACAAAAAAAAGAACCTTGGGCTCCAACGGATCTATTGTAGTTGTTAGTCACAAGCTCTTGTTTATAAAAACCCACGGAGGCACTTAAGCACTTTCAATTTCACTTTCAAAATGTTTCAAAAGTAGGAAAGAAAGCTCACAAACAGGTGTTGAAATACGGAGATACAAGGTTTCGGCCTGACAACGACGTTATGTAAGTGACAGACCCAGCCTTTGCTTCTGCTTGTTGTTGTCGTTTTGTTTCCTTGAGTTTCTGAAAGTCTCTCTGCCTTTCTCTCTCTCCTCTGCTCTCTCTGAATGTCTCTCTGCCTTTCCCTCTCTCTCTCCTCTATCTCTGAATGTCTCTCTGCCTTTTTCTCTTTCACCTCCGCTATCTCTGAAATGTAAAAAAGAGATGTGTCACTATCACCATAGCAACTGTCACTTCTGTGATGCTTTGGACTTGCAGCTGCCTTCTATTCAGACATCATCGTTGATTTGTGTGTGTGTGTGTGTGTGTGTGTGTGTGTGTGTGTGTGTGTGTGTGTGTGTGTGTGTGTGTGTGTGTGTGTGTGTGTGTGTGTGTGTGTGTGTGTGTGTGTGTGTGCACGCGCGTGTGCGTCCGTGTGGGTAGGTGTGCATACGTGTGTGTGTGTGTGTGTGTGTGTGTGTGTGTGTGTGTGTGTGTGTGTGTGTGTGTGTGTGTGTGTGTGTGTGTGTGTGTGTGTGTGTGTGTGTGTGTGTATGTGTGTGATGTATGTGTGAAAGTGGATCTCATGTGTCCAGTCATTTTCTCTCTGTGTTGTGGTTTGCACAGAGTTTTGTCATTTCCTTTTATCTATTATTTCTACAGCATCCAAGCTGTGTGCGGTATCAACAACATAATGGCATCCATCATGAAAGGATGCAATGGCTTAATAGTTATGTCTAAAATAGTAATAGAATTGTTTTCCTATTTCATGGCAAGGCCGTAGAAATAAATGTATAGCATGCAGTGATGGAAAGTAACGAAGTAAATTTACTGCAGGCCGACTTAAAGGGATGGTTCACCCCATGGAGACTTGAATTCATGGATATTTTTTTGTTTTTGTCGCATTCCTAAGCCAATAATTTGACGACCGGCAGCTGTTCCTGTAGGAGACAGAGAAAGTCGCATTGCGACGCATTGTGAGCTTGTAGATCGGCTATTTTTAAATGGCCAAAATGTATATAGGGCTGAAGTGGTTAATGTATGTTTTTTTTATAATGATCAAAATCTACAAAGTAACTAAAGTTTTCAAATAATTGTAGTGGAGTAAAAGTATAATATTTGGATCCGAGATGTAGTGGAGTAGAAGTAAAAGTATTGGACATTGGAAATAGTCAAGTAAAGTACACATACCTCAAAATTGTACTTAAGTACAGTGCTTAAGTAAATGTGCTTAGTTACTTTACACCACTGCTGGTCTGGACAACTCCGATGCACTCTACAGCAAGGGGACGAGCAGGCTGTTCGTCCTGAGAAGGCTCAGATTTTTTTGGTGTGTGCAACAGGATGTTGCAGATGTTCTACCAGTCTGTTACGGGACATTCTTAATTTGATTGGCTGCAGCTGTGTTGCTACTATAAGGGCAGTGTTATGCAGCCTGCCCTGTTTTTAGCCCGTTGTAAGTTTTTAACTTTAAGTGGAAAACAAGCTACAAAATCAGCATAGGGTTTCAACCCATTTAGACCGGGGAAGAATCGAAGAATCTGTGTGTGTCATTTTTAGATTTCTTTGGCTGTTGAAAAATAGCAGATATACAAGCTCATAACGCGCGTTATGAGCTTGTATCTGCTATTTTTGAAAAATCGTGAAAATGTGTGCAAATCTTTGAATATATATATAATATATATATATATATATATATATATATATATATATATATAAGCATTTTTTTTAACTCAAATCTTGCTTCTGGGGATTCTACAAAATGTCTTCTAAATTCTAACATTTTTGGGGGAAAAAACGTATGTTGCTATAATATAGTGGTTCTGAAACCTTTTTCATGTCAAGGACCACCCAAAATGATATGTATTTGGCCACGGACCCCCATCTCCAAATATTTTGTTTTGGGCAGAAGCAAAAATGTGAGTTACAAATGTTTACTTTAAAATATTCAAAGACTTGCGCAGATTTTCACGATAAAACTAAATAAATAGCAGATCTACAAGCTCGTAGCTTGTAGATCTGCTATTTTTGAATAGCAAAGAAATCTAAAATATGCGTATGCGTTGTGTGTGTAATGTGTGTAATTCTTCCACCACTGATAGCATGGACATTTCCATTTATAGCAGCGAGCGCTGTGCCGCCGTGACAAACACGGCAGAGGAAGTAATCAATCGGTGCAGGGGGGCCTGTGTGTCACGGTTATTTGATATGAAGATGCGTCGGTTATGGTATCCATAGCGATGTACGTCACTGGGTGCCCCGGCAAAGTATGTCTGAGTAGAAGGTATACTCCAAATGTTGTCGCGTTGGAAGGAGAATGACAGGGAAAAGAGTCAGATAAGGTTTTGACAGATTTTACTTAAACTATGAGTGTTCTATATGCCTAACTGAAAAAGACGGGGTGCCGTGATTTTCAGTGATTTCCCCCCCCCCCTAAAACATAATCATCAGGTATTATGGTTATACTAGGAGGAAGATTTAAAAAAAAAAAGTGTACAGAAATGGTTAAAATTATGTTTTTATGTGGACACGCCTCCAGTTCACTAAGTATACCTGGTTCTCACCTTAGCACCTCCTCCACCACCTTAGCACCACCCACCTGTTGTGTTATGATAATGAGGGGGAGGGTATATTTTTACTATGTCACTAAATGGCTGTTTTTCTTTTGGCACGTTAGACCCTCAAGGTTTCAGCCTCCAGGTAGAAACTCAAAATAGTCAGAGAAGACATAAAACACAATAAAAACACCACCAGGGGGCTTAATGAAGTTCTATCAACCTCATAGACACATGAAAAACAGAAAAAGTGCAAAACCATGGCACCACCTCTTTAAATTCAGCAAAGCACTGCATTACAAAGCATCTGCAAAGCTTGTCGTCTAGTAGTCCTCAGTCGTAATTTAAGGGTGCTCTTAGAATTATTATTTGTTTGGTTGAAATAAAAATGTCTTCAAAAGTTAAAGCTCTTTTATGATATTGTGTTTGTTCATTAACAGGGGTCTATCCGATTCTCCAGCTCTTTAACACATTCCATGCCAGAGTTTAATCTCATAATGTACTCACCAGTGCCAGCGTTTTATTGTTGTTTTTTTGTTTTTTTCATGTCGCCACAGACCTCGCTAAATAAGTTAAAAGTGCGCGTTCATTTGGTTCTAAACACACGGCGGATCCGTGAGAAACGGCCAGCGAAAATAGTTTCCAAATCCGTGCCGCCATCTTGAAGATACAGCCGATCAACGGTAAACAGTGATCAGCGAGGAGAAAAACAACAACCGAGAAAATCGAGTTTTAAACAGGATCCCAGACAGGAAGCGGATACGATCGAAAAAACCGGAACCCGAATAATTCTGTTTCCGACCGGAAACCGGAAACGGAAATGGATAAAAAAAATTCGGAAAGTGCACCTGGGGCCATTACAATGGGAATCGGCGGTTCGCGTAGATCTACGCGACTGGCACGCTGCGGCTTTAAATAGGTTCGCGTAGATCTACGCGACTGGCATTCAATGTGTTAATGAACAGACTATACATGTTCAGGTTGGTCACCAATTTCATCCAATCAGAACAGAGAACCCATTCATCAGCTTCCGTTTTATAGTGTTCTGTTAATTGTTTTGTTTCATCACTTACAATTTCCCTTGCTTATCCTGTATCCTGTATGAGATCTCTCTCCATATTGGAAAAAAAAATGGTAACCCAACATGAAAATGTATTTTTTGTTTATAAAAGAGCACTCTATAGCAAAGGTTCCGAAACTTCGGAACTGGGGACCCACCCTGACAAGCACTTGGAGTTGAGGCATTACATTTAGTTTGACTCGGTTCCACAAATAGCCAATCTACAAGCTAACACAGCTCCTCTGTCTTAAAAGTTCTTAAAAAAAACAATGTTGCACATTAAGCAAATCATCTAGGGACCCCCGATAAAATCTTTTGGGGACCCCCCTGGGGGTCCCGACACCCAGTTTGTGAACCGCTGCTCCATAGCAATGATTACTATCTAATTATAGAGCTATTTAACACATGTTTAACAAGAACAAATCACTTACACCACCTTTCACCCTTGAGAATGTACAAATGGACCCGTAAGAGTGCTTTCCTTTTCATTTGCACCTTCCCAAGAATGTAATTAACACTCAGGGTTTCACCTACCCAAAAAATGAAATTAATGATCAGATCAGTCTTGTGTTAGCCTGGTGCACCAGACTCGAGGTATTTTTTTTCTGCGTCTATTTATATACAGCCAGCGTTGACCGGCCACGGTTTAAATATAGATGCTAAGTCTGGATTCTCTCCTTCATCTGAGATGCATGAATAATTGAGGAGGAGAGGAGATGAGGTGGAATTCATTCAGGAGATGAATATGAGTCCTGACTCAGTGTCCGATGGCCTGCGCATACTCTATATGCTGAAAAGTCAGTGCACACTGACAACCTTTATAATTACCGTTTCTAATTATTGCTTCCTTTGTTCCATGTATAAGTAATTCTTATCCACCTAGTTTACTATACTTAGTAAACTGCATGGACCTGAGTTGGCTCTGTACTTGGCGCACTGTACTTGTCAGTGGTGTAAAGTAACTAAGTACATGTACTCAAGTACTGTACTTAAGTACACATTTGAGGAATCTTTACTTTACTGGAGTATTTTCAGTTTTCAGCACTTTTACTTCTACTCCACTACATCTCAGAGACAAATATTGTACTTTAGTTACTAAACTTTGCAGATACATTATTATATTATAAAACATACATTAACCACTTTAGCCCTATTTTATACGTAGGCTATTTTCAAACATTTTAGTACTTTTTGTAAGTATATTTCAATGCTTTTTTTTACTTTTACTCAAGTACATTTTGAATATTGGACTTTTACTTGTAACAGATGTAACAGATCTCTGGTATTGATACTTTTACTTAAATAAAACATTTGAGTACTTTTTCCACCACTGGTACCACACCAAATCTCTTAGTCGATAAATGCAAACATTACATTGTGCGCTTGTAGATCAGCTATTGTCCACGAAAGCCCTGTCACAGGTTCTGTGCCTGACATCCCTGTAACAGGGCTGGTAATAATGGTCACATGACCTGTGACATGATGGCCATGACAGCCCTGCCATTCAGTGCTGTGAGAGGGGCCTGGTGTGACAGGGCCTGACATTCATATACAATTCTACTTATAATCGTAACATGCTTTTTTCTCTCTCCCCGGGAAGAATGATAATCACATACTTAATCACATACAAAATCAGATATTTGGAAATCGATTAGATGTTTTCAAAATGATATTATTATAAACATTATGTTATACAATACACAATAAAAAGTAAGCTTATAATTTAATTGGGTGTGGGGGGTGGTAAAGACTTAGGCGGTATACCATCAGTATCATGGCCGGTATCATGGTCAGTATCATGTCAGTGGCGGTCAAGAGGGCACGCACATCCAAAAATTTCAACGGGTGCTTGATCTAAATGGATGAAATGTAAAGAAAAAGAGAAGGTCTGCACATCGTCTTAATGCTCCCAAAATAATGTATTAATTGAGCGGTAAAAAAAACGCTCTATTAATACATTATTTTGGGAGCATTAAGACGGTGGGCCAACCTTCTCTTTTTCTTTACAGTATCATGGTCAGTATCATGGTCAGTATCATGGTCAGTATCATGGTCAGTATCATGGCAGTATCATGGTCAGTATCATGTCAGTATCATGGTCAGTATCATGGTCAGTATCATGTCAGTATCATGGTCAGTATCATGGTCAGTATCATGTCAGTATCATGGTCAGTATCATGGTCAGTATCATGTCAGTATCATGGTCAGTATCATGGTCAGTATCATGTCAGTAGCATGGTCAGTATCATGGTCAGTATCATGTCAGCATCATGGTCAGTATCATGGTCAGTATCATGGTCAGTATCATGTCAGTATCATGTCAGTATCATGGTCAGTATCATGTCAGTATCATGTCAGTATCATGGTCAGTATCATGTCAGTATCATGGTCAGTATCATGGTCAGTATCATGTCAGTATCATGGTCAGTATCATGGTCAGTATCATGTCAGTATCATGGTCAGTATCATGTCAGTATCATGTCAGTAGCATGGTCAGTATCATGGTCAGTATCATGGTCAGTATCATGTCAGTAGCATGGTCAGTATCATGGTCAGTATCATGTCAGTATCATGGTCAGTATCATGGTCAGTATCATGGTCAGTATCATGTCAGTAGCATGGTCAGTATCATGGTCAGTATCATGTCAGCATCATGGTTAGTATCATGGTCAGTATCATGGTCAATATCATGTCTATTGCAAAGTTTTTGAAAAAAAGAATATTGTTGGAGCAGCAGCAGTTATTAATATTAACGCAAATACAGAATGTATTGCTGACATCAGGGGGAGTCCCCGGAGGAGTTGTAACCTGAGGGGTTCACATTGCCGGGGAAAACTACACAACACAAGTTCCCGTCGATTATGGATTACTACGTGATTGACATCAAAGGTCATAATTGTATCATTGTCATGATTGTCCCTATGTTATCTGCTGCTATGCTATGGGGTGCTAAGATTTGGAATATTGTTGAGAGTTGCAACTAGCTGTTGTGCACTGTGTGTGTGTGTGTGTGTGTGTGTGTGTGTGTGTGTGTGTGTGTGTGTGTGTGTGTGTGTGTGTGTGTGTGTGTGTGTGTGTGTGTGTGTGTGTGTGTGCATGTGTGCATGTGTGTGTGTGTGTGTGTGTGTGTGTGTGTGTGCATGTGTGTGTGTGCGCGCCTGTGTGCGTGTGTGTGTGTGTGTGTGTGTGTGTGTGTGTGTGTGTGTGTGTGTGTGTGTGTGCGCTCACTTGCTACAAGTGACACAGTCACGAGTTGACACGGAACCAGTAGATTATCATCACAGTATTATGGTGCTAGTAAAAGCTGGGAGAGTGTGTTATTATTGTTGCTCCTTTATGGTCGTTTGAATTATAGTTTATATTTGGGAATGTGTTGGGATGAAGTGTCTTGTCGCAGCCTACTGACTGACTGTCTGATTGGTTTGATTGGTTTGATTATTTTGAACGATATCAGGCGGTCAACGGGACCGCCGTGACTGTCGATCTCAAAGACACCTGACATAATATTTTGAGGAAATTGAAGGCAAAAATATGAATTATTGTCTCCGCCAGGCCGAAAGGCATGGCGAGAGAGTATGTTTTCGCCCCTGTCCGTGTGTCCGTCCGTGTGTCCGTCCGTGTGTCCGTCCGTGTGTCCTGTCTGTGTGTTAGCAGCTAATCTCTGGCTCCGTTGGCCCGGTCGCTCCGAAACTGTGCACACACACTCCCTGGATGCCAATTCAGAACCTCTGCCCAAATTTTTTCACATGGGCCTGTTATAGCGCCACCAGGAGGCCGATTTGTGCAAAACCCTTTTTTTTACATTACTCCTACAGATTTTGCAAATCGGTACACAGTATCTCTGTAGTCATGTGATCAACACAAATCTGTCCGATTTCCCATATTCCATCCTAATTGCCTATGGTTGGCTTCCAAAGTTTGCAGGATTGGTCCGTTTTGAACAAAAAGCCTCAAACTATGCACGCAGTTGGCGATTTCCGTGAATTTTCACACACACATTCCCACTAGGCCGAGGAAGAAATGCCACCCTTTTCACATTGGCCTGTTATAGCGCCACCAGCAGGTCTAATTTAGCAAAACACATTTTTGGAACAAAATGCCTCAAATCATGAATGCAGTGTCTGATTGCCGTGAAAGACCTAAGAATAAATGGCACCCTTTTCACATTGGCCTATTATAGCGCCACCAGGAGGCCACAATAACGTACCTGACCTGGCGGAGACCTGTGCTCCGAGGAGCACTTTTTCTAGTTTAATGAATACATCTTTTTTTCGCAAGGCCTAGCCACTAATTAATTCCTGCCTACGCCACTGCTCTTGGCTGTTATAGCCTTCTCCACTGTTCTGGGATGGATTTTCACTGGTTGGAACTAAGCCTGTCACAATTAACACAAAATCGCCTGATTGCAATTATTTTAGATAATCATCATAATTGCTTCCAGTCTTCTGTATAAATCAATTTGTCGAAAAACAGCAAAAAGAGGCGACGTATAACGTGTTGCTTTGCGATGCGTTGCGAACTTGTAGATCGCCTATTTCCACAACTTTTTGAAATAAATAATAAAGTATAAAATGATTAAAAGGATGGTTATTAAACAAAAATGAGCCCTATAGTTGGAATCCAGCTGCTGCAGTTTGCTTCGAATCAGTAGGGCATACAGTACAGGTCCATTTAGCAGCCCAGGACCCCAGTCATTTAACCCAGTTAGACCGGAGGCCCGATTCTACAAATGTCTTCTAAATCCTATAACCTTTTTATGAAACGTATGTTGCTATATCAGTAGTTCTCAAACGTTTTCATGTCAAGGGCCGCGGACCCCCATCTCAAAATATGTTGTTCCAGGAACACCCAGAAGCAAAGATTTGAGTTAAAGATGTTCGCTTTAAAAATATATATATATTCAAAGATTTGCACACATGTTCAGGATTTTTTAATAGCCAACGCTAAAATAAAAAAATGACACCGATGCTTTCCCGGTTTGAATGGGTTAAAAACCGCAGTGAATTACTGCGATCACAGAATGAGAGACTCAGATGAATGCTAACCACTTAATCTCGGTTGGTCATTAACTTTATATAATGACAGGCCCCTTCTCACAAGAACTGAATATTTTAGAGTGAGCTAGTACATTTACTCAAGCACTGTACTTCATTACAACTTTGAGGTACTTTTACTTTACTTGCGTATTTCCATTTTTCAATAGCCTACTTCTACTCCACTACAACTCAGAGGCAAATATTGTACTTTTTACTCCACTACTATAGAGCACCGAAGTCTGAGGTCACTGCCAGTAGAGGGCCAATAGAGGGCGCTGTTCCAGGGTTCGTGGCTTTATTTTTTGTGTTGAAATCCCCATTTGGGAATCTTAGATCACGTCATATAAGAACTGTGTTCCAAACATAAACACACCACCCTGGCGTTTTTGTCAGGGGGGTGGCTCTGCATCGTTTATGATATTCATTCATATTTGATACAGCCTGTTTCTGGCGAAAATGGAATTAATTCTGCCTTAAAAGTCTTAAGAACTACTACTTCCGGGTCTGAAATCACTGTCCCCACACTGTCCCACACAGCACACCTTCAGTCGATGCTTCATATCCATATGAGTAAAAACGCCAGGGTGGTGTGTTTATTTTTGCAACACAGTTCTTATATGAAGCGATCTAAGATTCCCCAATGAGGATATCAATACAAAAAGTAAAGCCATGAACCTGCGGAATGCGCCCTCTACTGCCAGTGACGTCAGGACTTCGGTGCTCTATTATTTGACAGCTTTACTAGTTACTTTGCATATTCAAATTATTCATACAAAACATATATTAACCCTATTCGAAAATAGCTGATCTACAAGCTCACAGTGTCTCATCGTGATGCGTTTTGAGCTTGTAGATCAGCTTTCTTTCCCAAACAAAATGACACACTTAGAAAAATCTTTGTACTTTTACTTTGGTACAGTAAGTATATTGTGATGCCAATACTTTTGTACTTCACTCAAGTCATATTCTTAACACAGGCCTTTAACTTGTAACAGAGTATTTCTACATTGTGATTTTTCTACTCTAAGTAAAAAAAAAAGTAAATCGGAGTAGGCTTCTTTTCCAACCCCAGCCTGTGAGCATTTTGAATTTAGTAGCACGGAGCGAATGCAATAGATTGCTGGCTATAGGGACCGTTTGACAATCCTTCCCAGATCGGTCCGTATATCAACATGAAGAGATGGCATAACCAATTAAGAAAAATATGTCACCCTTTATGACAGCTGTGGGATTGCTCATAGGGCACGCACATTCAAATGTGAAGTGTTAATTCAGCTAATCTAATTGTCAGAACGGACCCTTATGTGTCCATGTTGACGCTTTCGGAATTAAATTAACCCATTGAAACCGGTAAAGCATCTGTGTCATTTTAGATTGTTGCGTTGGCTATTCAAAAACTAGCAGATCTACAAGCTCACAGCGCGTCACTTCGTGCCGCACTGTGAGCTTGTACATCTGCTATTTTTCAACATTTTTGAAAGATCTTGAAAGTGTCTGAACTACTCATTTAGAAGGGATTTGTAGAATCAACCTCAGATATTAATGGATTAATCCATCAAGACCGGGAACGCATTTGTGTCATTTTAAGATTTATTTGGCTATTTATCTATTAATATTTTTGAAGAATCGTGAACATCTCTGTTCAAAAAACTTTGAATATATTAATTTGTTAAAGCGAAAAAAATTATCTCAAATCTTTGCTTCTGGGGGTCCCTGGAACAAAATATTTTGGGATGGGGTCCGCGGCCAAATACATATATAAACATGTTTTCTAAATACTAACAGTATGTTGCTAGCAGTGGTGCTCCAACTTTTTCATGTCAAGGAACCCCAGACGTATATATATTTGGCCGCGGACCCCCATCTCAAAATAGTTTGTTCCAGGGACCCCCAGAAGCAAATATTGGAGTTAAAAATGTTTGCTTTAAAAATATATAAATTATATATATTCAAAGATTTGCACAAACTTTCATGATTTTTCAAAAATAGCAGATCTACAAGCTCATACCGCGGAACTCTGTGCCGCACTATGAGCTTGTAGATCTGCTATTTTTTGTATAGACAGAGAAATCAAAAAATGACACAGATGCGTTCTTGGTCTTAATGGGTTAACACTGGTTTTGCGGCGTAGACCCTTTGAGCATTCCCAAAGCTGTTGTAAAGTGCTGCACATGGACTTAATTGGTCATGCCTTATCTCTTCATGACGATAAGGAGAGATCTGGGGAGGATTCCATGCAAATTGGACTAGCAAATGTATGCGCACAAAGTTGTGTGCTCTGCCATTTAGTAGGCTTGGGATCCGGAGCCTAGAGGAACCGGAGGAACTAGATCCAACATTGAGGAACCAGAATCGGTTACATTCAGTGGTGGAAAAAGTACTCAAATGTTTTACTCAAGTAAAAGTATCAATACTGCAATGTAGAAGTACTCTGTTACAAGTAAAAGTCCGGAATTCAAAATGTACTTGAGTTAAAGTAGAAAAGTATAGTTATCAAAATGTACTTAAAGTACCAAAAGTATAAGTACAAAAATGTTTGAATATAGCAGTTTGACGCGCGTTGTGAGCTTGTAAATCGGCTATTTTCAAATAGCCAAGGTATAAAATAGGGCTAAGGTGGTTAATGTATGTTTTATAATGTAATAATTTATACCTGCAAAGTAACGAGTAACTAAAGTTTTCAAATAATTGTAGCGGAGGAAAAGTAAAACATTTGCCTCTGAGATGTAGTGGAGAAGTAAAGTATTGAACATTGGAAATACTCCATTAAAGTAAAAGTAGCCTACCTCAAAATTGTACTTAAGTACAGTACTTGAGTAAATGTACTTAGTTACTTTGCACTGCTGGTTACATCACATCTGGAACCGTTTACGGAACCGTGGTTTATCACACTGTCAGTGATAGTATCTCCACGGCTGCTATAATTACGATACCGGTGGTCCTTCAACTTTTTTTTTATTTCAAGGACCAGCATAACTCTGAGAGTGTACAAATTGAACCACATTTGGGAGTCCCATGGACCCCACTTTGAGAACCACTGCTTTCCTGGTCACCAGTCTGGGTGTACTTGTTTTGGATTAGAACAGAACCTGGCAACCAACGAGCGTGCGCGTGCGTGCGTGTGTGTGTGTGTGTGTGTCCGTGTCCGTGCGAGCGTGTGTTTGTGTGTGTGTGTGTGTGTGTGTGTGTTTTCATGTCTCAAGCTATGGTGCCGGGGGAAAATGTGGAAGACACGGTCTCCTCCCGTTTCCATAGTAACCCCATCTCTTTGCGAGGCAGGGATGCAGAGCCGTTCTACATTCAGAGAGAGGAGTGTGAATTATTCCAGATTATCTAACGCATGTGTCCTCTTAGAAGGCACTATAGCGGGAACAGCTTGGATGGCCAATTGAACTGAGCATTAGATGTTTGCTAGGTCCATCGTTCATCCTATACAGATAGTATCCTATACAAGATTTAGATAGCATGTCGTTTAACCACTTTAACCTAAGTATCCCTATTCTGGAGGGGGGGGTTTGCCAAAAATAGACAATCTACAAGCTCACAACTGAGCTTATAGATCGACTCGAGATTTGCTGTTGAGGGAAAAAAGCGATCTAAGTTGCAACTGCACTCTGTTTCTCTAAGACTAGAGGGTTTAAGTGTTTAGACAGATACTAGGTTCATTGTTTATACCTGGTATCCTATTGCAGTGGTTCTCAAACTTTTTCATGTCAAGGACCCCCAAATGGACACTTATTAGCCCACGGACCCCCATTTGAAAAGATATGCCAAGGACCCCCATAAGAGAAGATTTTTACGGCTCTAGCAGTGATTTTCAACCATTTTAATTTCAAGCACCCCCAGTTTGACCTGCATTATAGGCTACGGACCCCCATTTAATGGCATTTATATCTCTGGGACCCCAATTTCTATTGTAAAATCAATGTTAATTTAACTCTGAGAGTGTACAAATGGAACCAAATTTGGTTCCATTTGTACACTCTCTGAGTTACAAACCCATAAAGGTCAATTTGGTTCCTAGCTATCTATCATTTAGCTGGGGACCCCCTGGGGGTCACTTTGAGAACCAACGATTTAGATAGCATGTTGTTTCTAGACAGATGCTTGGTTCATGCTACTGTACCTGGAATCTTATAGGTCAAATGTACTGAATGTTATTTAGATAACATGTAGACTATATTTGTGCACGGACACGCTGTGATTGGCCAGTTGCCACTTTGAGTGGCAATTGGGGCAAACGCTCACCCCCAAAACATGATTTACGATTCTGTGCCTATCGGTACATAACTCGAACGGTACACACTCGGTACATAACTTCGCAACATTCGGCACGGCAACTCGCTTGGTGGTGCCGCTCGTGGCTCAAGTTCGCTTGAGACAGCGTGCCCCGTCGCGGTTAAAAACTATATTTTACCGTCCAAAAAAAATACCCTACATTGTTTTCTCTGCACTCTACTTATGTCATTATTTACTGTGTTGTTTATTGACTAGATTTACTCTGCTTATTCCGATCTCACACTTGTAAGTCGCTCTGGATAAGAGTGTCTGCTAAATGCTGTACCATGTCATTGTATGTTGTAGCATCGATACGATCAAATGATTCAACAGATCGTACCAGTTATAGCGCTCAGACAGTGTCTGTCACCTGGCGAGAGCATGTGTCAGTGGTTCTGAGCACATAGGACCCGAATAGGTCCTGGAAAGTGTTAATGGAGTGCTAATCCCCCCTGGCCAAAGACACACACGCGCGCGCACACGCACACGCACACGCACACACGTTGCTTTTATTACAGAAATTGGACTGCATCAGCTCTCCGATAATCTATTGAGAACATTATTGATTATTTGTACTGTATATCTGTACGTAATTGAGAGGGATATATATAATATATGAAATGTGAAAATAGCAGATCTACAAGCTCACAACGTGTCGCGATTGCAACGCATTGTGAGCTTGTAGACCTGCAATTTTAGCAATTTTTCCATGACAAAGCAGAAATACAGTATGGTGACAGGTATACACAGGTATAGTATAAAAGTATAAAACAGGGCTTAATTATTTGGGAGTAATCGATCATTCATATTATATACATAATCTTTTTTTATGTAATTATCCATGAAACATGTTTCTCGATTATGTGATTAATGTAAAAAGCAAATCGATAGAATGATGGCTGAGAAGATAATGGATAGTTTCAGCCTCGGTGAAAATGCGGACGGCAAAGCAGAAGATAAAATGCCAAGCAGACGGAGAACAACAGACCGGTGCACATGTGATGCTTCAAAGCTGGGCGAGCTTTTAATAAGGTACCAGAGGGAGGAGAGAGAGAGAGGGGGGGGGGGGGGGCGTTGATGAGAGAAAGGATGGGTAGAAAGAGAAGTAGGGAGGGAGAGAGAGAGGGAGCGAGGGGAGAGGGGAGAGAGAGGGGTTGAGAGAGGGGGGCAGGAGGAGAGGGGGGAGAGGGAGAGAGAGAGAGAGAGGGGGGGGTGAGAGAGGGGGGGGGATTGTCAGTTTGTTTTCACAAGCACCTCCTGTCAAGCCAGATGGGGTCGTCATGGAGACGGAGACTGGCAGCCTCAGCTGGAAGCGTGATGCTCATCATGTGGATCATGTGACTTGTAGACTAGAGAGTATGATGGGTCAGGGAGCGGTGAGGTAAGACCTCCTCACCCCTTCCTCTTTCCCTCTCTCTCTCTCTCTCTCTCTCTCTCTCTCTCTCTCTCTCTCTCTCTCTCGTCTCAAAGGGGCTTCCCAAGTTCTCCATGCCAAGGTCCCACCTGTTGCAAAATAGCTTGATCACACTACAGGGTTACACAAGAGTATCGAAAGTAGCAGATCTGCAAGCACGGTGCAAAGCGACACGCTTTGAGCTTTTTGAATTTGAATCCTGAAAAGTAACCGTATTGGACATACTGTATGAGGTTTCCACCCCTTAGGTCTTAATGGGTTAAAACTATTTTTCTTTTCTTTGCATAGTTACTGCACTTTGACATTTGAGAAAAAGAGGAATAGAGGATGACGTGTGGGTCAGGTAACGGTCAGGCAAGACCAGGAAACACCCCCCCCCCCCCCCCCCCCCCCCCACCCCTCGCTCTCCCTCAGTCTCTCCAGTCAAAGGCTATTTAGGCATCCAGCTGGGAGCAGTGTGGCGGTTCACAGAGAAGGCAGTGGGGCTTTACAAGAACGACAGGCTGCCATCTCGCTGCTCTCACTGCTGCTCAGTGGTGGAAAGTATAACGAAATACCGCACTTGAGTACAATTTTGAAGTACTTTTACTTCACTTGAGTGCGTTCAGTTTTTTTTAAATACTTAATACGGTACTTCTACTCCACTACAGGCCTTTTACTTGTAGCAGAGTATTTCTACACTGTGGTATTGCTACTCCTACTTAGGTAAATAAGAAAAATGCGAGTACTTTTCCACAATTGCAGCAGTGCTGCTAATGAATGTGTGTGTGTGTGTGTGTGTGTGTGTGTGTGTGTGTGTGTGTGTGTGTGCGCGCGCGCGCGCGCGCGTGCGTGCGTTTGTGCGTGTGTGTGTGTGTGCACTGTGGGTGCGGGTCCTGCGGCCGTGTGTGTGTGTGTGTGTGTTCTTGTGTGTGTGTGTGTGTGTGTGTGTGTGTGTGTGTGTGTGGGTGTGTGTGTGCCCGCCTGGCTGCCAGAGCTCGGGGACTCGGGGAGTTCCATGGATGCCATCTGGGATGCCAGCATACTTTCCAGGGTGTGAGAACACTAATCGGAGTGGTGTGGAACGCAGGCCATGAATCATGGAGCAGACTTGTAGTTCTGCAGAAAAACACACACCTCGCTTCCAAGGTTCATCATCATGGCTGGTGTCTTTAAAGGGAGTCTCACGTTTCAGTGACTGATAATCCATAATAGTCATTTAATGATTTATGGATATTGTTTTTTTTTAGCCCCGCTAGCTGCAGGGCTCCAAGGATGGCAATGTCGCTCGGTCGGTCGATTCGTCCGTCCGTCTCTTCAGACCAGTGGTGGAAAAAGTACTCAAATTCTTTACTTAAGTATCAATACTGCAATATAGAATTTTTACAAGTAAAAGTCCAGAATTCTAAGACTCTGCTTCATTTAAAGTACGAAAGTATTGGCATTAAAATGTAGCTACTTAAAGTACCAAAAGTAAAAGTACTAAAATGTTTGAAAATAGCAGATCTACACGCTCACAACGCATCGCGATGCGGCGCGTTGTGAGCTTGCAGATCGGCTATTTTCATACAGCCTATGTATAAAATAGGGCTAAAGTGGTTAATGTATGTTTAATAATATCATAACTTATATCTGAAAAGTAACGAGTAACTACATTTTTCAAATAATTGTAGTGGAGTAAAAGTACAATATTTGCCTCTGAGATGTAGTGGAGTAGAAGTAAAAGTATTGGAAATTGGAAATACTCAAGTAAAGTACAAAAACCTCAAAATTGTACTTTAGTACAGTACTTGAGTAAATGTACTTAGTTACTTTCCACCACTGCTTCAGACACAGTATTGTCGTAGACACATTTCTGATGTTTCTTTGCCTAACCAGCTCGGTGGTCTTGTGTTTAGTGTCAGCCCTGAGACTGGGAGGTCAGAGTTTTCAAACATTGTGTAAAAGTTGTCTGGTTTGAGAGACTATAATGCGTCCATCAATCCAACAAGATATCTAAAAAAACTACTGGCTGCATTGCTTTAACCCATTAAGACCGGGAACGCATCTGTGTCATTTTAGGTTTTTAGCTATAACCATTATTTCATGTAGAAACTTCGTCTCAGGAATAACCAGTACCATTTACGAACCATTTACCATTTATTAACCATTACCATTATCAACCATTTACCATATATGCAATGCTACTGCATTCAGATTTGGCGGTGTGACTCTACTCATGTGATATTACAAATTCCCTGCGCAAGCATGTCACAGATCTGAAATCACAAACCCCCCAGAGCAGAGCTTTACATGAACATAACATTGAACCTTCAATGCATAATTAAACTACCACATATCATAGTACACTCCATATAGAACCACAGTGCAATCCACAGAATCATCCTATTAACAATGTGAACTAAATGCCACAGGGAGGTGGAGGGCATTTGAAAACCAACAGCTGTACAACCGGCACTGACAGCTAAGCACGTAGAATGAACAGA
Organism: Gymnoscopelus braueri; assembly: GCF_963280865.1. Lineage (NCBI taxonomy): Eukaryota > Metazoa > Chordata > Actinopteri > Myctophiformes > Myctophidae > Gymnoscopelus > Gymnoscopelus braueri. The sequence continues at coordinate 49,701,235 of NC_137612.1, read as the reverse complement.
GAACAGAGGCTGCTTAAATTAACCGCCAGAGTTGCACTGTGGGAATGAGGGCATGAGTGAGTTGGCTTGTAGCGAATGAGAATGACATGAGGTTGAACGTACTGACTTGAAGTTCTGGTGTACGTTAAGCTTGTTAACGAATGAATGGGGCGGGGGGGGCTGTCCGGGGAGAGTGAACGTAGCATAAAAACCTCCTGCCTTCCGTGTCTACATGAACTATTGCTATGCTGAATTTTATACTTTGGCTATTCAAAAATAGCAGATATACAAGCTCATAGCTTGTAAATCTTTTTTTTTTTTTTTAAATAGTGAAAATGTGTGCAAATCTTTGATTATACGTATATATATTATTTTAGAGCTAACATTTTTAACTCAAATCTTTGCTTCTGCGGGGGTCCCTGGAACAAAATATTTTGAGATGGGGTGTCCGCGGCCAAAATAATTTTGGGGGTCCTTGACATGAAAAGGTTTGCGCACCACTGATATAGCAACATACGTTTTTTTCAGAAAACTGTTTTAGAAGATTTAGATTTAGAAGACATTTGCAGAATCGGCCTCAGGTCTTAATGGGTTAAAACTCCATTATTTTTTATCAGTTTAATCATTTGCATAGTTACTGCATTACTGCACTACGCTTTGGTACACGTCACGTACCTGATTTGTGAACCACTGGTATAGCGGCCCTGAAAATCTGGTTAATTTGAAAATATGTCTATTTTATGAGAGCTATTTCAGGGTGTGTGCATCTGTGGCTTTTGTGTGTGTGTGTGTGTGTGTGTGTGTGTGTGTGTCCATCTCAGACAGCTTAGTGAGGGTCCGCGGCATCCTGTCCCATGCATAATAACGTTGTTTCTGTCGGGCAGAAACCTTGTATCTCCATATTCTTTACTTTTTGAGTCTTTTTTTGGGGTAAATGAATGCCCTACTTGAGCATACTACAGCGTCACAAAAATAGCGTATCAAAAATAGCAGATCTACTAGCTTGAAATGCGGTGTGTTTTGAGCTTGTCAATCTGCAATTTTTTGATATTTTTGAATTAGAATCCTGAAAAATAACACTTTTGGACAAGGTTTCCACCCAACAGAGACGTTATGTTTTTTTTAGGAGTATGTGGACTACTGTGTCCAAGCTCATAATTAAATTTGATCTATAAGGGATATAAAGATCACATACAGTAGAGCTTGCAAACCCACCTACAATACATATTTCACAGATAGTGAGTGTGTGTACAAAAATATTAATGTTTTTCTTCTATTTGGCTCCAACTGAGAGTCCAACAATTGCGTATGTTGCTGCTTGACACTCCAGTCATATCCGGTACTCTATGCTGCTTTCTCTCAAAATCATAATTGTTTTCTTCTTTCAGTTTCACGTCCAGTGGAAGCTGGATCCGAATTTAACCGTGCAATGTTTTAATGAAATTAACACACCGTGATAAGCCGGGAGAGAGAGTGATAAATCAGCAGTCAGAGTGTAGAGTGTGAAGCTTGCAAAGCAAGGGAACATAACACAATCAAGCAGGGTGTATTTGTAAATGGTGCATTTATGCAAAGCGTTTTACAATGTGCATTACATTCACGCACCGACGGCGGAGGAAACCATGCAAGGCACCCAACCCCCAGGAGCAGTTAGGTGCAGTGGTGGGAAAAGTACCCATATTTGTTTTACTTAAAGGTAGGGTAAGTGATTTGCTTTGGTTAAAAAAATGTTAAATAGCTCTATATTCTGATAGTATTCATTGCTATAGAGTGTTTGTTCAGTATTAGGAGTCTCCTTGTCTCTCCACCTCTTTATTAAACAGAAAATGCATTTTCGTTTCAGTTTCAGTTTCAGTTTCATTTCCAATTTTATCCAACCAGGACAGAGAACTCAATCAGGATACAGATTAAACAAGTGAAATTGGAAGTGATGACACTAAGAAATGAGCAGGCAAAATTGGAACTGGAACACTATACAAATTAAGCTTAAAAATTGGTACTTTCTCCTGATTGGCTGAGATTTTGACACCTACCGAAAAATGTATCTTCTGTTTATTAAAGAGACAGGGAGACATCTGTTACTGAAAAAACACTCTATAGCAATGATTACTATCAGAATATAGTATTTTAACCTTTTAACAAAATACTTTTTGTTTTAACCAAAAAATATCACTTACCCTACCTTTAAGTAAAAGTATCAATACTGCAATATAGAAATACTCTGTCACAAGTAAAAGTCCGGAATTCAAAATTTACTTGAGTAAAAGTACAAAAGTATTGGTGTCAAAATATACTTAAAGTAACAAAAGTAGAAAGTATACTCATTATGCAGAATGTCCCATTTCAAGTTTTCAAATGTATAAAAATCGCTTGAAAATAGCAGATCTACAAGCTCACAATGCATCGCGATGTGACGCATTGTGAGCTTGTAGATCGGCTATTCTCAAATGGCCAAAATGTATATAGGGCTGAAGTGCTTAATGTATGTTTTTTTAATAATAATAAAAATCTACAAAGTAACTAGTTACTAAAGTTTTCAAATAATTGTAGTGGAGTAGGAGTATAAGTACAGAAAATTGGAAATACTCCAGTAAAACTAAAATACCTCAAAATTGTACTTAAAGTACTTGAGTAAATGCACTTAGTTACTTTACACCACTGGTTAGGAGCTCAGTGTCTTGCTCAAGGACACTTTGCCACTAACCCTGGGGGGAGCTGGGGATCGAACCGGGTCCTTACCATTCCTAAGCGTCCGCTTTACTGAACCACTGCCGCCACTTATTTGACACTTACTCATACAGGAGGTAGCCTGGCCCCAGCCCCTGAATCGGAGAGGTGTGCGCGTTCCGAGAAAAAGTTCTGAGAAGAAATGTCTCCGAACTTCCAGAAGTTTGGAATGACGTCAATTCGTGGTGATCGAGCCTTTGCTGCAGCTAGCCCCGAGGCTCTGGAATAGCCTTCCATTTAATAGTAGAGCCTCTCAGTCCATAGAAATGTTTAAATCATTATTGAAGACACATTTCTTTTCTCTGGCTTTTGAGCACAGCTAATCTGATACTCCATGACCACTGACTCTACCTCACTTTTTTCTGCTGTGCATTTTTAAAATAGTTTTTCAATTGCTGCATGTATTTTTTTGTTTGTATTGTTGTATTGTTTTTATTGTATGTATTGTGACATTGTTGTTCTCTACTGCTGTGTTGTATAGCACACTTTGGTTGGCTTCAGTCATTTGAAATCTGCTCTATAAATACAATTTTAGTTGAGTTGAGTTGAGTCCCTTTCCGAAGAAAAGTTGGAAGGAGAATGTATTGGGCTTTAATGGGACATGTTCCACAGAGAGTGTGCTAACACAACGATACAATATAACAAGAAAATACATGTAATAATACTGGATGAGATTAGGGCGGTTTCAGACTGGGTTCGTTTGAATCAAACCGTTCCCGAGTACGCTTGGCTGGCCAGCATTCACACTGGCCAAGATTCTAACGCACTCAAGACCATTTTCATTGAACAGTAATGGTAAATATGTGCCTCATGGGGGCGCTGTTGACTATGGGGCTTTGGTAGAGCGAATGTCATTCACAGAAGAAAAGTCACTCTAGAGTGAATAATAAAGTTTGACTGTGTTCCTGACGTTGTCTTGAGTTATAATAACAACAGATCAACAATACACATCCAAAGCAGTGCATCCGATGTCAGTGCAGGAAGGATCAGGCAGAGAGTGACTGGGTGACAGCTGTCAAAACCCGCCGCTGGCTACTGCTTGCAATCCGACTAGTGACATAAATACACTAATATCAGCGTATCCAATCAATAAAATCCAATGGCCATGTGAACATGAATGAATAAAGGTCCAAAGTAAAAAGGTGGATAAAAGTTACGGTGTTAAAATGATAAAAGGAGCCTGTTTATAGAGGAGCAGCTGGCGTCAGCATCTGCCTCTGTCAGCGTGGTTAGGACAAAACATGTGTTTTTTGTTTATTACACATGTGTTTTTTGTTTATTATTTTTCACGGCTCGCGCTACTCAAACACTAGCGGGATTATTATTTCTTGTCAACATTCAAGTAGAACTATGAGAAGGTATAACCCAGCTAAAATAATGTGTCATTATAAAAAATATATAAATGATATATGATTAGCAGTCCACTTCCTTCTCTTGGAACGGATGGATTCACACTGCCGCGTTCCGTTCCCGACTCCGCAGCAATCGGACCCGAGACTACCTCCCAAGGTGGTTTCGGGTACGGTACGGTGATGCGTTACGGGGAACGGTTCGCTACGTTCACACTACCACAACATCTGCCATGTGGTCCGGGGTGCGCACCCGGGACCATAGTGTGAAAGCGCTCTAAGTTCAAGTACACATGGAACTGCTGTATGACAAACCTCTTGCAGGTGATTGTTAGGTGAGATTTTTCCAATTTGGCACTGTAAAATGTTACCATACGGTATGTTTAGCCTACCAGTGGAAGAATATCTTCTCACATGGTTTGAAAATAAAAAGTGAACTGACCTACTGGGTAAATTGTTTGGAGAAAGGCCCAAAGTTCAGAGATGTGTTGATTTGTGTAGGCAATTGTGAAATGAGATTCCTCCAATTTGGCACTGTAAAATGTTATGTTTACCAGTGAAGGAATATGACCTTCTCAGATGGTGAACTGACCTACTGAGGCATTTGTCTGGTGAAAGGTCAACGCTCAGAGAATTGTGTGTGTTGAGTTGTGTAGGTGATTCTGCATTGAGACGTCTCCAACGTGGCACAGTCAAATGTTATCATGTTCACCAGTGATAGAAAATGACCTTCTCACATGGTTTCCATAGCAACGAGCTGATCTACCGAGGAAAATGGTTTGGTTAAAGGTCAAATTAGAGATGTAGAGATGTATACCTGTTGATCTTTTAGCAGCACTGTCAAAATGTCAGCTCCTTCAGATAGGCCCTCTTGTCGTGGTTTGAGATAGGGCTTACCACCACTGTGTCCTCAGCAAACTATGGTGTTTGAGTTGTTCTTGGACAAGGACTACAACAGAGGACTCAGTATGAATGCTGAGACATGTGTATCCAGGGACATAATATGTATCCAGGGACATAATATGTATCCAGGCAGGGACATAATGTGTACCAGGGACAGAACACACTGCAAGGGCTGCCTTTATAGTAGTCCTTGAGATGTGATGGGCCTTCTCCCAGACACTTAGCAAAAGGCACTTGATCGGGCTAGCCTGCTTAACTGCTCAACAGCTTTAAGCCTACTGCTTCAAACACAACTACTATAGTACAAATACAACTAATACAAACTAACAACAGCCTACTGTTTAAAGCACTAATATACTTTAGCACTCAAAGTACAATTACAAGTAAGACGCGCGAACGCTGGAGGCGAACGCAGATTGACTGTGGCTGCCATATTTCAACCACACTGTAGTAGTGCACTCTGCCGCACTCTGCCGGCTGTATACAGGCAGTGCAGCTGCTGGCATTTCAGCATGGAGTTTCGAGTCACATGGGGGCGCGAGCCAATGAGAGCGTGAACACACGCTGTATACAGGCAGTGCAGCTGCTGGCATTTCAGCACAGAGTTTCGAGTCAATGAGAGAATGAGAGCGTGAACACAGACGGAAAGACCATAAATATGGGACAGACACACACACAACGCAAGCACGATGATATAGTAAGCTCCACTTGGTCGGAGGCGCGGCTTCGTCGCGCCTCCTTCCGTGTTCGCAAATAGCAATGTGTTAGATAAGAAAATCCTATACTTACACTACACCAGATGAGTTCAGTAGCTCAGGTCTCTACAGATTTGAAAGCACACAGAGTTTATAACATGTCATCTTTTCACAGGGATTACTTATTAGTGCGTTACTGTAGATATACATTTTGGAGTGGATTCATGTGTCCAGATGCCTGTCAGACGGACATAGTGGCCCTCATTTATCAATGGAGCGTAAAAAACTGCATATTTTTTGCCTTAAATTTGCCCGTGGGCCAACGTCCAAGTGAGATTTATCAAAGGATCCTATATAGCCAATCCTAGCGTACATTTGGTCGGAGCTTTGATCAATCTGACGACTGAAACCGAGCGTAATTTAAATAACACGCCCTTAAATATTCTCGAAACACCAGTCTCCGACTCCCGAAAATGCTCTCGCATATGCGCTCGTATATTTGAAAATAGCAGATCTACAAGCTCAAAACGCGACGTGATGCAACGCGTTGTGAGCTTGTAGATCTGCTATTTTCAAATAGCCAATGCAGCCAGATCTGCAATCTTAGCTGAATGACTGTTAAAGCAGTTTGTTTAAATGAGTTTATAAAATGTTATCTTTTCACAGGGATTTATTATTTATTAGTGTGTTAGATATACATTTTGGAGTGGATTAATGTGTTCAGATGCCTGTCAGACGGTCAGACAATGCTGCTCCGCATGTCTACGATGGAACAAACGGGTGCAGACAAAGTCTAGTCAAGTCAAGTCAAATGTATTTATATAGCACATTTAAAAACAACAGCAGCTGACCCAAAGTGCTTTCCAAAATAATAGCAAAAAAATAGACCTTAGACCTTAGTCTACACGGCCTCAGACCTGACGTGAGATCTGAGTGGGCCGTACGCAAAATTCAAAGTCAGCATATATTATTGATAAATGCCGAAAGTTGCGGTGATCTCGCTGTACGCCCATTATTTGGTCTACACTGCGTTGATAAATGAGGGCCAATGTGTATCCAGGGACATAATGCGTATCCAGGGACAATATGCGTATCCAGGGACATATTATGGGAAGGCAGGCAGGAAACACAAGAACATTACTTAAGGTATAAGAAACACAAAACACACAAGACTCACTTGTATTCTCTCATACTTTCATTGTTGACTGTACAGCAAATTCATCCCAGTGGTGTGTTAGGCTATATACGTAGTGTGACCTGCAGAAACATTTCGTAGCCAAGCGTAGCCGTCCAAAACAGAGAAAGCGTATCTGATACGCAGGAGGAGGGGCTGGGAGCAGCAAGAATGTAGACTTTTCGTTTCAAATAGCCTTTTTTCATGTGATAATGTGGAGTCTGCGGTGAAAACTTATGTGTGGCTATTGTCTTAAGGTGGCCGTTGGAGTTCTGAAGTAATTCACACATTAACTGCTTAAGAGCGGTTGTTTCATTTGGCGACAACGCGCACATGTGCGCGTGCATTTGCCGTGCGTGTGTGAGGGAATAATTATAGCTTGTCCTCTTCCTCCACGGCCAAATACATATCAATTAGGGGGTCCTCGACATGAAAAAGTTTGAGAACCACTGCTCTAGACATAACGATTAACTCAATCTAACTATAGTTTAACACAGTGAAGTGATAACTCAATGAACAGCCTGTGGATGTGGCTTCCACTGTCTGCTCCCTTCTCATTCCACCCACATCATAAGCATCCTCCACACCAAGTACTGTAACTGTGGGATCTGGTGGGGTCGGGTTCAAGCAATTCCTTTGCGGGGTCATCCCTATGTTCCCCGGGTTCTATGTTCCCCCACTAAGGTTAGGGTTAGGGTTAGGTTTAGGTTAGGTCCTATGTTCCCCGCTCTCCCTAGGAAAGCGGGGAACATAGGACCCGGGGAACATAGGACCTGGGGAACATAGGTACGGTGGAAAAAGTACTCAAATTATTTACTTAAGTGAAAGTATCAATACCACAATATAGAAATACTGTGTTACAAGTAAACGCCCGGAATTCAAAATGTACTTGAGTAAAAGTACAAAAGTATTGGCATCAAATGTACTTAAAGTAGCAAAAAAATATAGCCGATCTACAAGCTCACAAAAAAATAATATATATAGCCGATCTACAAGCTCATAATGCGTCGCATTGTGAGCTTGTAGATCGGCTATTTTCAAATGGCCAAAATGTATATGAGCAAAATGAAGTGGTTAATTTTAGTTTTGTATTAATAATCAAAATCTACAAATTAACTAGTAACTAAAGTTTTCAAATAATTGTAGTGAAGTAAAAGTACAATATTTGCCTCTCAGATGTAGTGGGGTAGAAGTAAAAGTATTGGAAATTGGAAATACTCAAGTAAAGTACAAATATCTCAAAATTGTACTTAAGTACAGTACTTGAGTATATGTACTTACTTTACACCACTGGCCCCAGCTAAATGATTGATAGTTAGGAACTAAATGGACCCCATTAAGACCTGAGGCCGATTCTACAAATGCCTTCTAAATCAGAAGTTCTCACACTTTCAAGATATATATATTTTTTTAAACAGATGTACCAGCTCGCAGCACGGCACGAAGTGACGTGCTGTGAACTTGTACAGCTGCTATTTTTGAATAACGCAAAAATCTAAAATGACACTGATGCTTTCCCGGTTTTAATGGGTTAAAGCAGTGGTTCTCAAACTTTTTCAGAAGAGGAAGATTTGTGTAAAAAAATTCAAACCTATTGAACATTTTCCAAACACTATAGGAACAAAATGGACCCTTATCTCATTAAGCTGAGGCCGACTGTACAAATCAGTAGTTCTCACACTTTCAAGATTTTCCAAAAATGTTACCAAATAGATATGTACAAACTGTATGTCTGCTATTTTTTGAATAGCCAATGTATAAAATATGGATAAAGTGGCTAAAAGGCGATTGTGATGCTGTTCAGGGGGGGTCCTCATTTTTACTGTGGACCCCCTGAACCCAGGGGTCCTGGGGTGGGGGGGGGGGGGGGGGTTCACTCTGAGAACCACTGCCTTATTAGCCTGCCCCAACCCTCCTGATTTCGTGTATAAAGGGGCGGGTGTAAAGAGCCGGCGAGAGACTGCGGCTGATCCCATTGGTTCACCGATCTGTCCGTCAACCCCCGCCCCGTTAACACAACATTACGAGCGACGCCCACTGCACTCTGGTTGGTTGGGAAGTGAAACACTTCCTCATACCCAGTACGGGCTATGGTTGGGCCAGGCTTTTATTTTTTAGCAAAACTAAACAATAAAAGCCTGGAGATCGAGGCTACTGCCTTATGGTTCTGTAACTCTGAGAGTGTACCAAATGGACCCTTACGGGGTCAACAGTTAATGGAACACATTCTTTTTTATTATCGATTTTGGGGGGACATTTTGACATTCTGCATTTTCCACAGTTGTTTATAGGTGCTTCTCAATTATTCAATTAATCGGAAAAAAGTTATTGATAGCATAATTGTAAAGAAAAATAATCGACAGTTGGAGCAGTCCTAGTCCACTTCCTCCAGGGCAACACACACAAAAAAACACACAAACACACACACACATGCGCACAGTCACACACGCCGGAGGCGAGCGGGAATGGGAGGCTGTACAAGATAAACAGATAGGGTCATTATTCATGCCTGCCATCGCCGCTATGGCAACAGTGCTTCCCCCTGCTCTGATTGGCCGTAGATAAGGTTGCTGTCTTCAGCCATCGCTCATACACTTGGGAGCACAGATTCAGAATTATTGGGCCAGTTGTCACCGCCTGGTGCTGTCAATCAGCCATTAACGAGCCTGCCCACTCGCTGTTGCCCTATTTCTGTTGCTTGTCCCCTTCACTCCCTCCCCTGGAGGATTTAATACAGAGAGAGAAACACCCTGCCTGCTCAACACACTGGGAAATCCTCAGTGTTTGTTTAACTTTAGAGTTACCGATCCGTAAAGGTCCATTTGGTTCCATTTGTACACTCTCAGAGTTATAGACCTGTAAGAGTCCATGTGGTTCCATTTGTACACTCATAATCATAATCATAATCCTCTTTATTGTCACAACATCACAGGTTTACAGGTGTTCAACAGTGGGCGAAATTCATTTTTGTGCAAGCTCCATCGTTTTTGTTGTTTCCATGAAAGAGAGAGAAGGGGGAAGGGGGGAAAGAAAGAATACAAAACAAAGGTATCTACATATTTACACATATAGTATAGAGCACCGAAGTCTGACGTAATTTACACATCCTACCTGGGTCGCGGTTCCCCCCCCCACCCCTTTCTGATTCCCATAGACGTGTTTAATATTGTGTCAAATAAGAACTGTGTTCCAAAAATAAACAAATGACCCCGGCGGTTTGATTCTTATGGATATGAACCATCAACTGACGGTGAGAAAACGATAATGTTACTTCCGACGAATTAGTAAAATTTTCGCCAGAAACAGACTGTTTCAAATATGAGTCACTGACTATCATAAACGATACAGAGCGTCCTCCCTGACAATATCGCCGAGACAGTTTGTTTACTTTTGGACCACAATTCTGCATATGAGACGATTCTAAGATGACCCAATGTTATTCTCCATAGCGAAATTACTTTACGAACCAGGGGATGGACGAGTGACGTCAGGACTTCTATCCATCCATACAGCATGTACATGAGGTTTATGAGGGGGGGGGGGAATGTTGAACGGGAAAAGTAGGACGGAGGCGCTACGTCCTCCTGGTGAGGGCTCCTCACTGGCAGGTGAGCCAGTAAGGGGACCACAGCAGTGACAGGCAGTGGGAGGAATTCATTGGCACGACGACTACAGTGGGGAGAAAAAGTGGTACAAATAATTGTCTACTCCAAATAAAAACAACAGTAGGTGTCCTACACCAAGGTTTAAATGTCTCAATGGAAGATTAGGGAGACCATGTCCTGCAGATGTAGTTGTTTATTGTACAGTATATACTGTATTTATTCTATACAGATTTGTTAAAATACACATTTTCTCATTAGAATAAGTTTGAGATAACAGCTTTATAAATGTGTATATAAATTAAACATAACACTAGCTTGCATACAGTATGCACTAAATGCAAACTAAACTTAACTGTCCTTCAGAACAAGCACAGTGTCTGTTCTGTTATATGGTGTCCACATGCACGCACACGCACGCACGCACGCACGCACGCATAAATACATATATATTTTTAAACGCGAACGTTTTTTATTCAAATCTTTGTTTCTGGGGGGTCCCTGGAACAACATATTTTGAGATGGGGGTCCGCGACCAAATACATATAATTGTGGGTGGTCCTTGACAGAGTTTGAGAACCACTGATATTATAGCAACATACGTTTTTTTTAAAAAACTGTTAGGATTTAGAAGACATTTGTAGAATCCCCAGAAGCAAAGATTTGAGTGACAAATGTTCGCTTTATAAAATATATATTCAAAGATTTGCACAATATATATTCAAAGATTTGCATATGTTTCAGTTGGGTTAACTGAAACATATTTCTAAATGTATTCAATTCCGATGAATTAGGCTCAATTGTGAGTACGTGGAGGACAGTGGGTTAATGTGTCTGATCAATCACTGTCTGCGCCGTATGGCAACGATGTGCATCTGCAGCCACCTGCACTGTGGTTGTAAACGCTTGGTCAACCAATGGCAATAATGGAAATAATGGAATAGTAATGGAATAATTCCATCATTTCCAATAATGGGAATAACGATACGATGGGAACTATGCACGAAAAACGAATTTCACCCACTTTTTTTTACTTCTGTAAATCTGTGATGTGACAATAAAGCTGATTCTGATTCTGGCATAGAATCTCCCTCATCACCCATGGGGGAAGAAGTACTCAGATTTTTTTTATTTTATTGTGGTAGCGATACCACAATATAATTTGTTTTTGTTGCTGTCGGGAAGAAACCTCTTATCTCCATATTTTTACTTTTTGTGTGTTTTTTTCGTAAATGAACGCCCTATACTTGATCTACAGCGTCACACAAAACTATCAAAATTAGCAGATAAGCTCGAAACGCGGCCGGCGAGTTCTCTCTCCTGATTGGATACAATTGGTATCCCGACCTGAAAAACATTTTCCGTTTACTAAAGAGCTGGAGAGACAGCCAGACAGGGAGACCATGAGGACTCTCAGAATATAGAGCTATTTAACACTCATTTTAACGAAAAAATATCACTTACGTTGAGTAAACGTACTCAGTTACTTTCCACCACTGCTTCAGCACCTTGTTTTCAGTGGCTCTCCACCCTCACGTGAGGACAGGTTACCCGGCAACAGGCCACTCAGCCTTGATTTATCGACAACAATTAAGCACCGCCGCGTTCATTGAGCGAAACCCCCCCTCCGTAAAAGGTTCAGTCACAGTCTAGTGAGTGATCAGAATATCCTCACTGTCGGGTGGAAACCTTGTATGTCCAAACCTGTTGGTCTGTTTTGAGGAAATTGAAAAAAAAGAACTATGTGTTCCCCATGGATCATATGTCGTTATTATCTGGTCAACGCAAGCTCTTGCTAATCATTAGATAAGGATTTATAAAACCCATAGACAGACTTAACCACGTAAATCTTTCACTGTTTTGAAAAAAGGAGATGCAACGCGTTGTGAGCTTGTAAATCTGCTATTTTTGCTGCTTTTGTGTGACACTGTATTATGAATAAGTGGGGTGTATTTATGGGGCAGGGGGAAAAAATATATATATGGAGATAAGAGGTTTCTGCCCGACTATATGTAGTAATAATGTCTTGTGCACTTGCCGTGATGTGCCATGCATTAGAATGATTGTAATGTCACTTTATGACAAATATACACAATTATTGTTGGATTACTGCTGCCTCTGTGAATTATCATCTCTCAACTCAGGCAGTGGTGGTGGTGGTGGACAGTAACAAAGTACATTTTCTTGATTTTTTTTTCGTTTGTGTACACTAGTGTTAACGCCACTACATTTCAAAGACAAATACTGTACTTTTGACACCCTCTTGAGCCCTATTTTAAATATATTGAAAATGTCTCACAACGAGCTCAATACAGCAATGCATTATTGGCATTATAAAGAAAAATTACTTTGTAATTTGTACTCAAATACAAATACAAATTTGACAGAGCAACTTTCACTTGTAGTGGAGTAATATTTGTCTACTGTATACTTTCACTCAAGTACAGGGGTTGGGTACTTTATATCCCAAGGATAAAATAAGGCTTGAGTGGTTAATGAATGTTTTGTAATAATAATGTATACAAGTAAATAATAAGGTTTTCAAATAATTGTAGTGGAGTAAAACATACATTATTTGACTCTAAATTGTAGTGGAGTAGAAAGTATGAAGGATTGAAAAATTTAAAAACTCAAGTAAGCTAAAGTCAAAGTACCTCAAATTCGTACAAAGGACTGTACTTGTGTAAATGTACTTAGTTATTTTCCACCATAGAGAGGAAGTCGGTTTGGCTTTGTGCCCTTCAGGCCCAGGCACTGAGAAAGGCTGATTCCATCAGGGACTCGAGTCCTCTGAAGACTGTTATCGATGGGAGGGAAATCCAAGCCCCAAAAGTCTGGCCAATATCTGACATGGTCGAGTCTAATCCAAATTCCTCCAGACAAATTATTCAATTACCCAATAATGTAAGATAGCAAACCCCTTCCAGCCCTGATCCTCCATGTCAGTTCACACTGAATATGGTTGTTGCCGGGTGGAAATCATGTACATAATCGTTGCGTAATGTACCAAAAAAACAAACAAAAAACTGTGTTTCAGTGGATCCAATGTAATAATTATGAAATCGCAAGCTATCAGTGGTGGAAAGTAAGTAAGTACATTTACTCAAGTACTGTACTTAAGTACAATTTTGAGGTACTTTTACTTTACTTTTACTCCTCTACAATTATTTGAAAACTTTAGTTACTAGTTACTTTTCAGATATAAATTATTATATTATAAAACATACATTAACCACTTTAGCCCTATTTTATACCTAGGCTATTTGAAAATAGCCGATCTATAAGCTCACAACGTGTCGCAATGCGACGCGTTGTGAGCTTGTAGATCTGCTATTTTCAAACATTTTAGTACAGTAGGCCTACTTTTACTTTTGGTACTTTAAGTACATTTTGATACCAATTCTTTTGTACTTTTACTCAAGTCAATTTTTAATTTCAGCCTTTTACAGAGTACTTCTACATTGCAGTATTGATACTTTTACTTAAAAGTCAAACATTTGAGTACTTTTTCCACCACTGCAAGCTATTGCTAATACTTTTCATTGGTTCAATCAATGTTTATAAAAACCCACAGAGACACTTTCAACCTGGCATCCCTATTTTGCGCAAGAGATTATAGACTGAATCATCACAGCGACCAAAAGTGTGTTTCCAGGTAGATAATGCCATCAGCGTTATTGGAGCAGTATTATTCTTTAACTTTATTTCTGGAATGCACACTGTACTCGGATCAACCAAAACACGTAGCAAAAGCCCAACCTTCCATGAAATCAATTGGTATAGTTCATGTTGTATAGCTCACACACAATCAAATACTATTCTCTTGCTGTTCACTTTTTCTCCATAACAGAGAGATAATTGTATTTTCCACATGTAAATCTCAGTCTAGATTAGATCTTTCTATGCATCATGGGTAGGGGGGTCTGGGATCCCTAGGGGGTCCTCAGAGTTACTACAGAGGTTTGGTGTAGAGGGAGAAAAGAGCAAACCAAGTACAGAGCCAAATGTCAAATTTAAAGTATTGTCCCTGCTTCATCTCTCTCTCTCTCTCTCTCTCTCTCTCTCTCTCTCTCTCTCTCTCTCTCTCTCTCTCTCTCTCTCTCTCTCTCTCTCTCTCTCTCTCTCTCTCTCTCTCTCTCTCTCTCTCTCTCATACTGTAGCTACAGGGCCCTTGACCTGAAAAACCCCTGCCATACATCATTCGGAGCTATACTGTAGCTATAGGATTAAAGATCACATTTGGCTGTTCTTCTTGTTGCCATTAATGCTCAGGCCTATACTCTGAAGCAACTGCAGTTTGATAAGTGGGTCATGAATTAGTAAGCGTTCCAAGTGAGTCCCCTGCTATTAGCTCGGCCAAATTCCGCCTGAGTCAGACGGTCTGTTGAGATACTTTTATTATGAAGTCTGCACTTTGGTTACCGTCGTTGCAAACCTTGTACGTCCAAAGTAGTTTGTTTTTTTAAATAGTGTAAATGTTGTTATTATTTAGTCTTAAGCTCTTGTTAAGACTTAATTCATTGGTTAAATATGTATAAAGCCCAAAGGCACACTTGACTTAATGATTTTCAGAAAAATCGCAGATCTACAGTACAAGCTCACAACATGTCACGATGCGTCGAGCTGTGAGCTTGTAGATTGGCTATTTTTGCTACTTTTGTGTGACAGAAGTATAACGAAGAACGGCACTAAATTACGGGGGGGGGGGGGAGTTGAAATATGGGGGCGTCGATGGGCTAGGGGTTAACCACATATATAGGCTCTAATGCAGTCTGACAGCGAGACACCAGTTCGATTCCTGTGCCCGACGGCCTTTGCTGCATGGCACTCCCTGCTCTCTCTCTCCCTGTTTCCTGTCTCCTTTTCACTGAGAAATAAAAATATCAACATAAAAAAAAGTTGAGATACGAGTTTTCTGCCCGACGGCAACGATATTGAAACTGAATAGGCTCTATGCACAGCCGCTATATTGGAGAGAAATTGGGCCTCTTCCTTCACAGGTGCTATCAATGATACTAATGAAGGCTCTGTTCCATTCTGGTCAAACAGAGTCAGGGTGCTGATATCCAGGGACCCTCATGGTTCCTTTAGGGGGTTAAAAATGACCCCTTACGGCCGGGTGTGTAACTCTGAGAGTGTGCAAATGGAACCGAATGGACCCCTAAGGGTCATTTGCACACTCTCAGAGTTATGGGGGTCCTTGAAATCAAAAAGTTTGAGAACCACTGCGCTACACTAAACGGAACAGAGCCTTCATTAGTATAATTGGTAACACCTGTTAAGAAAGTATAGGAAGGGGCCCAATTTCTTTCCAATGTGGCTGCTGTGCATAGAGCCTATTCCACCCCATGGGACAATCAAAAGGTCTCACTTTCCTTTCCTTTCTTGACGTCTGTTTCGATAATCCTTTGTCTTCCAGATCCTGGCCATCATCTCCATCCTCTTCATCATACTGTCCACCATCGCCCTGTCCCTGAACACCCTGCCGGAGCTGCAGGACACGGACGAGTTCGGCCACGCCTCGGACAACCCTCAGCTGGCCCACGTGGAGGCCGTGTGCATCGCCTGGTTCACCATGGAGTACCTGCTCCGCTTCCTGTCCTCTCCCAACAAGTGGAAGTTCTTTAAAGGTATAGCACAACAACTTTTGATATTTAAATACTGGTCCATTGATCTAAACCCAGTGATTCTCAACCTGTGGGTCGGGTGCGGATCCCCACAAGATTTTGGGGGGGTCCCCAGATGACAATTTAAGGACATTTTTAATACCTAAAAAGAAAGAGAAAAAGACCATTTCTGCATCAAAGTTCAACAAACTATGCCATAAAAAATTGTCCAACATTGGCCAAATTGTCAGATAATATAAGAAAGAGGCAAACATTTTTTAAATAGCAAATCTACAAGCTCACAACGCCTCGCAACGCGAGATCTTGTAGATCTTCTATTTTTTAATTTAGTAAATTTAGCTATTTAGTAAATGTAATGCCTCAACTCCTACAATTCCAAGTGCTTGTCAGGGTGGAGGGTCTCCAGGTCAAATATGATTATTTTGGGGGGTCAGGGCTTGAAAAGGTTGAGAACCACTGATCTAAACATTGGTTTCTTTTTTTCATGTGATTATCTTGTTGCTGTCGGGCAGAAACCTCTTATCTCCATATTCTAACTGTATGTGTTTTTTCCCCCCGTAAATTAATACCATACTTGATCATACTACAGCTTCACACAAAAGCGTCAAAAGTAGCAGATCTATAAGCTCAAAGCGTGCCGTGAAGCGACGCGTTTTGAGCTTGTAGATCTGCTACTTTTGATGCTTTTAAATTTGAATCCTGAAAAGTAGTTTCGGGTCAAGTGCTACGGGCTAAGTCTGAAGAGGTGAGTCTTCAGATTACGGTAGAAAATTGGGAGTGAGTCTGCAGTTTTGACTGAAATTGGGAGTTTGTTCCACAGTTTGGGAGCCAGAAGGGAGTAGAGTCTGGGACGTGTGGAGGGTTGTCTCTTTTTTAGGGAAGGTTCTGGCAGCTTCCCTGTGTTCGCTGATCTGAGTGAGCGGGAGGGGTTGTAGGGTTGGATCAGGCTTTGAATATATGGGGTGCCATGCCTTTGGTTGCCACCACAACTGAAGGTTTTGATGTTCTGATTGCGACGCATTGTGAGCTTGTAGATCTGCTATTTTCAAAAGATGTCTATACATTTTAAACATTATATCAAATTTTGATACCTTGTGAAACGGGACATTCTGCATAATGAGTACTTTTACTTTTGGTACTTTAAGTATATTTTGATGCCAATACTTTTTTTTACTTTTACTCAATTAAATTTTGATTACTGGACTTACTTGTAAGAGAGTATTTCTACATTGCGGTATTGATACTTTTACTTAAGTGAAAAATGTGAGTACTTTTTCCACCACTGTCCAGTACTGTTTTTTTCACATTATTTGAATATCCAGCATTAAAATGATCTGTTGCCCTGCCTAGGTCCTCTGAACGTCATCGACCTGCTGGCCATCCTGCCCTACTACGTCACCATCTTCCTGACCGAGTCCAACAAGAGCGTGCTGCAGTTCCAGAATGTCCGCCGCGTGGTGCAGATCTTCAGGATCATGCGCATCCTGAGAATCCTGAAGCTGGCTCGTCATTCCACGGGCCTCCAGTCGCTGGGTTTCACCCTGAAGAGGAGCTACAATGAACTGGGCTTACTCATCCTTTTCCTGGCCATGGGAATCATGATCTTCTCCAGCCTGGTCTTCTTCGCTGAGAAGGACGAGGACGACACCAAGTTCAAGAGCATTCCGGCGTCCTTCTGGTGGGCCACTATCACGATGACCACGGTAGGCTACGGAGACATCTACCCCAAAACGCTTCTCGGAAAGATAGTCGGGGGTCTTTGCTGCATAGCCGGAGTGCTGGTGATAGCGCTGCCTATCCCCATCATCGTGAACAACTTCTCTGAGTTCTACAAGGAGCAGAAGAGGCAAGAGAAGGCCGTCAAACGCCGGGAGGCTTTGGATCGGGCCAAGAGGAACGGCAGCATCGTCTCTATGAACATGAAGGAGGCGTTCGCCCGCAGCGCCGAGCTGATGGACGTGGTGGTGGAGAAGAGCGACCGGCCCAACGACAACCACCTGTCGCCCAGCCACTGGAAATGGACCCCCAAGATGGGACGGTCGGAGACCAGCTCCAACCGCTCGTTCACCGGCCAGGAGCTGGGCTCGCCCAGTCAGGTCCAGGCCACCTGCAGCCCCCAGAGACTCAACGCTCAGAAGCTGGAGGAGATGTACAACCAGATGGCCAAAACCCAGTCGCAGCCCAACCTCAACGGCAAGGACAGGAGCTCCAGGGTGGGCAAGCTGACGGACGAGATAGAGCTGGGTGCCATCGCGGACCAGGGTCCGCCCATGCTGGGGACCAGAGACGCCGTGGGGGACATGAAAAGCCTGTCTAGCATCGACAGCTACATCAGCTGCGCCACGGACTTCCAGGAGAACCCACGTTTCCCTCACAGTCCGGCGGTGGTCCTCGGCTTCCCGGAGAGCGGGCGGTTTTCCCACAGTCCCGCCACGGCGGGCCTGTCGGGGCGAGAGAGACCCGGTGCCAGAACGGGCCTGCAGACCGCTCTGGGCCGTGAGCCCGCACTCGCCCCTCCATCGGCGACGAAACCCTCGTACACCGAGAACGCCCGGAAGTTCCTCTTCTCCGGGAACCCTTCCAAGAGCCTCGCGCACAAGGGAGGCTGCCGTGGCGAGGCGGAGTCGGGACCCTCGCCTCTCTCCGACAGCTCGGTCATGTCGGACCACTCGCTGCTGAGCCCCGAGGTGTCGGTCTACACCACGGCCAGCAGCAGGACGCCGCCCAAATCCCCGGAGAGCAGCGCCCTGATGCAGGCCGTGTTCACCTTCCACGACTCGTCCATCAGCAAGTACATCGACGCCGACACCGACGACGACGACCACCTCCGGGACGTCTCCGACACCAGTCCCTCGGAGCGCCTGCTGACCGGCTTGAGCCCCAGGTGTAGGGCTGCATCTAGCGATTATTTTCTCAGTGATTATTGTATCGATTACTTTTTTCCATTACTCGAATTATCGCGAAGCAATAGTTTTGTTTGTTTTCAAACACATTTTTATCACAGAAACCTGATATCTCCATATTCTAACTTTTGTCGTAAATTTACACCATAGTGGATCATACGCATCACACAAAATGTCAAAAGTAGCAGATCCACAAGCTTGAAACACGGTGCGATGAGACGTGTTTCGAGATTGTAGATCTGCTACTTTTGCTACTTTTGAATTAGAATCCTGAAAAGTAACAGTTTTGGACATAATGTTTTCACCCAACAGAGCCGATATATAAAATTAACGATCGATCGATTAACTACTTAAGCATTACTTTATACTTTGTTGCAAAAGGGTGTTGTGCAAAGATAACCAAAGTAGCTTTGTGCCTATAATGACATGCCCGAAATAGGGATCTGTGACATTGACTGCCAATCACGTAGATCTACGCGAACCGCTTTAAAGCCGCCACGTGCCAATCGCGTAGATCTACGTGAAGTAAAAAAAAAAAAAAAAAAGGTTTTTTTTTTTCCAATTTCACCCAAAGACCAAGGAGATATGATTAGTTGAAGATCTAGACTCCTATCCACTTCCTTGTTAACTTAAAACTTAAAAATGCTGTATTTCGGCTCCTGAGTACTTTTTTTTCCCAATGAAAAACTCTGGCACTGGCTAAAAAAATATGAAAATAATTCTGGCAGTATTTTGATTATTTTATAAAAATTATCAATCATCGATTATTTTCAGATTAACCACTTGAACCCCAGCATCCGTATTGTGGGGAAAGCTTTAGCAGATAATAGCCGATCGACAAGCTAGAGCTTGAGCTTGTCGATCGGCTATTTTCAGCTAAAGCTTTCCCCACAATTACAGAAAACAGAAAAGACACTGGTATAGAGCGCTGAGGGACTGTATGGGTCAACCATAACATAGGGTTTAAGTGGTTTAAAGCGATTAGTGGAGTAACTGTTTCTCCTCTACACCCAAGGTGCCGCATCAACAGCGGCTACCAGCGGGCCGCCAACCACCTGGAGGCCGCCCAGAAAAGGCTGGCGGGCCAGAACTGCCTGTTCCCGCACGAGAACCACGTGGGCCCGGCGGACGCGATGACCACCACGACGACGACGACGCGCAAGCCCAAGTTCGAGCGGGGGGGCGTCCGTCCGAGCACCCTGGACGAGACTCTCTGAGACACAACGTGAACGGGGGGGGTGGGGGCGGGGCGGAGCAGTGCCGCCATGCTGCGAAAAGCGAAGAGACGGCCGCGACAGGGGGACGCCAGAGAGACGCTACGGTACAACACTCTGGAGGACGCACCAGAGGACAGGTTGGGGGAGGGAGGTTATAAAACACGGAGGGACACAATGCACTGTGGGGGTGTGGGGGGGGGGGGGGGACGTCATGGACAGAGCCGCGGTTGCACGAGGCTCAGGGTTTGGTGGAGTACACTTTCTACTCGTTCCTGTTGCCCTATGCCCCGCCCCCCCGGGGACGCCGAGCCGAGCGGTCTGCGTAAGGGTCCCAAATGGACCATGGACCCTTACGGGTGCATTCGGTTCCATGTGTACACTCTCAGAGTTATGGGGTCCCAGGGGCCCTAATGCATACCAAACTTGGGCGATCCTTGAAATTTAATTAGGTTTGAGAACTTCTTCCCAGAAGATGCCATGGTGGGCCTCTTCCTTGGGTCTGAGAGGGTGAGGCGGAGTCGGCCCGAGGCTGTGGTCGGACCAGAGGCCGTCGGTGGGGTTTTGGGGGCACAAAGGGGGGGGGGGGGGGATTGTTGCGGCAAAGTCCACGTTTGTTCTGAACACTGTGGAGGGAACCATCTCCATTTTGTCCAGGTTATACAGTATCTGAGCTGCCCACTGTCCCATTACAGAGTCCCGACTCCTTTTGTACTCTTGAAGATACACGAGAGGACTTAGATGCCTATAAGCTATTTAACTTGTGCCCTCCTGCCCCAAACCTGGCCTTAGTCATTCCTGTGTGTGTGTGTTTGTGTGTGTGTGTGTGTGTGTGTGTGTGTGTGTGTGTGTGTGTGTGTGCGTGTGCGTGTGCGTGTGCGTGTGCGTGTGCGTGAGCGTGTGCGTGTGCGTGTGTGTGCGTGCGTGGTCATTGGTATGCTTGTATGTGCGAAAGGTAATTTATGTATACTCACTTTTGAGATGGTCTTACCCGATTTATTTTTATATAGATAAGAGAACAGTATAAATAGAGAGAAAAAAACACGTGATCTGCTAGTTTAATGTGTCACGAATCATGTATGTTTAAGTAGTCCTGTGTGATGTTTCATGTCCTGGCACACGCACAGACACTCGCTGGGTTCCAGCATAATTGTTGTGTGCTGTTATTTCTGCCTGTCCTCATCTCACGCCAGTGGTGGAAGAAGTAACTCTGAATTTTTACTTTGATAGAAGTAGCAATACCAAAATATAAAACAATACTCTGTTGCAAGTAAAAGGCCCTTATTCAATATGTGACTCGGGTGAAAGTACAAAAGTATTGGCATCAAAGTACTAAAGTAAAAGTTCTTACATTTTTCGAAACTTTTTTCAAAAATCTACAAGCTCACAACGCATCACGCGTTGTAGTCGAGCTTGTAGTCGGCTATTTTTTAATGACGTTTTTAGGTTTATTTCTCATTTTTATGGTTCACATAAAATTGTGTTTCACACTTTCACAGCGACTTAACTGGTTAATATATGTTCTGTAATAACAATCTAAATCTGCCAAGTAACAAGCTACTAAAGTTTTCAAATCATTGTAGCGGGGTAAAAACAATAACTGCCTCTGAGACGTAATGGAGTAGAAGTTCAAAGTATCCAAAAAAGGGAATTACTCTCAAGATTGCACTCAAGTACAGTACTTAAGTCCCCCACCCGCACACACTTACGTAAAGTGACTTTGAGTACTTAGAAAAGCGCTATATACATTTGAGGTATTATTATTGAGTCAAATGGACTTGGTTACTTCCCACCACTGTCTGGCGGTGGGGTGCAGAGCGTTAGCTTCTCACACCTGTGATTACTGTCTTGATTCTATATGTTAAGAGCTTTTCATGTTTTATATCAAAAAGGGTGCCAGTGATAGATCAAGAGTCGTTGATACAGGCTGGAGAATAATTATCCCTCATGACTGCAGCACAATAAACGCCACATTTAAGCAACATTTTTAACGCCCGGGATTCGAACCCGCGTCAAAACGCCACAATCTTAACCACTAGCCAAAAACGTGAATTCTGCCTCGGTTGGGGGAGATATTAGGCTGTTGGTCATCATCTGAGTCATTCTGCTACACATTCCACAAGATAAGATAACATAAGATATGATAAAGCAGCGGTTTCCAACCTTTTCTGGATCAGGGCCCACTTGAAAAATGATCTCCGATCTCGGGTCAATGGAACCATACTCTTAAGTTCCTGTTGATATTCATCGATTCAAATCGTAGTGTTTCGCAAATTATTTTGGGGGACCACTCGCAACGACCTCACGGCTCCCCCCCAGTGGGCCCCGGGCCCACAGGTTGGGAATCGCTGAGATAAACCTACATGGTTCACCGGAGGTAAATCCAGGTGTCACCATAGCAGTGAGAAGGAAAGGCAGGAGATAGTGCAGCATTATCATGTATATCAACCCATTCAATCCGGGAACGCGTCTGTGTCATTTTAGATTTGAGCTATAACCATTTATTTTATGCTTTGGGCTATTCAAAAATAGCAGATCTACAAGCTGCCGCGCAATGAGCTTGTAGATCTGCTATTTTTGAAAGATCTGCGCAAATCTTTGAATACATAATAGTCTTTGAAACAACATTTTTAACTCAAATCTTTGCTTCTGAGTGTCCCTGAAACAAAATATTTTACAAACGTTTGCTTAAAAAATGTGCTAAAATTTGTACTATAAAATATAGCAGATCTACAAGCTGGGTGAGGGGGTGGGGGGTCATTTGAGGGTTGGTTAAATACTGTTCACAAACTGAACAATTATTTCTTTGCTGTCGGGCAGAAACCTCTTATCTCCATATTCTAACTTTTTGTTTTTTTCGTTAATCTATATGCCTTACTTGATCATACTACAGCGTCACACAAAAGCCTCGAAAGTAGCAGATCCACAAGCTTGTAGATCTGCTACTTTTGAATTTGAATCCTGAAAAGTAACAGTTTTGGTCATAATGAGGTTTCCACCCGACAGAGACGATTTGAAAAGATCGCAAATGTAATAGTTGTGTTGTCTGCAACCATATATTCTTTAGCCAATGATTATTTTCCAAAAAATAGTGAAAATAGCAGATCTAGCCCACAATTTGCCGCATCGCGATGTGTTAAACTTGTTGTGAGCTTGTAGATCGGCTACAAGCTCACAGAGGGTCGCTTTTTTGTCACCCTCTACTTTTTTTCCCCCGCAAATGATGCCTCTGCTTCACAGGCCAAAACACTGACCCACATTCTCCTATGTGTCCTCGTGTCCCTCACACACAGAGGTACAAACCCCCCTCATAAAGCTTTATATGAGGTTAGTATGTCACCTCAGTGAAAGATAGCAAAGCAATAATGTGCTAGTTGAGTTGTAATCGACATCACCCAACTCCATCCCCCTCCTCATCTCGTACTTATTTTTCTTTTTTTGGGTAGCCAAACATTTTGTAACCCCCTTTTTCTCCCCAATTTTGTCGTTATGCTAATTGATTCCTCTCCACACACATTTCTGTGTTGTCACTGCTGTCGTATCCTACTGACTCACCTGCCAGTGAGGAGCCCCCACCGGGAGGACGTGGAGCCTTCGGCCCGACTCCTCCCGCCCAACACTCCCCGCTGACAGGTGCCGAAATATTCATTTGTTTTCGCTTTTATTCCGTATTTCAGTTTGGTGTTTGACTTCAGCTAAGGTTTAGTCAGCTTTACAACTGCACAAGTAGTTTTAGATGTACGAATTGACTAGATTAAGCTTATATTGTATTTATTTGCTAACCTAAGCTGTCCGTACATGTGCTATATTGGCGAGTTTATTGTCTTTTAATACAATCAGATAGGACTTAGATAGCCTCTACATTGTTTGCAGCTAGTGTACTCCATAAAACCAACCAAAGAGGTAACATCTTTTGAGTGCATGGTAAGAGAAGACCAGTGCAGTCAGATGTGTCCATGCTACTGTACTGTACTCAGTGGTGGGAAAAGTACTCAAATTGTACTTAAGTAAAAGTATCAATACTGAAATGTAGAAATACAAGTAAAAGTCCAGAATTCAAAATGTACTTGAGTCAAAGTACTGGCATCAAAATGTACTTAAAGTACCAAAAGTAAAAGTACTCATTATGCAAAATTTCCCATTTAAAGTTTTCAAATGTATACAAATCTTTTGAAAATAGCAGATCTGCAAGCTCACAAGAGCTTGTAGATCGGCTATTTTCAAATGGACGAAATATATATTATATAAATGTATATAAGTGCTTAATGTATGTTTTGTAATAATAATCAAAATCTACAATGTAACTAGTAACTAAAGTTTTCCTTTGAGATGTAGTGGAGTAGAAGTAAAAGTATTGGAAATTGGAAATACTCAAGTAAAGTACAAATACCCCAAAAAGAAAGTACAGTAGAGTACAGTACTTGAGTACATGTACCTAGTTACTTTCCACCACTGACTGTACTGTACGTCTCATCACAACCATATCCATAAAGGAGCACAGAGTCATAACCACACTGCTCATGGTCATCAATCATTAGAACAAAGGCAAAGACACACAAGCATGCTTGATCACGTGAATGCATGAACACGTGTGTGTGTGTATGTGTGTGTGTGTGTGTGTGTGTGTGTGTGTGTGTGTGTGTGTGTGTGTGTGTGTGTGTGTGTGTGTGTGTGTGTGTGTGTGTGTGTGTGTGTGTGAGAGTGTGCGTGTGCGTGTGTGTGTGTGTGTGCACGCATCAATATTTTAGGACGGCAATTTAATAAATTATATTTTTTCCCTCTTTTTTTGCATAATAACCCTGAAGCCTGAGGTGTAGCTCACCAGAAATAGGTCATCTACAAACTGGAAACTTGTGAGCTTGTCGATCGGCTATTTCTGGTGTGAGACACCGGAGGGCAACTATATGTGAACATAACTTCAACCCTGACCCTTAAACCTAACCTCTAAATGTCTAATCCTAATCCCAACCGGAATATTTTCCTAATAATAATACTACATTTAAATAAAATCCTCAAATTCTACTTGTGGGGACAGTTGGCCCTCACAACTAAAGTAATAGAAGTACACACACACACACACACACACACACACAAGCACACGCACACGCACACGTACCTGTACACGTACACGTACATGCACACGCACACGCACACGCACACGTACATGTACATGTACATGTACATGTACATGTACATGTACATGTACATGTACATGTACATGTACATGTACATGTACATGTACACACGCACACACACACACACACACACACACACACACACACACACACACACACACGCACGCACGCACTGAAAAGGGCAAACATACACAAGACGGTCCAGAGGATACCTAGCTCTGGCCAGTTTCCATGGTGATAGCAGTTGTCCTCAAAGCAGCAGAGCAGCACACAAGGCTTCTTTAATTGAGGTGGACAAGGTCTGATAGCATCTAGCATATGCACACATACGCACGCACGCACGCGCACGCACGCATGCACACACACACACACACACACACACACACACACACACACACACACACACACACGCACACACACACGCACACAAACAAACACAACCACACACACAAACACGTGCACGCACGCACACAGGCATGCTAAAACCAGTAGTTCTGGGCCGCGAGGGAACTGAAAGTGGGCCACAAATAATTGGCAAAACACTACGATTGTGATGATGATATAACATTTACCTATATATATATATATATATATATATATATATATATATGCACACATGGAAAAGAACAAATGTCATGGTAATTTTTTCTTTAATTAGTTAGTGTTCATTGTGATACCGCTAAATAGGAACTTAGAGCATACTGTGTTAGTTCCATTGGTTCAAGCCGGAACGCAATCAACTGATTCATCATAACATGCTCTGAAAATGCACGCGGCCCACCCATCTGACCACTTAACATCGGCCGCCGTGTTAAGTGGTCAGATGGGTGGGCCGCGAACGCTTTTGAGATTTTCAAGTGGGCCCTGATCCAGAAAAAGGTTAACCACTATTACAATTGCAGATATAGGCCTACACACACAGCAGATTAAGACTAAACTAACATTTCTACAAGTTGAGAGCTCCTTAGCAGCAGACTACTGGCAAGCTGCTTTGAGCTTTCTTCTACAATGCCTCTAAATATCTATTCGTCTCTGTCGGCTGGAAACCTCATATGTCCAAACAGTAACTATTCAGGATTCAAATAAAAAAAAATAGCAAAAGTGGCAAGCTCGAAACGATGCCGCAGCTCTGCTACTTTTGATGCTTTTGTGTGACGCCGTAGTATGATCAAGTAGGGCTCTTCTGCCCAGTTTTGTACTTTTATATTTATCATATATTTATCATTTGACCTATTCTCTTCATCATATGTTTCTATATATATGTATATATACATATATATATATTATTTTCTTTTTAGTTTTGTTGTTTTTAGTTTTTTAGTTTCTGTTTTTGTTCGTTTTTTGCTTTTAATATTAAACAAATGAAAGTATATGTAATGTAAACGGTGAGGTTCTCACATAAGCCCCCCTAGGGTTTCCTACCTCACCGGCACAGCAACTAAAAATCTTACACTTTCCCTTGGAAAGAATGAACATGTCCTGTATGTGTACAGTATACACAAAATGTATCAAATAAATCTAATTAACACAAAAAGGCTTTTTACCATCTGGATATTGCTGGAGTCATGGAGAAACCTCTTTTTGTGTTTTTTCGTAAATTAACTCCCTACTTGATCATACTACAGCCTCACAGAAAAGCATCAAAAGTAGCAGATCTTCAAGCTCGAAACGTTTTGAGCTTGTAGATCTGCTACTTTCGCTGTTTTTTTTTATTTGAATCCTGAAAAGTAACAGTTTTGGACATGTGAGGTTTCCACCCTACAGAGACGACGTGCTGTCTCTTATAGTGAGAGGAGCTGAGGTGTGAAGAGAATAGCAATGACTGGGAGAGGCTGAACACACACTTTGTGCATGCGTGTGTGCGTGCGTGCGTGTACATTACTATGCTTGTGAGGACAATTGTCCTGGATCTCATAAGAGAAATGGAGATGGATGGATGGTTTTATGATTTAAATAATATTTGGGGAGTTAAGCTTACAATTAGGAAACCATTGATGTTGGGGTTACGGTTAGGATTAGACCTTTAGAGGTTATACAGTAGGTTTAGGATGGATAGGTTGGAGTTATGATGATTTATACTTATTTGCGCGCCGGTGTTGTGCAGCAAAAAATAACCGATCTACAAACAAAACAGATTGGTTAAAAAAACAAAAACAAAGAATACAAATTACATATGATGTAATTTATGTAATTTTGAGACGGTATGAATGTAATTTGTAATTTATTTATTTTTTGTGAAGAAGCAGCGATATAATGGCCGTCCTAAAATGTTTGTGTTCTCACAAGTATAGTAATACAAAGTTTGTGTGTGCGTGTGCGTGCGTGTGCATGTGCGTGTGCGCGTGTGCGTGAGTGTGCGTGTGCGTGTGAGTGTGTATGTGTGTGTAGAAGGCTGTGCAGAAGAGCGATGGAGGTAGTGCAGTTCAGCCACGGCATTAGAGCAGTGTGGTTATGGCTTAACCCAATCAATCCGGGAACGTGTCATTTTAGATTTGAGCTTTAACCATTATTTTATACCTTGGCTATTCAAAAATAGCAGATCAGCTCGTAGTGCCGCGCTACGAGCTTGTAGAAATCTTTTAATACATGTATCTTTTTAAACAAACATTTTTAACTAAAATCTTTGATTCTGGGGGGGTCCCTGGAACAACATATTTTGATGGAGATCGGCGACCAAAAACAAAATTTTGGGGATGCTTTTTTGGTTTGAGAACCACTGATATAACAACATAATCATTGTTTCAAAAAACTCTTAAGATTTAGAAGACCTTGGTAAAGATTTGCAAAAATGTTCATGATTTTTCAAAAATAGCAGATAGAAGCTCATTGCGCGGCACTCGGTGCCGTGCAATGAGCTTGTAGATCTGCTATTTTTGAATAGCCAAAGAAATCTAAAATGGCACAGATGCGTTCCCGAATTGAATGGCTTAATGGAGGAGAATGAAGGGGTTTCCGCTCCTTCACTGTGAATGGACGCCTATCAAGGGAAGTGTTCTGCATCAGGAGAGTCAGTGTCCTGTGATGTTCCAGCCCAGTCTTTGGTTGTTCTCCGTGCGCAAAGCTGTCTCCGAGCAGAAATGTTATTATCAAAAGAACGCCAATTCATCTGTAAAACCACTGCAGTTCATTCCTTTCTAGGGCTGAAACTATATCGATTGTTTCCTTAGCGACTGATTACTCTATTGATTGCTTTTCAGAATTTCTTTCAATTCGTTTTTTTTTATCTTTTATTACATATCAACACGACATTCTTTTTTTATAACCGTCTATATCGATGATTAACCACTCATGCCCTATTTTATTATTTGTCGTTAAGTTAAAACGATAGCAAAAATTGTCGATCTGCAAGTTCAAGAGGTTGTAAAAAATATATTATTTTTAATTCAAATGTATTATTTTCTATTATTGATTAAATCGATTAGGTCTTTTAACTGTTGTGCCCCTATTCTTTTCTGCATACATGTGCTTGATTTAAAGCAGATGCACAGGAGAGAGAGAGAGAGAGAGAGAGAGAGAGAGAGAGAGAGAGAGAGAGAGAGAGAGAGAGAGAGAGAGAGAGAGAGAGAGAGAGAGATGGGTGGAGCATCAAAGCCCAAAGGCACTGATGTGGAACATGCAGCCTAATTATCACACATGAACTAATTGTACTAGGAGAGTCAGCATGAATGGTAATATGGTCTTACAATGGCAAGTTACAGTAGCCTATGTTGTCCTTCCCGACCTTTATCTCCGCTACATTGTTTTACTTGTACTTGAAAGTGCAATGTTAAATAGCTCTATATTGTGATAGCAATAATTGCTATAATAATGATAATAATAATAATAGCTTGAATGTATATAGCGCCTTTCATAAACCCAAGGACGCTTTACATCAAAACAATGAACAACTAACAGACAAATGAACAAAAAAACAACAAACAACTATATGCCTTAAGTAGAGTATATACAGTATATAGCGTGTTTGTTCCGTAACAGGGGTCTTCTTGTCTCTACAGCTCTTTAGTAAACAGAAAATACATATTCAGTTCGGGATACCAATGTCATCCAATGAGGAGAGAGAACTCAGGATTTACAGGATAAACAAGTACACACTACACAGAAGCCATATTGGTAATGAATTGGGCTCTTTCCTTACTTCCTTCACAGGTGTTACCAATGATACTAATTAAGGCTCAGTTCCATTTAGTGTGGCATAGTGGTTGTCTTATTTTCAAGGACCCCCATACTGTAACTCTGAGAGTGTACAAATGGAACCAAATGGACATTTGGTTCCATTTGTACACTCTCAGGGTTACACACCCACCATAAGGGGCCATTTGGGAACCAAAATGGAGGGTTTCTAGTGAGCCAACACACACGATATCGGCACTCTGACCAGAATGGAACAGAGCCTTCATTAGTATCATTGGTAACACCTATGATGGAAATAAGAAGAGGCCCAATTTCTTTCCAATATGGCTGCTGTGCTGAGCCTATAGATGGGTTTCCTGTTTGTAAACATGAGAGGATGATGCGCGCGCAGTGGCGGGATGAGCCTGTAGAGGGCGCTATTACCCGCAGCAGCTCTGGCCAATGTACATTCAGAAAATAAATGGTCTTCACCAGGTTTAATGAAAGTAGATTAAATGATGCAGTTTGTAATATCTTCTTTACTCAATAAAAATGATTTGTCGAAAGTTGGATCTGTTTGTATATAATAGCAGCATTATGCCTATTATGCCTATAATAGCAGCATTATGCCTATCTAAATCCCGAAAATAACGAGAGAGTGAATGGCGCTTCCGGTTCGTTCTCCCCCGCGCATGCGCAGATTGGGCACTCTGCTCTGTGATGACGTCGCGCGGAAACCCATCTATTGGAAGTAATGAAACAAATACACGAGCGGACAAAATTGGAACTGTAACACAATCTTTGTGGCGTTCTCTTTCTCGATTGGATGAAATGTGTGAGCTGAGCCACTTGAACATGTATTTTCTGTTTTACTAAAAAGCTGGAGAGACCCCTGTTACTGAACAAACACTCGTAGCAAAGAGTAATATCACAATATAGAGCTTGGAACGTTTTGTACAACTATGACTTACAGCACCTTTAATTTCAAATAGTTTTTGTTTTTTTTTCATGATGACTGCCACATGAACTGGGCAAATCCCAATTGAATCAGTGCCCTTTGATTCTATTAACCCATTTAGACCGGGAAAGAATCTGTGTCATTTTCAGATTTCTTTGGCTATTTTTTTTTTAATCATGATTTTTTTTTTGCAAATCTTTGAATATATATATATTTTTTTTAAAGCAAAAAATAGTGGTCCCATTGCCAGTTTAGTGGTTCTTAAACAAAATGGTTTCAATAACCACTTAAACCCTCTATTCTTTATAGTAAAACAGAGCATCAATTAGCCTCATTCCCAGCCTTACTCATCTAAGAAGAGAAAAGTCTGGTCAAGACCTAAAGCAGAGAGTGTCTATAGGGGGCGGGACTTCCGTCGTACGTATTTCCCCCGGAAACAATCTTTTTCGACCAATCACAACAACTCGTTTCATTCACGGAGAATGTAAACAGATTTGTAAAGCATCAACGTCATTTCCTTGGGCGGTACTTGGGCGTGGTCATTAATAGACTAATAGAATTTAAACCTATACTTATTCCCACAAATGTGACCACCTCCTTACACTCTCGCTCTTCTCACTGAAGGCACTTAAAAAACACTTAACCCCTATACACTTAAGTTGAACGGAGTCCGCCATGGCTGTATGTTAGGTCCCTTTCGCTCTTCACTACATAATATTCGCCGGAAAGAGCCCTGTCACAAGCTCACAAGCTTTCGAGCTTGTAGATCTGCTATTTTTGCCAAATGTTCACGACAGAATAGGCGGATAAGCACACTCATGGACATTTAGAATAGTGGTTCCCAAAGTGGGGTCCGGGGACCCCCAGGGGTCGTTGGGGGGGGTCCCCAGCAAAATGTGTTAATACAGCATCACAATCATGGAACCACTTTATCCATATTGTATCCATATTGTATATGTTGGCTATCAAAGAATAGCAGATATACAAGCTCACAGCGTGTCACTTTGTGCCGCGCCGCGAGCTAGTGCATCTGCTATTTTTGAAAGTATTGGAAAAGGTATTGGACAGTGTTGAATCATTTTGAATTTCTTTAACACCTAGGGGGTTCCTGGCACAAAATAAATTGCTTTATCAAGGACAAATGACGGAGGTCAAAGCGGGGATGGGGAAACAGTAGGCATATTTAATTGCATTTTCCATAAATGTCTCATGTTCTTGTGTTTAAAAATAATTTACCGGGCTGCTTAATGGAGTTTCAGACACAACCTACATTTCATTCGAAAGACCATTTTGAATGCTATTCGTGTCCTGATTAATTCCATATTGCATGTCTAATCTCTTCATCTCATGAAATGTCCTGGTCAATTTAAGTTCAAACATTTCAACACCTGTAGACATTTACAAGATTCAAGATTTGCATACAAAATGTAGATGTTCCTGTTTGCTAGTTAAGACCTCCATAGATTGGATTGGTTTGATTTTACAGTAGGTAGGTTAATCATATTTATTTTCTGTATTGAGGTAGTCAGGGACCATATTCTACTTGGATATAACAAAAATTAATGATGACAATCAATATTGTATCAATAGGCAGCAAGCACTATCGTAGAGAACTGAGTTTATAGCCGGAGTTATACTAAAGCCGGTGTCGCGTGGCGCTGTCGCTTGCTGGAAATAGCAGATCTGCAAGCTCCAACGTGTTGCATCCGCTATACATGCGTTGTGAGCTTGTAGATCGGTTATTCCCGGTGTGCGACATAATCGTACAACGGAGTATTAAAAAAGCATTCGGATGGACAAACGATATCACAATAAGGTGCACAAGGGCACATGCACAAACAGACAGAGTACTGATATCCTGACCCTTTTATGCTTTTAGGTAAAGTAGCATTCAAGAACACCAAGAATGATGTTCTGAAGTGAAACCTAGACTGTGATACTGTGACATGATGATTACAATGATTAAAACAATATTACTGAAACAAATAAATAATCATTGTTTTTAATTTCCTTTGGGCACTTTATAAGCCAGCCCTCTCCTCCATTTCTGAGCAAGCCAGCTAACATCCATAACTCGAGTAAAAAGAGCTTTAACTTTTTTCCCTTAGAAGAGATACTGATTGTAGCCATCGTGTTTTAATCTGATTTTTATATATGACTTAATTAAAAGCAAGGGGCCTAAATTAAATTATAAAGAGGTTGAACCTTTGACCTTGAATTACTGATGTACAGGCAGGGTTAGCTCCAATTACTCTGAATCAAAAATAATATATATTACAGGGTTGATGTTGAATGAAAATGCCTTGGTTAGCAAAATACATTTGACAAAACATAGCAAAAGGTAGCAAAACCAGTACATATTTAGATTTTTTTTTTAAATAGTATCATTATTTATTTATTTTTTGAAGCTCTCAGTGGAATCGACCCCAACCTTATACTGAAGCCATCGGTCTTTGTACACTTTCCAGGTAATTGAACAAAGATTTGAATGAATTTCCCCCTGCAGCTCTTATATAATGTTGTTTGTAGGTCTCGAGGCTGTTTGTTTTGTAAAAAAAAAAAGAGAAAAAAAGAAGAGAAAAGAAAAAAAGTAATTTCTTACCAGTTGAATTTATATGCTGTTGTTTCGGTATAAATGTTCTGTTGTTAAAATGCATGTTGTACCTTTTGGAGACGTGACAGGTTGTAAAACTCACACAAAAGCCAGTACTTTGTCATGTAAAAAAAGTGTCTCAATGTCCGACAATATTTCTATTTCTTTTAGAAAGGCAACGTTTCCCTTGGATGACTCAAAATGAAATAAATCTAATTACTTTACATTTTGATTTATTGATTGTTTGACTTGCTTTTAATTATTTGTTTCATGGTTCCTTATGGGAAAACTAAATTCACACAACCACGATACATTAAATGAATTCAAAAGCTAAATTGGACAACTTTCTGTACATAATAGCAAGGAATATACCAAATCACAATGTTTGTAAACCAATTGATACAGTGTATTTTTGAATGGATATACAGCCTACTTGCAGGCTTACCTGAAGTGGTAAAAAATAATTAAAAGATAAACCAAAACAATTATGCCAAAATCTATCGAAACCAAATGCTCTGTATGTAGTGAATTAGGACTAGGCTTTACACACACAAAGTGGCCAGTCCACCAAAAGATTGAATCTTTCTTTCATATCCTGGTATATAAATATTTGGGTTTTCAACCAAAACATCTTACGTAGATAGTAACAGAAATGGCTATGAAATATGCATGACATATGCAGTGGAGTTATGGCAATAAGTTGCCCCCGACCAATAAGGCGGTAACATTGACATACAATCCAGTGGCCAGGGCGGGCAGGTGGTCGGTCGGTCGGTCGGTCGGTCGGTTGATAGATCGATAGATTGATAGATCGATAGATACTTTATTTGTCCTTGCGGAAATTCATTTTGCATCAGGCAGCCATATCAGGATACAAAAGAAATCACAACACATAAATACGCAATACATAGATATATTATATGGGCCTGCAGGTAGATGCGCTATCCACGCAAAAATATACCGTACCCATTTACTAGTGCTATTGGGCAGAAACCTTGTATCTCCATATTTCAACTTGTTTTTTTCTTTAATCAATACCCTACTTCGTTGTACAAGCTTGTGTCGCACAAAGGTACCGAAGATAGCCCACAACTAGGCTATATAGTATACAGTATTAAGCTCACAACTTTTATCATTTTTTGTGGTTAAGTCTGTCTTGTCTGTTTGTGCGTTTTACATATATTGAACCAATGAAAAGTATCAACAAGAGCGTGTGACTAAATAATAACTACACTGGATCCAGTGGAACACAAGTTATTTTTGTCCATTTCTGAAATGTAACGGATATACTGTACAAGGTGTCCACCTGACAGCGAGTGACAACATAGCATCAAAATCCACTGTAAACACGTGAACTATATTGTATGCTTTGGCCATTCAAAAATAGCAGATCTACAAGCTCACAGCGCGTCACTTCGTGCCGCGCTGTGAGCTTGTACATCTGCTATTTCTTTTTTTCAAAAATGTTTGGAAAATGTTTAATAATTGTTATTGTATTTTTACATACATCTTCTCTTCTGGGAGTGCCTGGCGTAAAAATATTTCATATGGGGGGGGGGGGGGGGTCTGCGGCCAAATCGTTGCTGTCCGGCAGAAACCAGCTAACTCCATTTTGACGCTTTAGCATTTTTTTCATAAATCAGTGCCATTGAACACCCTTTACGTCTGTGTGTTGGTAACAAATATATTGAACCAATGAAAAGCAATAAAAAGCGCGTCTGACAAAACCAGATTACTCCATTGGATCCTCAAACTTTCTGCTAAACCAGCGAAGTCCACCGGAGTTAGCTGGTTTGGCTGACTCCAGGCTCCACCCCCTTTTGACCTCCAACCTCATTGTGAGCTTGGAGGTCCGTTCAGCTGTTCTTATCAATGATGAACAAAACCTCCACTTATTTTCATTTCCTGAAAAATGAACATTTTGGAGTTGGAGCTGGTTTTTGCCGGACAGCAGAGATATATCAAATTGGGGGTCCTTGACATGAAAAAGCACCACTGACATGACATACAGTACACACGAGGTATAGGCTAGCATCAGAGCTCATATGAAGAGGAAGCTGTGCACGGTGGGACAGGAGCAGGAGTCCAGTCTCCCGACGCGTCTCCACACACCCCGGCACCGAGGGTTCCCTATGGCCTGCCACTGGAGAGACCGCCTCCTTGAGGAGCCAATGGGAGGAGAAGGAGTTATTATTGAGCATGTCATCCAACAGACTCTTTGTTTTGTAGCAACTCAGTAGAACGACCAGTGGTGGAAGAAGTACTCACATGTTTTACTTAAGTAAAAGTAGCAATGCCACAATATGAAAAATACTCTGTTAGGGCGCGCTCCCACCAAGAGTTGGCTGGCCGCTGTTAAACGCAGGTTGTGCGCGGCCACAGTTTTCTGCAGCCAGCGGATTCTAAAAAACGGGAGTGTCGCGCCTGTCACTCACTTTCAGGAGCCTCCCCGTAGCCCGCACCGCCTGCCATATCTATGCCGCCTGCTGCCTTGAGCACCATGTTGCTTCCTGAGTCTTGAGACGGTCCGCCTTCGACTCACCCGATTGGACAGAGGGAGAAAATCAGCGCCTGCCTCCAGCAGTTTTATGCTTAGTCGCGGAGAGCAGATAAACGCAAGGTCTGCGCGACTAGCGAAAAAATCTGCTCTTGCGTGAATCAACGCATTTGCATTGACAATGCATTGGCAGATTCTGCAAACAGCGGCCAGCCCTTGGTGGGAGCGCGCCCTTACAAGTAAAAGGCCTGTGTTCAAAAATGTTACTTGAGGAAAAGTACAAAAGTATTGGCATCAAAATATACTTAAAGTATCAAAAGTAAAAGTAGCCTACTAAAATGTTTGAAAATAGCAGATCTACAAGCTCACAACACGTCACATCGCGATGTAGATCGGCTATTTTCAAATAGCCTATGTATAAAATAGGGCTAAAGTGGTTAATGTATGTTTTATAATATAATAATTTATATCTGCAAAGTAACAAATAACTAAAGTTTTCAAATAGTTGTAGTGGAGTAAAAGTACAATATTTGCCTCTGAGATGTAGTGGAGTAGAAGTAAAGGTATAGACAATTGGAAATACTAAAAAATTGTACCTCAAAATTGTACTTAAATACAGTACTTGAGTAAATGTACTTAGTTACTTTACACCACTGAGAAGGACACTCCTCTGAGACAACAGAGCAAGAGTAGACAGTGCTCCTTTAAGCATGCAATTCAACAAAAATACTCTGTTGCAAGGAAAAGGTATTCAAAATTTGACTTAGTGTACCAAAGTGAAAGTACTGTACTAACGTTCTTCTTTTTTTTCTTTCTTTTTTTTTTTGAACATAGCCAATTGAAAATCATTCAGTGGTGTAAAGTAACTAAGTACATTTACTCAAGTACTGTAATTAATTACAATTTTGAGGTACTTTTACTTTACTGGAGTATTTCCAACTGTCTATACTTTTACTTCTACTCCACTACATCTCAGAGGCAAATATTGTACTTTTACTCCACTACAATTATTTAAAAACTTTAGTTACTAGTTACTTTGCAGATAATTATTGTTACATTATGAAACATACATTAACCACTTTAGCCCTATTTTATACCTAGGCTATTTTGAAACAATTTTGTACTTTTAATTTTGGTACTTTAAGTAGATTTTGATACCAATACTTTTGTACTTTTACTCAAGTAAATTTTGAATTCCGGAACATTTACTTGTAACAGAGTACTTCTACATTGCGGTATCGATACTTTTACTTAAGTAAAACATTTGAGTACTTTTTCCACCACTGCAATCACACTAATATAGAGGCTATAGGCCCATGGCACATTTAATCATTGATTGCTTGGAAATGCATGTCAAAGGTTTTCAAATGGGGAGAAAAGGCGGGGGATAGCCAAATGCAAGGCTAGACTCCTAGCTATGGATTCAATTGCACTAAACAGAAGGCAGGGCAAGTATACGCTGGTTATAAGCTGATTTCATTAGATTGTAGTGAAGCTAATGTGATATTGATGTTGAATATTGATTTCCATTAGACCTAAATCAGCACAAAGTTCAACGCGCAGCTGGCGCCCACTTTAGGCTTCAATTCAACTGGACATTGGCTGTAGAATCTCATATTCATCTCGTTTATCACAATCATTTTAAAGACACCGTCTTAAAGTGCAATGTTTTATAATGGGCTTTTTCGACTGATTGTGAGCCAGGGGCCACCACCCTGACTAAGGATCAACCTGGGGTCAGTGGTGGAAAAAGTACTCAAATTCTTTACTTAAGTAAAAGTACAAATACTGCAATATAGAAATACTCTGTCACAAATAAAAGTCCAGAACTCAAAATGTATTTCAATAAAAGTATAAAAGTATTGGCATCAAAATGTACTTAAAGTTGTACAATGCAGAATCACAAATAACGATTTTTAGCAACCTCTGCTGGTCACTACCGTCACTGCATACAATTTCCCTAGTCCTCAATTACCCAGAATTCCATTCGTTTTCACCGGAAGCCGGAAGCGTTTCAAAAAGCGATCTTTTAATTGTTTTATACTATACGGATCGTTTCTCTTAGCCAGTGGAGCATTAGTTACCATGAGCTGTGCTTTCTTTTTCTGTTCTTTTTCGATCTTCCAATCCTACATTATCTTAAAATCAGCGTGAGGTTCCTTTTTGTTAATAGCGCGGTAGTTCCTGGCCAAACAGGAAACCGTTGCGGTAGTTCCTGAGGACGTCGGCCACGACGTCATGACGTTGGCCAGGAACGTCATTTTCCCGGGAAAGTCCCCCCCGTACACGTTCAATAGTAAATATATAAATAAAAGGCTTCCGGGGGTGAAATTCACGGAGTGGGTGTTGTGAAACTTTTGCCACTCGCAAAAGATATACAATTTAACTTTAGTTTTGTTGAAAACGTTACCTAGTATTACTTTAAAGTACCAAAAGTTAAAGTACTAAAATGTTTGAAAATAGCTGATCTACAAGCTCACAACGCTGCGACGCGTTGTGAGCTTGCAGATCAGCTATTTTCAAATAGCCTATGTATAAAATAGGGCTAAAGTGGTTAATGTATGTTTTATAATGCAATAATTTATATCTGAAAAGTAACTAGTAACTAAAGTTTTTCAAATAATTGTAGAGGAGTAAAAGTACAATATTTGCCTCTGAGATGTAGTGGAGTAGAAGTAAAAGTACAGAAAATGGGAAATACTCCAGTAAAGTAAAAATTCCTCAAAAGTGTACTTAAGTACAGTACTTGAGTAAATGTACTTAAGTTACTTTACACCACTGCCTGGGGGACCACTGTGGTGTTGGGTGGAGATATGGGCTGAGACAGTGATTCCCACCGGAGGGCCGTAAGGACGTTGCAAAGACGTGGCAAAATAATACGATTTTAATGATAACATATGGTTGCTGTCGGGCAGAAACCTCTTATCTCTATATTCTAACTGGTGGTCCACGGACCCCCTGAAGGGAATCTAATGTGTACAGTATGCATGACACAGCATAATCTTACACTTTGCAGTACAAGCATCTAAAACCCATTGGGTAGTCCTAGAGCCATATAAGGAGAGTTGCATCACCTCTGTTCACTTCATCGGGCCAGTCCAATTGCGGCTCGGGGAGGAGCCGAATATTGACAAAAGCCCTGAACCAGAAGTTTGCATGAACCCACGCGACCGGCACTGTTTCTGCCACCTCATTGACGCAACTCTCCAATAGAAGGCTCTGGGTAGGCGTACAGCATACATGGGCAACTGGCGGCTCGGGGGCCACATGCGGCCCCCACCTTCACTTAATGCAGCCTGCAGGTTAATATCGGAATACTGATTTGTTATTGAGTCCAGCTGTTACAAATCCAAACATGCAAACATGACCCGCTTTAATTACTTCAGTCTATATTAGTAGCTTATTGACTAGTATTACAATTCTTTTTCTTTTTTTTGAAAATTTTATCCCGCGATTTTTGTAACCCATTTTTTTCACCCGGTGCCAACTTCATAAGTGGTCCTGGGGCCTGTTCCTCAAAAGGTGAATTAACAAAGCCTGGCCTTAAGCCAAATCAAGGCTTGACAAAGTCGGGTCCGAAAAGCCTCGTTTGTTCCGTTCCTCAGACGCCAAGCCAGGCTGAAAAGGAGCAACTTTGTCGAGCTAGACCTTGTCAAGACAG
Source organism: Gymnoscopelus braueri (assembly GCF_963280865.1). Taxonomy (NCBI): domain Eukaryota; kingdom Metazoa; phylum Chordata; class Actinopteri; order Myctophiformes; family Myctophidae; genus Gymnoscopelus; species Gymnoscopelus braueri. Next base: position 49,662,108 of record NC_137612.1, on the reverse strand, counting down.
GCTGTGTACAGCCAGGATAATGAAGCCAGGCTGAATGGGCGGGGATTCGCCGGCGACATATTTCTATAAAAGACCATGAACTCGAGCGCAGATTCCTTGAACTTGACCAATCACGGAGTCCAAAACCAGAGCAGCGTTCTTCTCTGTGGCTGAATAGCAGCACTGCAGCAGCTCATGAAATCATACAAGGAAGTAAAATGTATTTAAGCAAGAAAGGAAACGCGACCGCAATAAATAGATCCAGGGAGAAAGCATGGCAAAGTATTGCACACACACAGTGTGTGTGTGTGTGTGTGTGTGTGTGTTTGAGACGGACGGGCAACGGGACGAACGGGACGAACGGGGACGGGACGGGACGGGACGGGGACGGGGTGTACTGCGACGGGGGCCACAACGGGACAGGACGGGACAGGACGGGACGGGACGGGACGGGACGGGGGGGGGGGGGGTTGACCGCGACAGGGGGCCGTGACGGGATGAGCGGGGGGGACGGGACGGGACGAGACACGCAATAAATAACCCCACATTTGCAAGACCACTTTGGTAGAGGTTTGGGTTGTGTAGTTACCTTGCCATCATGATGTAACTCCAAAGGTGGACAAGAAATAAAAAATAATTTCTCCATTGACTAGAAATTGATAATTTAAAATATGCTCCTCATTGACTTACAAAGAGGCTCCTTTAAACCCTTAACTAATAATTTATATATATATATATATATATATATATATATATATATATATATATATATAAATTATTAGTTACGGGTATATGTGTGTGTATGTATGTGTCAGACATTTTTTATAATATTTAAAAAAAATGGAATATATTATCAAACATCTAACAACAAGATGAACTATAGTGTTAACTATAACAGAGTGACAATTACATATCACATGAGTCATTGTGAAACAATTATGATTATGATTCATGGTCACACACTATTTCAGTAATTAATTTGATTATATCTTATTGTATTTATTTCATTTTATTTGAATGCAGGGTCATTAAAATGAGTCCATATACAAACACATGTTTTGAATTAACTGTGGAAAAACTTGAAGAACAAGGCACTAGATTAAGTAAGCTTGGCTGTTAGCCTGCTCCTGACCAGGCTAACTTCACAGCTAAATTGCCATGGTAACTAAGCTAGGCTTGCTTCAATTCTCTTTTGAGGAATCGGATAAGGCTAAACTTAGCCAGGGTGAACTGGCTAAACTAATCTTCAAGATAATTCACCTTTTGAGGAACCGAGTCAGCTCTAATCCTGGCTAAATTAAGCCAGGATAGGTGGAAAAGCCAGGCTTTAGCTCTAATTCACCTTTTGAGGAACAGGCCCCTGGGCGCTACACCAGCCCTACACCAGCGCTACACCAGTCCCCCACAGCCTAGGGAGGCCAGGGCCGAGCTCATGCTTCCTTCAATGCATGAGAGCCAACTGACCTTCTTGTCACCTGACAGTATTACAATTCTATTGTCTTTTTTATGTCCAATGTATTTGTATTTAAGTTCATAAAGTTAACATAAGTATAGCTAAATGCATTTGAAATTAAATTAAAATGTAACTTTTCAGGATTCCAATTCAAAAACAGCAGATCTACAAGCGCAAAATGTGTCGCACTGCGACACGTTTTGAGCTTGTAGATCGGCAATTTTTGCTACTTTAATTTACGAAAAAAGTACAAATACGGAGATAAGAGGTGTCTGCCCGACAGTATATGCAATGTGTGCCTTCTGGAGTGAGTGTGGAAATATAGCGGCCCTCTCCATCATCAAAGTAGGCCCTACAGTATACGTACTGTCTGCTTGTAAGATCTACTATTTTCACTATTTCACTATTGTAACAATTTTTTGGGGGAACATTTCTGAATTTCTTCTCTTGAAAATGTTAGAAAATTGTAAGAAACATGAAAATGGGTCCGCCACCCAAAAAAATGGGTCCGGCCAACCCAAACACCACTGGGGGCTATCAGTGTTATACCTGTCCTCCTCTTCCTGGTCCTGCTCTCCGTCTCCAGAGCAGTGTTTGTGGCCAGCGGCGAGTGCCGGGGCCTGGCACTCCACACACACGTGGTGGCCCTCCCTCAGGTACTGCATCCAGTGGGTGTGTGGTCCCAGGCTCCACTGGCACCCCGCGGTCAGAGAGAGCAGCTGGAACTGCACACAGTACCTGCATGGTGCAGAGACACAGGCTCTCATGTACACACTGTCACACACTTTCATAAACAAGACATATCGTTGCTGTCGGGCAGAAACCTCTTATCTCCATATATATATATATTTTTGTGTATTTTTGCGTAAATCAACTATATATAGTACAGAGACATACTGTACTGTACACTACAGTGACACAACATTCAGGGCAGGAATTTCAGGGAGGCCACGAAGGCCATGGCCGTCTTTGCCCCTCAGTTTGGCCTTGTGCTCCTCAAAAAAATGGCATGCCCTGAGGCCACAGTGGCCTTAATGCCCCAGCTGACTGTACCACTTTCTCCTCTGTCTCTTTCTTGTCAATATGTAGACACCAGTGTCTCTTTCTTGTCATGTAGACACCAGTGTCTCTTTCTTGTCATGTAGACACCAGTGTCTCTTTCTTGTCATGTAGACACCAGTGTCTCTTTCTTGTCAATATGTAGACACCAGTGTCTCTTTCTTGTTAATATGTAGACACCAGTGTCTCTTTCTTGTCAATATGTAGACACCAGTGTCTCTTTCTTGTTAATATGTAGACACCAGTGTCTCTTTCTTGTTAATATGTAGACACCAGTGTCTCTTTCTTGTTAATATGTAGACACCAGTGTCTCTTTCTTGTTAATATGTAGACACCAGTGTCTCTTTCTTGTTAATATGTAGACACCAGTGTCTCTTTCTTGTTAATATGTAGACACCAGTGTCTCTTTCTTGTTAATATGTAGACACCAGTGTCTCTTTCTTGTTAATATGTAGACACCAGTGTCTCTTTCTTGTTAATATGTAGACACCAGTGTCTCTTTCTTGTCAATATGTAGACACCAGTGTCTCTTTCTTGTCAATATGTAGACACCAGTGTCTCTTTCTTGTTAATATGTAGACACCAGTGTCTCTTTCTTGTTAATATGTAGACACCAGTGTCTCTTTCTTGTTAATATGTAGACACCAGTGTCTCTTTCTTGTTAATATGTAGACACCAGTGTCTCTTTCTTGTTAATATGTAGACACCAGTGTCTCTTTCTTGTTAATATGTAGACACCAGTGTCTCTTTCTTGTTAATATGTAGACACCAGTGTCTCTTTCTTGTTAATATGTAGACACCAGTCGACCAGTGTCTCTTTCTTGTCAATATGTAGACACCAGTGTCTCTTTCTTGTTAATATGTAGACACCAGTGTCTCTTTCTTGTTAATATGTAGACACCAGTGTCTCTTTCTTGTTAATATGTAGACACCAGTGTCTCTTTCTTGTCAATATGTAGACACCAGTGTCTCTTTCTTGTCAATATGTAGACACCGGTGTCTCTTTCTTGTCAATATAGACACCAGTGTCTCTTTCTTGTCAATATGTAGACACCAGTGTCTCTTTCTTGTCAATATGTAGACACCAGTGTCTCTTTCTTGTCAATATGTAGACACCAGTGTCGATCTCTTTCTTGTCAATATGTAGACACCAGTGTCTCTTTCTTGTCAATATGTAGACACCAGTGTCTCCTTCTTGTCAATATGTAGACACCAGTGTCTCTTTCTTGTCAATATGTAGACACCAGTGTCTCTTTCTTGTCAATATGTAGACACCAGTGTCTCTTTCTTGTCAATTTGTAGACACCAGTGTCTCTTTCTTGTCATGTAGACACTAGTGTGTTTTGTTCAGATTCTGAATTCTTAACTATTAATTATTATATTCTTAAAGGGGTACTTCACTTTACGCCGGGGGACACATTTAAAAAAAATATTAAAAATAAATGAAAAAAGTTATGGAAAATTCATGGCCCCCTCACGCATTAGAGTGTCCTACTAATGCGTGAGGGGGCCATGAATTTTCCATAACTTTTTTCATTTATTTTTAATATTTTTTTTAAATGTGTCCCCGGCCCTAAAGTGAAGTACCCCTTTAAGTCCCCATCTTTAAACCAATCACTTAAACCATTACTTTGATTGGTGCAGGGATGAGCATGGATCAGATTTTAAATACCATCATTTATGTATTTCCCTGCAGATAGTACATCATTTCAATTTAAAATCATCCTTGACCCTTAAATTCAATAAATTCTTGGCCTTCTTGCCCTGGCATTTGGCCTTTGTGCCCTAAAAAAAATGGACAACAACAAAGGCCAAGTGGCCTTACCCCTAAAAATTACGACATTCCAGGCCTGATAACATTACATGAATATGTAAAGGACACATGTGTACGTTTAATGGAATGTCTGGTGCATTACCCTATCACGTCATCACTTTCAGGGATGTCTCTCTTCTTCCTCGCGTTGCCATAGCCACCGGTGGTGATGAGAGCCGGGACTGCAATAAATGACGCACCCCACAATAACAACAACAACAACAACAACAACAACAGACCAAAACCATCACAAAACCTCATTGATATCGTCTCTGTCGGGTGGAAACCTCATACGTCCAAAACTCGAAACGCGCCGCTTCGCACCGCGTATAGAGCTTGTAAATCTGCTACTTTTGATGCTTTTTTGTGTGACGCTGTAGTATGATCAAGTAGGGCACTAATTTACAAAAGAAAAACACAAAAAGTATTACAATATGGAGATAAGAGGTTTCTGCCCCGACAGCACCGATATGTCATCCTGAGAAGACAAAAGAGTGAACTTGGCCAGCGGTCCGGGCACTTACTAGGCTCTAATGTAGCCTGACAGCGTGTCGCGGGTTCGAGTCCTGTTCCCGCCGAACTTTGCTGCGTGTCTCTCCCCGTCTCTCTCCCTCTTTCACTTAACTCATTCACTGCCTAAGTAAATGAATATATAAATCAGCCACTGCCAGGGATTTTTCGTTTTCCTTACCTTTTCAAATAGTCAATATGTATCTCCAGTATGATCGATCCCCCGGGGGAAAAAGATCATCGCGACCCCCCGTTCGCTTGTTATAGGCCATTGAATATACAGTAGCATGTCTCGTCAAAAATGCAGAGTAAACCCAGGAAGGCGAGAAAAGGGCATTTGTCCAAATCGAATAACAAGGAAGTGAACGGTGGAGGAAATCTTGCGATCACACGATCTCCTGGTTCTGCGTGTGACTGAGGATGAAATGGTCACTCATGTGTTAGCGAAGAGCGCCATCTAGTGGAAAAAAAACTAAAAACACACAGCAGGAGTCAAAAGACGTCTTTGGCGGTCTGGGCTTATGAATTACAAACGTCAAAAGACGTTGGTTGGCAGAGAATGAGTTAAAAACTATCAATAAGGGCAGAAAAGCCAAAAACACATCTTTTTTAAAACAAGAAAAGACAGAGGGAACTTGACGTTTGGTCTCACCCAGAGCATTGCTACAGTGGCGTTGCTGGGAGCGGTACTCCACACACCCAGCCTGCTCCTCCAGGTGGGGACAGGGCTTGCCTCCGTTGAGGGGGTCCTGGCGGACCACCCTGCTCCGCCTGCGCACCGCGGCCTTGCAGGGCTCTGTGCAGCCGGACCACTCTGTCCATTCGCTCACCACACAGGACACCGCTAATAGGGCAGAGGAATAGACAATTACACCAGGGGATCTCACACGTTTTCGTGCCATGGACCCCCAAATTGATTTGTATTTGTCGCGGACCCCCATCTAAAAAAAAATTGTGCCAGGGACCCCCTTAAGAGATTTATTTTTTCTAAATTATTCAAATTCTTTGATATTTTTCAAAGATGTTCAAAAATAGCAATTTGAATTTCAGATAGTTGGCATTACCATTATCACGTCATCACTTTCAGGGATGTCTCTTTTCTTCATGAACTATGAATTAGGTGCAGGTCATTTATTTTTGGCAAAATTTAAGTGCTAAATAGCTCTATATAGACCCCTTAATAGACGACGTCACACTGATAAGAACCAGTATGCGCCCGCAGGCCGGCACCAAATGAAACCCATTCTGTCAGGTCTCGCTAGGACGCGCCTCACTAGCCAACACACAAGAGGAGGTTGAATGAACTGAAACCAGCGCACCCCGAAACAATATGTTGGGAATTGATTGCATGAAACAATCACCTGTGCGTCCAGTCTCAATGTTGGTAAACAAATAATTGGTCTATTCTGATAGTAATCATTGCTATATAGAGTGTTTGTTCAGTAACAGGCTAGGGGTCTCCCAGTCTATCCAGCTCTTTTGTAAACAGAAAATAAATGTTTCAGGTCGGATCAGGCGAGAGAACTCATAAGTAGATCGGCTATTTTCAAATGGCCGAAATGTATATACTGTAGGGTTGAAGTGGATAATGCATGTTTTGTAACAATAATCAAAACCTGCAAAGTAACCAGTAACTAAAGTTTTCAAATAATTGTAGCGGAGAAAAAGTAATATTGGCCTCCGAGATACGTGGAGTAGAAGTAAAAGTACTGAAAATTGGAAATACTCCAGTAAAGTAAAAAAAATACCTCAAAATTGTACTTGAACAGTAGGCCTACTTGAGTAAATATACTTAGTTACTGGGTTTTAGTCAAATGATAAACACAGTTAACAGCAGATGAACTTGAAGTAGTGTATACCTGGGCAGGCCAGCTCATAATCGTGACAGCAGTCCAGGGTGGAGGCACAGGCCTGGTCGCAGTAGCAGGTCCCGTAGGAGCGGTCCGCTCTCCATCCTTTGCTGACGCAGGCCGGGTCCCGACCGGGGCAGCACAGGCCCGCCTGGCCACATCCTGACTCGCAGGGGCCCACGAACAACAGGGACAAACTCACAGAGACAGAAATCACGGTGAAAAGAGCCGGCATCATGACAGTTAGTGCCCCCTCCCCCCTAAATCCCAATGACACTGCACTATGAGGCTGTAATCCGTGCAGTGCAGTTAATTATGATGTGGAGAGGAGAATAGAGATGATTTGTCAGATGTCTCCATTTGTCTGTGTTGTCAGTCAGTGGGCTATACCATGTGCCGGTTAGGTGTGCATTCCATCAGTGGTTGGTTATTCATGCCTCTCTTCAGCTGTGTCAACTCTGCACCTCTTAAAGGGACAGTTTCACCCCAGACACCCACCCGGCCTGGGGTGAACCACATTATGAGCAGTTTCAGTGCTGTAAAGTAACTAAAGTACATGTACTCAAGTAGCCTGTACTTAAGTACAATTTTCGTCAGTATTTACAATTTTCAATACTTTTACTTCAAAACATATTGTACTTTTACTACACTACAATTATAAGAAAACTTTAGTTACGAGTTACTTTGTAGATTTGAATTATTGTTACAAAACACACTAACCACTTTAGCCGTATAATATATATTTCGGCCATTTCAAAATAGCAGATCTACAAGCTCACAATGCGTCGCATTTAAAAAAAATGTTTATACATTTTGAACTTGTGAGAACAATGAGTACTTTAACTTGTGGTGCTTTGAATATATTGTGATACCAACGCTTTTGCACTTTTACTCAAGTAAAGTGTGATGACCAGACTTTTACTTGTAACAGGTTGTTTCTACATTGCAGTGATTGATACTATAAAGTAAATGTACCACAACATTTGACCCAAGTACTGTACAGTACTACGTAAAAGTAAACAATGTGCTTAGTTAATTCCGACCACTGTTCAGGACAATACGTGATAACGGCGTACATGTGGGGTAGCATAGAGTACACGTCCACCTCCTCTTGCAGAACTAATGTGCAGAATGAATGGGCTATTTGCTTTGCAGCGCGGCCCTCCTCTGGAGCCCTGATGTGTGCCTAAACATGTGAAAAGGGGCCGGGGATTAATCAAACTGGCAATGCTGCGCTCATTCATGCAGAAACAACAACACTGTGGACAGTGAGGCAGTACACACACACACACACACACACACACACACACACACACACACACACACACACACACACACACACACACACACACACACACACAGACCTCCACCCCAACTCATAGTCCCACACTGCTAGTGTGTGTGTGTGTGTGTGTGTGTGTGTGTGTGTGTGTGTGTGTGTGTGTGTGTGTGTGTGTGTGTGTGTGTGTGTGTGTGTGTGTGTGTGTGTGTGTGTGTGTGTGTGTGTGTGTGTGTGTGTGTGTGTGTGTGTGAGAGAGAGAGAGAGAGAGAGAGAGAGAGAGAGAGAATGGGGAAAAGGGGGAAAGGGGGGAGAGGGGAGAATGAGACAGGGGGTGAGAGAGGGGGGAGAGAAAGGAAGAAGAGACAGAAAGCAACAGAGAGAGAGACACACACAGAGACAGGTACACAAAGAGAGAGAGAGAGAGAGAGAGAGAGAGAGAGAGAGAGAGAGAGAGAGAGAGAGAGAGAGAGAGAGAGAGAGAGAGCATCTTCAAGCCTGAACATGACTGCTGCTGTGCCTCTCTCTGTACGCAGTCCTACAACACTGTGGCCCCCTGTGTATTGTGGGAATTGTATAAGCTGGCAGAGACGCCACAGCGCATCCATTTACTGCTCCGGTGCACAGACTGTCATCTCTGGATGCACACGCCCACTGCCAAATGTATGCAGTCACAGTCAACTAAATGCACACATCCACATGTATGTATGTATGTATGCATGTAGTGAACAGTCTAATGCGATGCATTGTGAGCTTGTAGATCAGCTATTTTCAAAAGATTTTTATAGTATGAAAACTTGAAAAGGGACATTCTGCATAATGAGTACTTTCTACTTTGGTACTTTAAGTACATTTTGATACCAATACTTTTGTACTTTTACGTTTAAGTAATTTTTTTATTCCAGACTTTTACTTTTAACGCAGTAGGCTACTTCTACATTACAGTATTGATACTTTTACTTAAGTAAAAAAATTGAGTACTTTTTCCACCACTGACTGCCACATGCATGCATGCATGCATGCATGCAGTGAACAGTCTGAGAATGCACACACTGCCACATGCATGTATGCACCCACTTCAGCTCTTCCTGGTCACTACATGAATATGTCACTAGAGTCACTATAGAGCAACACCTTCTGGTAAAATCAGTGCAAACCATCATGAGCCCTGTTCTAAGCCAGGGGTTACCAAACGTGTCCATGCCAAGGACCCCAAAGTAGCCAGTATAGCCTCTGGCTACGTATATGGCCCCTCTAAAATGAGATTGCTTTAAAAGAAAAGAAAAGGAAAAAAGAGAACATAGCGGATAAAAAAGTTCACAAGATCAGCATGCATGCCCTAAAGAAATAAAACAGGTTTTTCCATTTTCCTCTCCTTTCCAATTATCCCCCATGGTGCCCGGCCGCAGCCCCCACTTTGAAACTCTGTGTTCTATCTAAACAACACATAATGTCATGCTGATTGTGTAGCAAAACGTTTTTTTTTTGGTTTTTTTTTAATTTTTCTCTTTTGAGAAATTCTGAAATTATTTTGAAAAATTATATTAATTTTGAAAAATGTAATTTATTTTTGTCATAATCTAAAATGTTTTATTTTCTGAACGTTAGATTTTTGTTTTTGAAAATCTTTTGAAATTCACTCAAATGTAGAAACCAGCTTATATTTGAGCCCAGGAATCAGCTTACGCCCACGTCCAAGTGAGATTTATCAAGCAGGGTGTACCCTGACAATTCTAGCGTGAGATTTGTCGGCTGGTGATAAATGTGGTATAGACATGCCCCACCTGTTTTTCGACATGAAGAAGCAGAGCGCAGCTGAGTGGAGTCGCGCAAAAATAAAGCAAAATAAAGCAGTCCTGCGTCTCCTCCCGTGGTCCGGGGCCGAGAGCTGTGACACCACGCTTATGAGAGATAGATAGCCTGGGGCTGTCATCATAATTTACATAGTTTATGGAGTGACTGATGAATGCATAAACATTAATGGATGAAGGCTGGTGTGTGGTGGGCTGGTTACCTCCGATCTCCCGCTGCCGTCCTGTGGCCAAAATATCACTAGCGCTGGGCAGTGCAGACTTCACTCATGACAATATTCCAGCGGAGCTGTCCCCAAAATCCTCTCACACAGAGCCAGTAAAGAACTGTTTAAATGGCTGAATGATTAAGAATCTAACTTGTTGTGACATTGTAAATATATGTTACATTGTTTTAATTGCGCAATTTTAATTGCTTGAGTTGTACACTTGGAAATATCCTACCTTCATATGACACATTGTCGATGCATGCCTTAACAAAATATATTGTTTTCACATATTAGTACTATTAGTTTTAGAGCTACAGTATACATTTTTGGAGTGAATTCATATGTTTAGTCATTTGGTCAGATGATGCTGCTCCGCATGTCTACGATGGGACAAACTGGTGTAGCCAAAGCCTACATGTCCTCAAACCTGATGTGAGATCTGAGCGGGCCGTAGGATCAAGTCAGTCACGATAGAAAATGCCGAAAATTGCGGTGATCTTGCCATACGTCCATTATTTGGTCTACACCACTTTGATAAATGAGGGCCTCTGTTCTTTGGGTGTCCCGAAAATTGTTATCCCGAACCTGAAAGTGCATTTTCTGTTTACAAATACCTGGAGACAGGGAGACAGATGTTGCTGAACATCAGAATAGAGTTAATTAACACTCATACAAAAAAAAAAATCACTTACTGCACCTTTACGCCAATTTATGATTGTGACTGGGGGTTGGGTGTTGGGGTTGTACTAGCACAGTGGTTGTCAACGTGGGGTCGTGGACCCCCAAAGGTCCTTGAGGGGGTTCCAGGGGGTAAGTTGATTGCTAGTTCGGAACCATTTGTACACTCTCAAGAGTTAAATTAACACTGAGGATATTACATCATAAATTGGCGTCGCAGAGATGAACATTCTAATGGGGTCCCATGGCCTTGAATATATCAAATCAGGGGTCCTTCAAATTAATAAGGCTGTGAACCAGCTGAACGGAGCGAATCAGTCTGGATTCCAGACTACAGAACTAGTGTCCTAGCATCTTTAATAGAGGTGATGGTGCGCTGGCAGCATGTGCTCCTCGTGAGTTGGGATCCAACTCCTGGCGCCTGTCTCACCTTTCTCCTCCCCTTTTCTCTGCCCTCGGCGACATAAAAGGAAACGTGGAGCGACAGAAAAAGTAGTAGAGAAATGAAACAATTACCCCAAGCCACAAAAATCAGACACCTCCCCTTGTACCTTTTGCATCATGATCTACTGTAGCTGGCGATCATGATCGCTAGCTAAAGTTCAGCTAGCGAGGTCTGAACTTTAGTTTGACCTCAGTTTCCTGTCTCTCTATGTGAATGCATAAAATGCCCCGAAAAAGATTCTAAGAAAAAAAAGGAATTACACTGGGCTCTTCTCATTTGAGGACAAAACAAAAGCATGTGCTGCTATCTTCTTTTTTATGCAAATGTATCCAGGCTTCATTTAAGTTCTCCAAAACAGTGATTATGAACCTTTTTAATTAGGCCACGGACCCCCCAATCTAAAAATCCTCTGTCTTAATTCAACTCTGAGACTGTACAAATGGAACCAAAACCATTCATGGGTCCATTTGGCTCCACGTTCGGAGTTACAGGCCCGCACTTATAACCCCTCACGGACCCCATGTTGAGAACGAGCCCTCTAAGAGGCCAGGCCAAGCAGGAAGCCTCCGATGAACCCGGTGGTGACGACGATGTTCTCCTTCACAAACTCTCTCGACACGTCCACATACGAGTGTAGCTCGGGGCTTACTTTATTGACGTCCGTCTCCACTCGCTTCCAGTCCACGTAGACATAGCCACTCCTCTTGGCCACCTGGAGGAGCAGGAGGCCTCCTCCCACGGCCGTAGCCACTACCTTGCCGTACTTCTGTAGCAGAAACCCCACACACCATCCACTGGCTCCCCCAAAGGCTATCTGTTTGATGTGCAGGTAGTTGTCCGGCGGGTCGGACTTGCTCTCCACGAGGCGGTTCCACCATCGCTGCTCCTCCTGTATGGGATATATGACGTTCTTGATGCACTCTTGTAAGTCCTGAGACATGGTGAGGTAAGCAGTGAGTCTTCTCATTTTGAGGTCATCTACGCTTCTTTTATACTCCACAGCTCTGCCACCCTATCGTATCGTGACGTACGTTGCTGACGTCACCTACTCAAAATCCCTGTGACTGGCTGTTGTCGGTCAAGAGTTGCTTCAGCCTTCAGCCAATGAGCTCACTAGAGTTCCCAACATGGCTTTAGGTAGCGGAGCTTCTTTGTCTTTTTGTTTGATTGTTTGATTGATTGATTGATTGATTGATTAATTGATTGATTGATTGATTGATTGATTGATTGATTGATTGATTGATTGATTGATTGATTGATTGATTGATTGATTGATTGATTACAAACATGCATGTACACAGTGGTGGACACGGACGGTAACTAAGTACATTAACTTGAGAACTGTAGTTAAGTTCATTTTTGAAGTATCTGTACTATCTGCATTACATTTTTTGGATACTTATTAGTACTTTCACTCCACTGCATTTCTAGGAAGGCTGTGAAGTACTCACAGTGTACTGAGTTCCAAATACAAATTCAACACAGCAGAACATGCTGCAAAAGAACATTACACAGATAAACAATAAAACAGATTACAGCGTCAGTACACATCGAGAGGCCAGGGTTAACTAAGATCTAACCATCAGGGTCAATCATCAGTGGCAATGAGGTAACAACCTTACTTTGGCACCCCTTAGTGAGTGTACATGAGATAACATGCCATGGCCATATTGTATGAAGCCTTTCCAGCCAGGTCTAGTTAATTTTGTCCCGGTCTGCTTCACTCAGATACACAGCCTTTGAAACAAAACACAAAACTCACACAAATTCACCCTGAGAGCAGGGCTGTATTAGCCATTGGGCCACCAGGGCCGTGGCCCAGGGGCCCTTTGGCTTTCAGGGGCCCTTCGGGAACTGGGCCGCGCTGCCATCGACAATTTACTAAAATGAAATGTATAGGTTAATCAAATATCAAATGTGTGGGCCCCTCCTCTGTATTTACAGCAGTGATTCTTGCAGGGTTTGAGGCCCTGACAAGGGCTCCTGCAGGGCCCTTCAAGGACCCCCCAGGCTGGGGGTCCCTGCTGGGGACCTCTCAAAGTGGGCCCTTTGAGGGAAAAAATGTAAAAAGGTTAAAAATGTTCCCCAAAAAAAAAAGTTAGGGGGGGGGGGCCTAAACAATTGGCAGCCCATGGGCCCGTGCAGGGATTAATCCGTCCCTACCTGAGAGCAGGAAATCTAAATGTGTCAGTATTATTATCATTACTCCTCTACCATCTTGGTGTTTGTTCCTTGACATTAGTTAACCACCTGTCGTCCCTATTTTGTGCGTGCGTGCGTCCGTGCGTGCGTGCGTGCGTGCGTGCGTGCGTGCGTGCGTGCGTGCGTGCGTGCGTGCGTGCGTGCGTGCGTGCGTGCGTGCGTGCGTGCGTGCGTGCGTGCGTGCGTGCGTGCGTGTGTGTGTGTGTGTGTGTTATGGTCAGATTATAGATTTTTTGGGATATTCTACAGAAAGTAGAATGTTTGCTTTTTAATACTTTTCATTGGTTCAATATTTTTTTTACCAACACACAGACGTAAAGGGTGTTCAATAGCACTGATGTATGGGGAGAAAATGCAAAAGCGTCAATGGAGTTAGCTGGTTTCTGCCCGACAGCAACAAGGTTATTTGGAATTGCTGGCTTTGTGGGGGACAGTGTTACTTGAGAGCAGATATGTTCTACAGCCAAAACATTGGTGTTTTAATCTCTTTGTTGTTGTCGTCAATAAAACAAAGTTTCTGGCACTGAAGCAGCTACAGTACCAGCTAAACAAGCTTTTTGTTTGGCAAGGCAGCTTTTATGTTCCCCATTAAGAAAGTCTCATTACAGCATTGGCAACATTACAGTCATTCATTTTATTCTTGAGTGATTAGATCATGAAGGGCATGACAGTGTCACAACTGGTTTGATGCTGTTTCCTGACAGTCAGCCACCATTGAAGAGAGAATGGTGCCATGCCATTAGTCAGATTACTTATTCTGAAGTACCATCCAACCCTAACCTCACACTAACCTAACATTTGTCAAACTAAGGGCGGATTCACACTATGGCCCCGGGTGCGCACCCTGGACCACTTGGCTGATGTTGTGATAGTGTGTACGTTGTGTATCGTTCCCCGAAACGGATCACCGTACCGTACCCGAGACCGCCTCGGGAGGTAGTCTCGGATCCGGATCATGCGTATTCGGGTACGGAACAATGCAATGTGAATCCATCCGTACCAACAGGAGGAAGTGGACTGCTAATCATATATCATTTACATATTTTTATAAAGACACATTATTTTAGCTGGGTTATACCTTCTCATAGTTCTACTTGAATGTTGACAAGAAATAATAATCCCGCTAGTGTTTGAGTACCGCGAGCCGTGAAAAAACATAAACAAAAAACACATGTGTAGCGAACGTCTATATAAGGATACATATACTAAGGATTAGTCCGTGACGTCACTGCTAAAATACCAAGGAATACCAGCAATATAATATTAACAGAGACGACGTTACATTTTGAGGTTTCAAAGACCAGTGCACACTGCACACACTGCTTTGGTTGTGTATTGTTGATCTGTTGTATTTTCAAATACCCGAAATATATATAGAGCTTAAGTGGTAAATGTGTATTTATTAATAAAAATCTAAAAAGTAACTAGTATCTCAAGTTTTCAAATGATTGTAGTTGAGTAAAAGTACAATATTTTCCTTAGAGATGAAGTCGAGTAGAAGTAAAAGTATTGAAAATTGGAAATACTCAAATAAAGTAAAAAATACCTCAAAATTGTACTTAAGTACAGTACTTAAAGGGATACTTCACTCTCGGGCCGGGGACACATTTAAAAAATATATTAAAAATAAATGAAAAAAGTTATGGAAAATTCATGGCCCCCTCACGCATTAGAGTGTCCTACTAATGCGTGAGGGGGCCATGAATTTTCCATAACTTTTTTCATTTATTTTTAATAATTTTTTTAAATGTGTCCCCGTCGGGAGAGTGAAGTATCCCTTTAAGTAAATGTACTTAGTTACTTTACACCACTGCTAGACAGCACTCTGCCCTATGGACTATCTCAACACGGCTGGACACGTCACCCTGTGGTATGAGGATGACCACTGTATCTCCACTTCAATATCAACAAAACAAAATATTTGGCCCCAGCTTTTGGGTGTGTGTGCATATGTGCATGTGTGCATTCGTGAGCGTGTTTGTGCGTGCATGTGTGCGTTTGTGCATTTGTGCGTGCATGTGTGTGCGTGTGTGTGCGTGTGTGTGCGTGTGTGTGCGTGTGTGTGCTGTGTGTGTGTGTGTGTGTGTGTGTGTGTGTGTGTGTGTGTGTGTGTGTGTGTGTGTGTGTGTTGTGTGCGATACATACGTTACTAAGGTGGGCTAGTGCTTATTATGTGACCTGCTCCACCCTTATGTGCCCAGTAGCCTCGTTCCCAGGCTCACTCATCTGCGAAGAGAAGAGCCTGCTCACGACCTAAAGCAGAGTGTGTCTATAGGGCAGGACTTCCGTCGTACTTGTTTAAATGGTGATCGTTTTATATTTGTCTCTTTTATTATCATTTGTATTATTGATATGTTCAGCTTTTATTGCTGTGAAGCACTCTGAATGTCTGTGAAAGGTGCTCTGCAAATAGACTTACTTTACTTATTATACATTATATGCGGATTGCTTGCTTTGTGGAGGGATTACTTGAAGACAGAAGCAGATCAAGTTCTACAGTATACCACCAGCTAAACAGGTTTTTTGTTTGGCAAGGTAGCTTCAATACATCTGTTATAGTTTACTTAGGTGATGTCTCAGAACATTGCTGTGATTCCATGCATACCGACGGTTGTAAGCTATGCCAATACAAACAAAATACTTGAGAGTCAAAACAGATGCACGCATGATAAGTGAGTACGTAATGAAGGGCATGACAGGATTTAAAGGAATACAGTGTCAACTAGTTTGGTGCTGTATCCTGACAGCACCTTATGGTGCCATGGCATTAGTCTGAAAGACAGGGCTTAATTTGTGCTCGAGCTGGCCGGAGCTCGGCCAGTTTCCGGATGGAAACAGATGATCCTGTCTGTCTGTCTGTCTGTCTGTCTGTCTGTCCCTTCAATACATGAGGAGCGAGCAAGTCGCTTCTTATCACCTGACAGGCCTGTAACTCTTGATTCATATAGGTCACACAATCACAAATGTTTCCCCTGGATTCTTTGGATCATATGACATAACTCCCCACATACTGTAGGTCCGGCCATTTGTGCCAGACAAAAGTTTTCTTGAAAACAACGTTTTTGCTACCACTCCGAAATGCTGTCCAAAACTCACATACATTGGTACACTTTATCTCTGTGGTGTTGTGATCAAGATATATCAAAGTTTTCATATTCCATTCCAATTGACTAACGGCCTTCCAAAGCACTTTAGTTGCAATTTGTGTGAGGTCAAGTTAAAGTATTACTGGTCTAAAAAGGTTCATTCTAAAGTAGGAAAACACAACTATCTATATTCCTATTCCTGATAAACCATTCCTCGTGTAAAAAGACATGCTTCTATGTGTCACATAGAAAAAAGTTTCCGTCCTCCTTCTACGCCGCCCTACCTGCACACTCGCCTGTCACTGAATGTCATTAATAGGCGTGTCAATCGCTTCACATGTGAAAAGGCCTTTACACGGCACAGATGTGCATTGCTCCTCACTCTTGACGGATACCGTCATGGATGAACATGAGTTGGATGAGATTGTGCCTTTAATCGACCCAGACTCACCGTTCTTCAATGACGGTAAGAGGAGGATCGATTTTATCCTGGTCCATGAGAAGGATGAGACAGAAGGCAAGAAGGTGGTGAGGGTGAGTGTTTTTTTTTTTTATCTACTATTGAACATAAAGCATAAACAGTATTTAAAGTGTGATTTAGAGTGTTTCTTTATCAAGGCAGACAAAGATGGATGATGATTCTTGATAGTCTGAAAACAAAACACTCAACTTAGCATATTTACATTTTTACAGGGAAGGGAGCTCATGTTTGTCTTAGTGTCTCAGAGAGGGATCATATATTCAATTGATATTAATATATTCTACATATTTTGCATGATTTGTAATAGTATTTTTCAACTTCAACCTCATGTTCTCTATACTGAATATACTGTAAGTGCTGACCCCTTGGAGACCCATTGCTGATGTTCCATCATCTATATCCCTGCAGTCTTGGCCCGTTTCTCATACTGTATATATAACCCCAGCAGTGAACAGCCAGGGCAGTAGTTGAATCATACAGTAAGATCCTCTCTCTCTCTCTCTCTCTCTCTCTCTCTCTCTCTCTCTCTCTGGCTGCCAACGCAAAGCATGATTTTGCTTGAGGTTTATTCGCATTTGTGAGAATGCTCAATTTGCGTCTGGAATTCAGTACAGAGGCCTTGGTATCGTGCAACAAAAAAGCTGTATTTATTCACAATACACAATGCACAATGCACAAGAACACATCTCTCTTCACTCACAACTCTTCTTTACGTCAACTGGCAGCAGCCTTTTATACACAGGCGAGCTATCTGCATTCTGCACCATTCAAAGGGGTGTGTTCTAATCTAAACCTTACAATAAATACATAACTAGATAAATAAACACACAATAAATACTTAAATGCCCTTAACCCCGACAAGTATCCATGAACTACGCAATGATTCTATCCCCTTACCCTATTTACATTTCTATCAGTATTACATTTTTGCCACGGACATGCAAAACAAGTGATCAATAATATTATCAGAAACACATAGGCCTAGACCCACATGTATACAGTACTGATGGACTCTTGATGTGCCATAGTGTCTACTCTATTCCACTGAGCTACACTTTTTAAAACAAGCCACTAAATTATTTTGGGGGAAAAGACAATCTACAAGCTCACAACGCATCACGGCATGTTGTGAGCTTGTAGATCAGCAATTATCTTTTCTTTTAAACCTATAATGCTATGCCCAAAATTGGTATGTCAGGGTTAAAGTGGTTAGCTATACTTTTTTTTTTTTTTTTTTTACAATAATAATAATCAGGCATGCAAACAGCCCCGAGGTGAAAAGGGTGACAACATGTTGTTGTTTTTTCGGGTCAGGTGTCACACTATTGCCCTATTTGGATTCAAAACGGCTATTGTAGCTGAAAAGCTACAAGTTCGCATATCTGAATAATGCAAAAATATAATTATTTGTTTGCATTTGCTTTTTTTCTCCCCCATATATTTTTCATAATAAAAAAAGTGCGTATCGTATCGTATCGAAGTTGTGAGCCAAATATCGTATCGTATCGTTTGGTGAAATTAGTCGGCACACCCCTAGTGCGGATTACACTTCATATGGTTATTACAGTATATAGACAGATGGCTTCAGAGGACAGTGTTACTTGAGGACAGGAGGAGACAGTAAGTTCCAGGTAAACTAGTTTGTCAACGTAGCTTCAATGGTTGTGGTTTTCATTAAGGTGAGATAGTCTATGTTGATGAGAAAGTATGCCGATGAAACAATGGAAAAATACTTTAGAGTCAAAACAGATAATTATGTACATGATGAGTGATTAATGAAGGGCATGACAGGATTTCAAGGCATGCAGTGTCACAATAGTTTGATGCAAAGGTACCTAACTTTGATCTGAGGTGAGGAGGAGGTCTGATGGTGAGGCTGTGGATCAAGGATTTCCATGCATGGATTATGCTTGTTGAGTGTTATTATAATTTCTCTCAACTGACAAACATTATCTTTACTTGTCCTGTCCTGTCCTGTTCTGCCCTCCACAGATCTCTCAACAGATGACATGCCATGTTTTTCCTCTTTGACTCACACAGTACGACGTTCGTGGTACAGGCGTTCACGTACTGTACAATACCAGAAATCTAACATATTAATATAAAATAACATATTAATAAGCATATCATCCCAACACTTTATGAGTTATCACAATTACTCAAACACATGTTTAAGATTGATTGTGAATATAAAAAATTTAAAAAATGATAGACTATTTTTTCGTATATAAAGAAAAATGTGTAAGTGCCACGGACATAGACAAGTCTTGCCACGGACATGTTTGTCCATGTATGGACATGTTGATGACCCCTGCTTTGAATTATAACAATCGGTTTAGAATTGACTGAGCACGGATTAGTTAAACTGCTGGTGTCCTTACAACCAAACATTTCTTTTTGCACTTAAGACGTGGTCTGACCACATCTTAGCGCTATGCGGTGAGGAGCAAAATAGTAGATACAGCATTGCGCCCTTAATTAACATATGAGCACTCCCCCATGCGTAAAATATGCTGGGGAGTCTTATTCCTAGTGTTTGCGTTCAGCGCAACTTGCAAAATAGGGATTGCGCATAAGATGGTGGCGTTATCATTTAAGTACCGCCTAAGACATGGATTTAAGTCACACATAATATAGGTCCTGAGTCTCTACATATTACACTTGCTCATCATGATCATCACTCAACATTTCTGTCTCCCCAGGTGGAACTAATTGGCTGAGTGGCCAGGAAACACCACTGAAAATGTTCAGTTAAAATGTATTAAATCAATAAAATCATGTGCATTTAAAATACAACCGTGCAAATTACGCCATGCAAATGCCTAAAGTGCCAATATGCTGTGCAAATATCATTCAATAAATACGAGTTAAGCCCCTTACACACCGGGGGCGATTTTTCCATGCGAATAATACGTTTTTTTTTAAAACCTTATAAAGTCAATGCAAGCTTCCATGGAGCGAAAAAGCGAAAAAGCGTCTTTTAATTATTCGGAACGAGTCCACATTTTGCGTATATTCGCATAATCGCCGGTGTGTAATGACCTTTAGGGTGCGAACATAAGTAACAGAGGACCTCTCTCTGGACTATTAAAGGACCCTTTAACGGGACCCTAACCCAAATGCTTACTTAGGGGGGAAATATTGGATCTCTGCTCTATGCTAAGTGACTCTTGAGACAACTTGTTTCCATTTGGCACTATAATAAAAATTTAATTGATTCAGAAACAAATATGGCTCATTCAGACCACTTCATGTGTGCTATCTTCTCTCTCTCCAGGAGGAATACGAAGAAATGCTGAAGACGTGGGGAATGGACCTGGAGGAAACAGAACCAGTAAGTTCATGGCAGTCTGCACAAAGTGGCCATTTTTAAGATGGTGATGAAGATTGACAAAAAAACTTTATGGCTTTCTCCTCAAATACCTGAATCAAAACAGTATTTTTCTCCAGGGGGCCTATACCGAAAATCAAACACATATTAAGGTGCATGCACCCGATACCAAGACCGTCTGATTCTTTCTACTGTTATGCCACCAAAATGTGGAATGCCTTACCAATAGCCATTAAAAAGTGTGACTCCCTACCCTCCTTCAAAACCGCCTGTCTGTAATTTGCAACTGGTCCTAGAAGCGTCTTCTAAGCTTGACACCAAAAATGGTGATTGTAATTAATCGGTTTACGTCCCTATAAAACATTTAGGGTTTGGTCCCTCAAAAAAAAAAAAAGGTTAATTAAGATTTATTCCGATTCAGATCGGAATAAATGTTTGTTGTCAGTCTTACAACATGGCCCCATATCCTTTGTAATTAAAAAAAAGCATTTACATGAACATGATATTATCAGAAATCACTAATTGATATCAACCCATTTTCCTTCAGAGTGACAAGCTGCTTGTGTTTGTGAAGATCCACATGCCGTGGGAGTTGCTATGCAAAATCGCAGAGGAGCTCCAAATCAAGCTACCCATCAAACTGCCCAGCAAGGATAAGACCAGCAAGGACCTGAGCAGCGAAAGCGCTGAGTGGCTCCGGATCAAGCTGCGGAGCAATGACCTCAGCACCAAGAAGTCTTTCACCGTCCCCTTTGAGAAGTACCGGATGGATCACTTCGACATTGACCTCAATGAACCTGATGCGACCTTCACACCGTCCATGAGGATTAGGATGGTGAAGTCCAGTTTATGTTATCCCTCTCACACTGGTTCAGGTTATTTAGTGGGTACATCTGTTTAATATGACATTGACTATTCAAAATACTTATCATCATATTCTCAAACTGGTTCAGATCCCTTTAGTAGAAAATTTGTCACTTAAGTTGGTCCTAAAATGCTTAATGCTTTAACAGTTTAAAATGTTAAAAAAGGTTGATAATAAATATAAACTAGAAAGTACTGTTCCTGAAGAAACAGTGTGGGATCGCAAAGAATGTTGCTGGTATTGAGTATTGATAGTGTTAGTAGTGTTATAGCAGGGTCATAATACAATGACATCAGTATTATGACGTCACTAGAATGGCATTACCGCTTAAAGTTAAATATTTGAAAAACTACACATTATTTCAAAGAAAGAGCCATCAGGCCACTAATGAGTTGTGACAAGTGTAATTGGTGATGAGTGAGAGCAGGTGAGAGGGGTGGATCTAATCCATGGGAATAGGGGGAAGGTTGCTGACTAGATGACTCTTTTCTACACCCACCCTCACTAACCTTAACCTCAGTAAAACAACGACCTAACCTCAAGAAACAATATTGTAAAACTAAGAATTCCAAATGATGATCACCTCAACACATTGTTGGGGACAGGGATCGAACCAGTGACCTATGGATTCACAGGCTGCCTTCCTTCTCATTGAGCTAGAGATATGGCCTCCCTGATGGTGTCTGTTGATATGTATAGCTTTTTCCGTCCGTTATGAACCAAGCCTCTGTTTCGTTAACTACTCTAGATCACTGGTTCACAAAACATTTACCAATAAAGATTTTTTTTGTCTCCTCGGAATGGAAACTAGTGAAAATAGTCGATCTACAAGCTCACAATGCGTTGCTGTCTGAAAAGTTGTGAGATTGTAGATCGGCTATTTTCACAAGAAAGTATGTCATACATAAAAAACAACTACTCTCAAAAAAGCATTTCAAGTTATTTTTTAAAAATTGTCTGAATTAACAGGGTCCTGTTTTGTACAATGCAATTTAAATGTAAACTGTAAAGAGTGGGGTTTGAAACGGGGACCTTCGGAACATGAGACCAACATTTTACTGATTGAGCTATTCAATCCACAGCCTTGATCAGTGAAAAAGGAGAATCCAACAAAACAAAATAAAAGGGGGAATGAAGTACTTCATACATTGAAAATAACTACTCTCAAATGAGCATTTCACGTTATCTTTAACAATTGCACTGTATTCATTGATACAGTCATGTTGTGTGCAATGCAATTATAATGAAATCTGCACGAGGTGAGACTCCAAACAGCGACCCTGTGGTTTCAAGGCAGATGATTAAGCAATCAAGCCATTGGACCAACAGACCTGAAGTGGTGAAAAAGGAGCTCACACATTTGACACAGTTTCACGCAAATTGCTCAGAAATCCTTGGTTTAAATGTTTTTCTAACTGCTCAATATGGCGTAAAATCGGGCGGAGCTTACTGGTCAAAGTGATAGATGTGTTCCTCATGAGTCAACGCACATGTGTAAGCAAGTTTCACGGCTGTCGGCCAAACGAGGCATGACTTCTGCCTGTTTAAAGTTTGCATATTCAAAAAATTGCTATAGTGCCCCCCTTTCACCAATTGGAGTAAGTGATCCTTTCAGTTTCAGTGATAATTGGAATGACCCTCTACATTATTGCAAAGTTTCAAATAAATGTGAGTCTGCATGTATGTGTTAGGGGCAGACGAATAATTTTCATAAAACTGCAATATTCATTGGCTCATAAAAGCTTAACGTTTTCACAAATCCGCTTGCTCACGTCTGTCGGTATAGGTCCAAAGTTCATGTGTAAAAAGTTTTGTGCAGATTGCTCATAAATCCCAGGAGGAGTTTGATTTTAACTGCTTTTCATATAATTCAAAATGGTGGGAGATCTAAAGGTCAGAGGTCAAAAGTCAGACCACGGAAGTTGTTAGGCATGAGGAGACGCATGTGTGTGTATATAAGTTTCATGGCTGTGGGTCAAACAGGGCATGAGCTCTACCTGTTCAAAGTTGGCATTTTCAATTGAGTGCTATAGCGCCAACCTTTGGCCAATGGTTGTGAGTTCCGGGCCTTGGCCGTTTGGCATTGCCCTCTACCATATTGCAGAGTTTCGTAAAAAGTGACCACACGGTTAGGCCAGAACTGCAAAAACGGCGGAAGAATTCCTAGTGTTTCAAAGAGGCTTCGAGCCTGATAGGCCTCGAAACCTCAAATATAGCTGCAAGCAGCAATAATATGGGGCCAGTGGGGGGGGGGGGGGGAGAGAGAGAGAGAGAGAGAGAGAGAGAGAGAGAGAGAGAGAGAGGATTGAAGAGACATGGAAACGGAATAGATTGAAGAGAGCGAGACATGGAAACGGAATAGATTGAAGAGAGATGGAAGCAGAATGGAAACCTATTGCCATTAACAGGAATCAAACTCTCAACCTTCGGATTGACAGGCTGCAACAGTACCTATAGTGCTATAGCTTTGTCCAGGCTGAGGTTGTCTGTTGAAGATAAAAGTGAACCAGTGAAAGCAGCTGATCTACAAGCTCAGAAACACGGTGCTATCTGAAAAGTTTTGAGATTGTAGATCGGCTATTTTCAGAATGAAGTACGTCATACATTGCAAAAACATACCCTCTCAAATAAGCATTTCAGGTTATTTTTAAAAATTGCACATGCATTAATTGACACAATCATGTTGTGTGCAATGCAACTTTAATGAAGTCTGCATCAAGTGAGGTTTGAACTGGCGACCTTGAGGGCTAGAGGCACGCGCTCAAGCGAGAAGCCATTGGACCAACAGACGGAACTAGTGAAAAAGGAGATGATACAGTTTCATGCAAAAAGCTGAAAAATCCTGGGTTTAAGTGTTTTTCAAACTGCTCAAAATTGCGGACAATCTAAGGGCGGAGCTTACTGGTCAACGTGATACATGTGTTCCTCATGAGTCAAGGCACATGTGTAAGCAGGTTTAATGGCTGTTGGCCAAACGAGGCATGACTTTTGCCTGTTTAAAGTTTGCATTTAAAAAAAAATGCTATTGCGCCCCCGTTTGACCAATTGGAGTAAGATTGGTTTCAGTGATATTTGGAATGACCCGCTACATTACTGCAAATTTTCAAACAAATGTGAGTCTGCATGTATGTGTTAGGGGCAGATGAATAATTGTCATACAACTGCAATATTCATTGGCTCATTAAAGCTTCATTTTTTCACTTAGAAAAAATCCGCCCCCAACGTTTTGTCGGCATAGGTCCAAAGTTCATGTGTAAAACGTTTCGTGCAGATTACTCAAAAATCCCAGGAGGAGATTTTAACAGTTTTAATATAATTCAAAATGGTGGGAGATCAAAAGGTCAAAGGTCAAAAGTCAGAGTTTGAAAGTTGTTCAGCATGAGGAGACGCATATGTGTATTGAAGTTTCATGGCTGTAGGTCAAACAGGGCATGAGTTGTACCTGTTCAAAGTTGGCATTTTCAATTGAGTGCTATAGCGCCACCTTTTGACGAAAGATTGTGAGATTTATTATCTTGATAGTTTTTCATGACCATCTATCATATGGCCGAGTTTCGTAAAAAGCGTATGCACGGTTCAGCCAGAACTGCGAAAAGTGGCAGAAGAAGAAACAGAATACTGCCAATATCAAAACGGAGCCATGCTGGCAGCCTGGCCCCGTAATAATGCCAATATTAAAACGGAGCCATGCTGGCAGCCTGGCCCCGTAATAATAATAGTGAAAGCCAAGAGATGCAATAAGGCTTCGAGCCTGATAGGCCTCGAACCCTTAAAGGAGAATACCGGACAAATTAAGTATTGTCTTTGATGTCTCGTTACTCACCGACCGACGTGAAAAGTGGCGTTCTTTTTTTCCATAGATTCCCGTGTCGTCATTTTTTAAACCCCCTCCGTTGTCAGAATGGGAGCGCGTGGGTCAGGGAGATTCGTCTATTATAACCGAGGCAAAGTTGTTTTTCTCTCTACTCCTAGTCATTGTGGAGTCTCATGATAGTCAAACGTGCGTTGAAATTTCCTGCGAGGCCACCGTCAATGGCGAACGAGTTAACACTGGATGCTTGTTTCTTTCCAGAACCTGGCAACTCGTGTTGCCAGATTCTGGAAACAAGCAACCAGTGTTAACTCGTTTGACTATCATGAGACTCCACAATGACTAGGAGTAGAGAGAAAAACAACTTTGCCTCGGTTATAATAGACGAATCTCCCTGACCCACGCGCTCCCATTCTGACAACGGGGGTTTAAAAAATGACGACACGGGAATCTATGGAAAAAAAGAATGCCACTTTTCACGTCGGTCGGTGAGTAACGAGACATCAAAGACAACACTTAATTTGTCCGGTATTCTCCTTTAATAACAGTCTAATACTAATATAAGTGTGGCATATGTTCAAATTCATGCATTTCATTGTCATGTTGTCAAAACACATGAGAAACTGAAACAAAGCAGTGCAAACAATCTTTTATAGAACACTGTGGTGAAAGACTACAATACAGTGAAGTATATAGTGCAAGGTAGTTGGTATTTAAGTGTTAAACAGCACTGTAAAACAGTGGGGGAAACATTGAATTGTTAAACATTAATATTAAGCACACTTCTCAATGTATTGTTCATGTGATGCAGGCTTCCTACATCCTCAGCTTAAGGGTCAATGCTGAAGGTGGTGATCATCCTGACATCACAAAGCTGTTGGCCGATGGAGTGTACAAGGATGCCTTTCCTCTTCATGATGTGAGTGTTGACTCATAATTCATTCAGTAGTTGTTGTTGTTGTTGTTGTTGTTGTTGTTGTTTGTGGCTGTCAAGTGAGTTCATCTCCATCTACTGGATCTATACTCTCAGAATCTTCTATAGATCGCCTCCATATTAAAAGTGGAATTTTAATGTTTAGTGTTTGGTGTTTCCCCCAACTCAGGGTAGCATCAAGTCAAACGAAAATGGCTCCAGCAAAAGGTCTAAACTCTACCAAGAATGGGCTCATCTCAAAAACTTCTACAAGCCACAACCACTTGATCTCATTAGGTAATGGGTCTCTTTTCTCAATCACAGAAGCTCCATTCACACCAATGGGATGTTTCTGCCAATTGCTATGTCAACTCTAGCTTGTACCAAAGTGTGTGAGTGTTTCTCAATCTCATACACTTAATAAACAACCTCATGACTGGCAAATATGTACCCTATGAACTACCTTACACTGCACAGGGCCCATTTCCTAATTCTTACATCATGTCCTGTGTTTCTGATGGTGGAAATGCCCTCATATACCATTGATTGTAGGCATTATCCAGTACTGAGAGAGATAATTATTAGGGGTGGGACAAAGAATATATTGTAATATATCGTTGCTCTCCCTCTTTTCGTATAATATTGATACACGGATGGCAAATATCAATATTTTATCAAAACAATCCCTGGCTAAAAATTTCAAATATTGTATTTATTTTAGAAACAGTTAATCTTTTACCCAAGGGGGACAACGCCCATCGCAAGTTGATGATGTCATTTGTCCATCTGTGCTCCAGCCCTAAGGACTGTACTGGAATGCATGTGCAAATAAAACTTATTTAAAATATGGTTTTGATAATTAACCTTAGGAAGTATTAAGTTGTTTTTTATTAGCACATTCCATACATTTCATAAGGCTGGACCACACATGGACAAATGACATCATCAACTTGCGACGGGCATTGCTCCCTTGAGTAAAAGATTATCTATTTCTAATGAAATATCAACAGTGTTTTTCATTTGAATGTTTTGTTACAAAGGGCAATTATAATGTATAAAGGCATAGAAGGCTTTAGCCAGGGATCCTTTTAAGAAAGCACTGTCCAGGTTTAAGCATTTTTTGTGCTTAGCACATGCTTTACATGTTCTTTTCCTGTAAATTTAATTTGCACAGGATTTTATTGAGGAAATATTGTAAAAAAAATGTCTTGCTATACACTGATTATCACAGGATCGGGATATCATCGTTGTCGAGGGCCAAATATCGTCACAGTCACAGAGTTACTTATCGTCCCATCCCTAATAATTATTACTTTAATGCTGTTCACAGGATGTACCATGGGGAGAAAACTGGCATATATTTTGCCTTCTTGGGATTTTACACAAACATGCTGGTCCTCGCTGCCATCGTGGGCGTCTTCTGTTTCATTTATGGATTAATGACTCTTGGAACAACCACTTGGAGGTACAGTTTGAATATGTTCATGTGCATATTTCAGTATCTCACATCACCAGTTCAGAATTGTTGAACTATAATCCATAATTAAATCACACAGTATTAGTTATGTTAATTAATGTTGTTAAATCAACCTTTTATCCATCATGTACATTAAAAGTATAGCTATTGTAAATGTCCCTCATTTGTAGCCTACAATGGTAGCAGTAACAGGTTATCCATGTTGCATAACTGTCCTGCAAATGCAGCAAGCATTTAGTTTGACTGGCAATTATAGCACCTGTAGGTCTTAATACCACTGAGTTTACTTTATTTCATTCTGTTTAACCTCTCTTGTAACTGGGCAGTCTTTAACCTCTACCTCTTGTGATTGGACAGTGTTTAACCATTCTCCTCTCTTATTGGATAGTAAAGAGGTATGTGATCCAGAGATAGGCGGGACTATAGTGATGTGCCCCCAATGTGACAAAGAGTGCCCCTACTGGAAGTTAAACAGCACGTGTGCAACTTCTAAAGTGAGTTCATGATGTTTCGTAAAGAAAAATAAAACAAATATTTCTAAATCTTCTGTTGTGCCATGCTGATACAATTTTGCAAACACTGTTGAATTATAATTATAAACAATGTTGTTGATTAAAGACTTACATCGCTTAAAAAGTGTTTTCATAATTGTTTTCATGTGTGTTCATCCCGAATGCAATAAAAATAATCATGCCGCTTGAATTGTGGGGAACCTTTTGCTGTTTTCTGAAAATGTTACGAAAGTGGTTGTGGTTTGGCTTGTTTAGATAGACGAGAGGCTGACATGTACACACACACTGAAAGTAGGCTATAAGGCTACACAGCGATGTATCAAAAACCATCAGCACGCACTGCTTTGGTTGAATTATCATTATAAAACAGATCAGTTCCAGTTTCTAATTTGTTTTATGCTGCTTTTTCTTTTCAGATACATTCTATATTTGACAACTATGGGACCCTGATGTTTGCTGTTTTCATGACAATCTGGGGTGAGGCCCTTAAATTAGACATCCTTCATGTCCAAGCTATTTTATTTCCAAGCCTTTTGTGATATATGTCTGAATAGCAGCTTACTGTTATTCAGACAATGGTTTTCTCTCCCAGTCCGTTCAATGCTGTCTTTCTTTTTCCTTGCTTTAGTGACATTGTTCCTGGAGCTCTGGAAGCGGTACCAGGCAAAGCTGGAATACAAGTGGGGCACCATGGAGTTCCTGGAACAGGACGAACCGCCTCGTCCTGAATATGAGTACAAGTGTAAGCATCCTGGCTACCCCTGGAAGAACCCTGTCACAAAGGTAGGTCACATGAACAACTTGACAATGACTGCATGGTCGAAACGTTTTTGCTGCTGCTGCTGAATGAAGACTTGGAGAATTTTGAAGTGAGTTGCGAGCCACCTTGTTTTTTCAAGGTCACAACAAGAAAAGTGCACTCCTTAGAGCGCAGATCTCCACCAGGCTGGGTTGCCTACCCAGGGCTGTGTCAGTCACAGGGCGTCACGACAACATTAATGAACACAATACAACAACAGAAAAAATTTGCATTCAACAATCAACATTCAGGAGAAATTAAACAAACACACTGAGACATATGAAATCATATCAGTTGAGCTCAACAATGACCACCCATGGTTTTGGAAGAGAATTTCCAATTAATTTACTCCATAGACGTTTCAGAAAATCCTTAGAGAGTTTTAAATATGCAATCAAGCCAACCTGCAACATGATGAATCATGACCATAGCCCATTTGATTCAGGTCAAACAAATTGGAAAATACAAAAAAGCCGACGGTACAAGACTGAAGGAACTACACACTCACTACTAACCATTACGCATACTGTACCATTCCAATGCCTCCAACCAATCGATCATTTACTGTAGCTTGCTTTACTTCTTCTTATCTTCAACCTTCATCAATGAAGGTTGAACATTCAATGACATTGAAGACGACAATGACATTGCTCGTGGTAAGTCTACATTGGATTGTTACAACATTATAGCCTCTATGTAAAAAAATTGTCTCTCTTCCTGTCAAGGGTCAAGTTAAGATGTTTGTCTCTGTATCCACTTTTGTTTAAAAAAAAAACAAGAATATAAGTCAATGTTATCAGTAATTGTATTGCAATGTTTCAGGAACAAGAGATGCTGCCTCATGAACCCTGTAAACAACGTGCTCTGGTTTTCTTAGGAATAGTGGCTGTCCTGTTCTGGGTAAGGTTGATGCTATACTCTTATTTATCATTTCAAATGTAACAGCACCATGCGCTGCTGGAAAACCCTAACAAATGGCTGGTGCAGAGTATTCTTCAGAGTTAGACCATTGCTCTGTGTCTTTTCTTGTACACAAAAACCCTTTTATGGAGGGTAGAACCCCTCCTTTCTCGTTCCAGGAGTACCAAAGGCTACACTCACTCTTCCCTGTAAGGGTATTGAGTAGGCTACATACTGTATGTATATAAACAAGTCTAAGGGCCTGAGGAGGCTCTTTGTTTTATGGGCTAAGCTTCACACTGGCAACCCCATAAGTAAGCGACTCTCCCACTGGATCGTGAAAGCTATGGTCTTATCATATTCCAGCAAGGGGCTGCAGGTCCCTGCTGTTTTGCGAGCACATTCCACTAGAGAAATGGTTGTCCTGGGCCCTTTTCTAGGCTGTGACTATCCAGGACATATTGTACAGATGTGCTGCGGCACATGTGCTTGCATGCCTTAGAATTTCACAAGGTTCTATTAGTTGGACGTACTAGTCCTCAGTGTGAGTTCCAAATAGGAGGATGGACCTCCAAGGCTGGCAGGTCAAGCACTTGAGATAAGTAGGGTTACATTTCCAAAAATATTTATATCAATTATTTTAAGCCTAGAATCAAGCCATCCAAGGTCCTGGTGAATCATGACCATAAAACGTTTGATTCTGTAAAAAAAAATGAAAATGGCAAAACAAAGGGTATTTATTAAATATAGTATATCATATAATGAAATATAAAATACAAAAAAATCACAGAAAAAAATGTGTTATGGTCATGATTCACCAGGACCCTTGATGGCTTGATTCTAGGCCTAAATGAATTGATATAAATATTTGTGGAAATGTCAATGGGAAAAATGCATTGACTATTTTGAAGTGGAACCAGAAAATGGCCGCCACTGCTATGCCCTATTATGGGAGTTTATGAACTCTACCCATAATTGAGACAATGAGCGAGTGACAGATACTGAACTTATAAGGTTACTAGCGAAACACTGCTAAACACTGGTAAAAATGCAACAGGGATGCAACAGTTACTTATACAGTAAATGAGACATCTGATTCATGATATCAAAGAACCGGGATCACTCTAGTAACCTAGAGTTTTCAATTGACAATACTTCTATAAGGTGTCATTAAAGAACTGCAACAGTCTTGAAAGTGCAATGTCAGTCATGACTGGCCACATTACATTTCTTTGTCAAGATTGGACTCTTATCATGTACAGTAGGTCAATTTCTATATCATTAGAGATAAACTAACACTGAGCATTTTGTCGTGCATACTGTACATAACGTAATCCACACTGGGATCGGCTTCATATAATGAAGCTAGTTCATCTCTTTCTCTGTGCATACATAACGAAATCCACACTGGGATCGGCTTCATATAATGAAGCTAGTTCATCTCTTTCTCTGTATACTACTATAGTAGGGGGAATTATGTGAAAAATCGTTACGCGGCAGATAATAGCATGACATTTGATACAGATGTCCCTTGGGTCATCCTAAAACATCCTAGAAGGGGTGCCCAAAAAAATCTTAAACAGGAAGTGAGATATGGACAAAAATCAAAATGGCCACCTAAACTGGTCATAGCAGCTGCGGTCATTTTCAATTTTTGTCAATAACTCACTTACCGTTTAAGATTTTTTTGGGCACCCCTTCTGGGATGTCTTAGGATGACCCAAGGGACATGTGTGCCAAATTGTATGCTTTTATGAGATTCTTTAGTTGTCTTTTGAGTCAATCGACAACACTAGGCGGCCATTTTCTTGCCAATAACTCACTTCCTGTTTCAGATTCCTTTGGGCACCCCTTCTAGGTATTCCCCCCAGGAAAGCGCGTAGCGCGTTAAAAAACAACCTGAAATAACCAGTTATCAAGCAAAAATAGATTACGTTTTAATAATCAAGTAAATTCCATAATGAAATAGATACAATTAATTGTTATACCATTCTAAAACACAGAGGTGGTCCGATCAGGCCGATAGCAATCACCGATCCAATAATTTTGTATTTATTATTATTTTTGTATTTATGCATGTAGAATGCATTTTTACCATTTATTTTGTAGCAATACAAGACAATATGTCTCAAAACACTGGCTTACAGTTGAATTATTGGCGACTAAAGAAATATGAATTAAAGAAATTAAGACAAATACTGACAATGCCTCTGAACATTGGCTTGCAGTTATTGCACATAGCCAAATGCAATAATAATATAAGGCTTGTCGTTCATGATGGGAAATAATAAAGTTGTCCTTTTGAGGAGAAGTAGAACTTAGAAGTCACACTTGAAGTTGAACATGAGGGAGAGGGTCCCTCTACAGGGAATTACTTGATATCTAAGCTGCACGGACAGACACAAGAATCACAGCTGTCATGAATTAGTGCTGTTCAGTGTTGATTGCCTAGTGGTCAAATTGGGGTCAACGAGCCATGTTAACTTGCTCTGAAATTTAGCTGTAGTTCTGCGCAGCACTCTCTCTCCCCCTCTCTCTCTCTCTCTCTCTCTCTCTCTTGTGGTATCTGGAAACCACAGACTTAAAGGTTTCTTTTGTAGTTGCCAACAACGCCATATTGCAGATAAGTTTGTTGTCCCAGAGATGAGAATGAATGGTTGTAGAATGAAGGAGTCATCACTAGTTAGTGAGGTTTCGTTGCTTCCATTTATTGCATAAGTACAAACAGCTTCCTATGGGGACCCTGAGGTCCTCTCAGTCAGCCTGCCGGCCACTGACTGTCACACACACACTACAAGCTTACATGTCATATTCTTTATAGCAGTGGTCACATTTTGAATAAGAGGAGGTAACATGTATGGGTGTGTCAGCCTTCAAAGGTGAGCCCCCCACCTCCCGGCCCCCACATTTGCAACTGTAAAGGGCAGGAAGGGGGAAATGGGGGGGACATGCCCTCTGTCTCCTGCAGGTAAGACAAAGAAAATGCTAAGAGCACCCACACCCCGCTCAGACAACCCGGCACCTCTCTCTGACTCAATCCACTTCTTCTCTCTGTAGCCTACTTGTACTGTAGACTTGTGAAGTTAAATAACGCTAATAAATATGTATGTTATGTTATCAAATATACTACCGACAACGCCATAATGTGGTATCTGGAAACCACAGACTTAAAGGTTTCTTTTGTAGTTGCCAACAACGCCATATTGCAGATAAGTTTGTTGTCCCAGAGATGAGAATGAATGGTTGTAGAATGAAGGAGTCATCACTAGTTAGTGAGGTTTCGTTGCTTCCATTTATTGCATAAGTACAAACAGCTTCCTATGGGGACCCTGAGGTCCTCTCAGTCAGCCTGCCGGCCACTGACTGTCACACACACACTACAAGCTTACATGTCATATTCTTTATAGCAGTGGTCACATTTTGAATAAGAGGAGGTAACATGTATGGGTGTGTCAGCCTTCAAAGGTGAGCCCCCCACCTCCCGGCCCCCACATTTGCAACTGTAAAGGGCAGGAAGGGGGAAATGGGGGGGACATGCCCTCTGTCTCCTGCAGGTAAGACAAAGAAAATGCTAAGAGCACCCACACCCCGCTCAGACAACCCGGCACCTCTCTCTGACTCAATCCACTTCTTCTCTCTGTAGCCTACTTGTACTGTAGACTTGTGAAGTTAAATAACGCTAATAAATATGTATGTTATGTTATCAAATATACTACACTCTCTCTCTCTTTCTCTCTCTACGTGCCTGTGTGTGTGAGAGGAGGGGGAGGACGGGGGAGTTTAGCAGCAGCTCGCACTGCCCTGACACAGAAAGAGAATACTTGTCCATACGGCGGAGTTTTACCGAGATCTTTCTTGTTTTCTGCACTATGCCTTGTAATCCGTGGACGGCTTTGAAATCCACGGATGGCCTTGAAATCTGCGGTAATTTCTGCGATCGCGGAAT
The DNA here is from genome assembly GCF_963280865.1 of Gymnoscopelus braueri. Lineage (NCBI taxonomy): Eukaryota > Metazoa > Chordata > Actinopteri > Myctophiformes > Myctophidae > Gymnoscopelus > Gymnoscopelus braueri. The sequence goes on along the minus strand of NC_137612.1, from coordinate 49,628,699 downwards.
CGCGTTTTCCTGGGGGGACTATCTAGGATGTCTTAGGATGACTCAAGGGACATATGTGCCAAATTGTGTGCTTTTTGGAGATTATTTTGGTGTCTTTTGAGTCAACGGTCAACAGTTTAGGTGGCCATTTTAAATTTTGTCCATAACGCACTTCCTGTTTAAGATTTTTTTGGGCACCCCTTCTAGGATGTTTTAGGATGACCTATGACATATGTATAAAATCTCATGCTATTATCCGCCGCGTAACAATTTGGCAATTTTTTTTAGCTTAATGCCCCCTACTATAATGCAGCACATCACCTCCTCTTTTCTCCAACAGCTGCTATTGATCCCGGCCACTGTAATGGCTATCATCATATTTCGTCTACATGTGTTCTTCACCTTCTCTGATCAACTGAGTAACTCCCTCAGCAGCTCCAACTCCACTTCAACATATGCAGACAGGCAGATGGCCATCTCTTTCAAAGCCTCAGTCACCATCTTGTTCTGCATCATGATCCTCAAGAAAGTCATCAAATTATTTTATGGGAAGGTGGCTGTGTACATCACAGACTTTGGTGAGAGTGCTTTTGTATATTTAAAACAGAAACTTCCAAATGAGAAGCAAGATAGTTTAACAACATATGAAGAAAATTAGAGACAGTATCATTATTATTGCAGTATATTATTGCAGTGAGTGAATTTCACTAATGATGGACTAAATACAGTTTGAAATCTACTTTTAAGTTATTGGAAAGTAACACAATTGTAGATTCAAGGATTCAGGTTCAAGTCTTCATTGTTCCAAAGAGGGGATTTGTCTTGAACCTTCAACCTGTCTAAACCTTATTTTTTTTAACAACATACAATAAAACAGCATACATTATAGCCAAAATAAACAACATACAAGACACACCAAATGAGCAATGTTCAAGTGCATAATTCTATTTTCACTGCTCTACCTAAAAACAGAGTTCCCTCGGACCAAGACGGAGTACGAGAACAGTCTGACCCTGAAGATGTTCTTTTTTCATTTTTTTACCTTCTTCTCAGCCTGTTTCTACATCGGCTTCATCAAGGGGAAGGTGGTTGGCCACCCAGGAAAGCCTGTTTATATCCTGGGAAAGATCAGAAATGAGGAGGTACAGTTAGTCATCCTGTCCATTAGTCATATTTGTTACGTGACGCTCCTGATGAATGTCTGAGGAAGTTTATGAATCAGACCCCGTAGTCTGAGGGAGTAATGCCTCCTGGTGGACAGACGAACTAGTACACCCTGGGATCTTTCTTTCTTTCAAAACATATCTACATTTAAGCATAACAAGTTGCACGGTTACTATTACTGTATCTTGGTGTTGCAGTGTGCACCTCAGGGCTGTATGCAGGATTTGACCCTGAAGCTGGCTGTCATCATGGCTGGGAATGCCATCTTGACCAGCATCGAGGAGTTTGTGCTACCGTACGTAACTACAAGTACAATCACAAGCTGCTTTGATAAAGCATTGAATTACTAATGTACATGAAACATCTCTGTCTGTTAGGCCCCTCTGGAGGTGGGTGAAGAACTTGAGATGTTGGAGTTATATCAAGTTTTTACTTGATTGCTTGAAATGTCGGAGTTGCAACAGTGTGGCCTCAGGTCCAGAGAACATTCCACGCTGGGAACAAGACTACCAGCTGGAGGAAAACAAACAACTGGGACTGTTAAATGAATACCTGGAGATGGGTAAGCCAGGTGATGGGAAATGTAATTGTGTGTGTGTGTGTGTGTGTGTGTGTGTGTGTGTGTGTGTGTGTGTGTGTGTGTGTGTGTGTGTGTGTGTGTGTGTGTGTGTGTGTGTGCGTGCGTGCGTGCGCGACTGTGTGTATCTTCAGACAGTCAGCTAGAGTTGTGCACATCTCATCTCCTAGTGATCCAGTTTGGCTTTGTGACTATGTTTGCGACCGCCTTCCCCTTGGCTCCGGTCCTGGCTCTGCTCAACAACCTGTTCATGATCCGGATTGATGCCTGGAAGATCACCTCCCAGTTCCGCCGCATGGTACCAGATAAGGTCCAGGACATTAGAGTCTGGATGCCCATCCTGCATGGTATCACAACACTGGCCGTGGCAACAAATGTGAGTGTTGACAACTCCTTCAGGTGTTGTAAAAAAATATATTTATATTTTAATCCATCCATTTAATACTTATTTTATATTCTTTTACACAAATATATTATTAGTTAAGGTCCAAGTTTTCATAATAAAATGTAAAAAAAAAAACCTCTAAAATGTTGTCTCTCTGCATGTTCTGAGGCTTTTTCAGCTGCAATGATAAATGACCGGTTTTGGCTAATATCTAAATATTTATCCTAGCCTTTCAACGTGTGTTGATCAGCGCCGTCAATACACGCTTCGCTGTAGTCTTTCACGTTCGTGGTAGTGAAACACTAAACAGGATTATTATTTCATGTCAACAAGTACAACTATCAGAAGAGGTAACTCAGGTAAAGTAATGTCGGAGCCCTGAGACCCGAGACAAACAGTAACGGTTCCGACCCGGACCCGGAGTCACTTCTTGTGAATGGACCCGTGACCGAGCCGGGTCCGGATCGGAACCCGGGTATTTCGGGTTACATGCTTTACGCGAAGACCTCTACCTTCCGTTAATCCTGCACTGCACACCTGTGGTTTCTATGTCCCTCTCACTCAGGTGATGATTGTCGCCTTCACATCAGACATGATCCCTCGCCTGGTGTATTACTGGTCTTTCTCTGTCTACCCGTATGGAGACCACACTCACTACACCATGGAGGGATACATCAACAACACCCTGTCTGTGTTCAACATAGAAGACTTCACCAAGCAGAGCAAACCCACTCAAGCAAACACACCAGACTGGTTCGCCAACAGCACCACCTGCAGGTATGGATTATTTATTTTTTCTGATATTTTTCACTGATTCCAGCAGTGAATACTGGTCTTAAGTAAATTTTTTTGAGGAACTGTACTTGAGTATTTGTATTTTTGCATACTTATACACTACAGTACATTTCAGTGGACGTTTTTTGGGCCCTTGTCACATCCGTCCATTCCATTTTACAGGGACCTAGGATGATTCCTAAATTGCACTAGAGCGCCCCTTGTGAACATTTTTTTTATTAAAATTGCAAACACGAGAATTCTCGTTTATGGCACTCGACGGTTGTATTTGCAAACACAAGAATTATTGTGTTTGGCACTCAGTGTTAAGACCTATCCGATCTACAAGCTCACAACACATCGTGATGTAATGCATTGTAGCTTGTAGATCTGCTATTATCACCATTATTGTTAGCCAGTAGCCACCGTTTTCTTAAGCTGGTTCTCCTGGATTCTGTTTCGGTGTAACAGACATTGTTGTCCCCCGTCAGGTACCGAGATTTCCGCTATCCACCAGGACACCCAAGACAGTATGAGTTCAATAAGTACTACTGGCATGTCCTCACCGCCAGATTGGCTTTTATTGTTGTTGTAGAGGTGAGTAAATAATGTAATCTGTTCAGATTGAATTACAGTATGCACAGGATCTTACAAGACCAGGATGCGTTGTGCATTCCTGTTGCAGGACTTTACTGTGTATCTGACTATGAGACCGGTAATGCTCAAACATGTGGTATAGGAGCGGCACCGGACGCAATCCGCACTCCAGTCAAAATGGGGTCGCTCCGCTCACATGCTCTGCCACCGAAGCAATGTGTCTGAGGCTGAAAATGTATTATTTTACTGTCAAAATAATCAGTTGTAGAAACGGTTTGTTTTGTAATCTATAACTTACATTTTTAATTAATACATAATACTACAATAATAATTCATTACTGTTTTTAAACTTTTTTGTATTACTTTTATTGCATGTTAATCTATTTATCTGCCCCCTGCCTACCTACATACTGTACCGTCTGTCTGTCTGTCTGTCTGTCTGTCTGTCTGTCTGTCTGTCTGTCTGTCTGTCTGTCTGTCTGTCTGTCTGTCTGTCTGTCTGTCTGTCTGTCTGTCTGTCTGTCTGTCTGTCTGTATGTATGTCTACCTGTCTGTCAGTCCATTTGATGGAACCATCTATTCCACCCATCCCTTTACAGCAAATTGTGTACCTGACAAGATTTGTCCTGTCCTACGTGATCCCACGCCTGCCTGAAGCAGTCAAGGTGCAGATCAAACGAGATTGGTACCTGAAGCAGGATATCATTCACGTGACTGAGGTCCAGGTGGCAATTGAGAAGGTAGAAACCAAGGGGGGCCTTGAGCCCATGTCCTCATGCCCCTCAGAGTGCCCTTGTTTTTTGGCTTGTGTTAATTATATATATATTTTTTCTTGATTTTAGTTGAAATTATATCAAATAGAAAGAGGGAAATTTCATTTCTCTCTGGTGTAGTAGTATGGTGGTATGGTGTACAGTATGTTGCACCACTGCCGGGTGCAGAGGATGTTACATTTTATATCACATCTAGTCCACAAAGCTTGCTGGTATCGCCGTTCTGCCCGTTGAACCACTGAGGGTTTCCTCCCTGCAGTCTACGGAAACACAGTCTTCCCTATTCCCTCATATTTGAGACCCATTCCGGGTACTGCCAGGGCCCTATTTCACGAAAGGTGAATTAAATAAGCCTGGCCTTAAGTCAAATCCAGGCTTGACAAAGTCGGGTCCGTTTAGCCTGGTTTATTCCGTTCCATGAACGCCAAGCCAGGCTGAAAAGGAGCGACTTTGTCGAGCTAGGCCTTGTCAAGCCAGGCTGTGTCGAGCCAGGATAGGAAAGCCAGGCTTCACGTATTCTTGTAAAAGACTATGAAAGTCGATAGCAGAATCCTTGAACTTGACCAATCATGGAGCCCAAAACGAAAGCAGTGTTCTTCTCTGTGGCTGAACAGCAGCACTGCAGCAGCTCATTCAGTGAAAAGGCTCTTTTAAACCCGTAACTAATATTATATGAACTATAGTGTTAACAGAGTGACAATGACATATCACATGAGTCATTATGAAACAATTATGATTCATGGTCACACACTATTTTAGTAATATAATTAAATTGTTTATATCTTATTGTATTGATTTCATTTTATTTGAATGCACGGTCATTAAAATGAGTCCATATACAAACACATGTGTTGAATTAACTGTGGAAAAACTTGAAGAACAAGGCACTGGATTAAGTAAGCTTGGCTGTTAGCCTGCTCCTGACCAGGCTAACTTCACAGCTAAATTGCCTTGGCAACTAAGGTAGGCTTGCTTCAATTCTCTTTCGTGAAATCTAGTCTTGGCTAAACTTAGCCAGGGTGAACTGGCTAAACTAATCTTCAAGATAATTCAGCTTTCATGAAACCGATTCATCCCTAATCCTGGCTAAATTAAGCCAGGCTAGGTGTTAAAGCCAGGCTTTAGCTCTAATTCACCTTTTGTGAAATAGGGCCCTGGTTGTCTAAGCCCGGGGATTTGAGATCAAGGCAACTCCTAGGCTAGGCACCACAGGAAGTACCATACAGGCATGTAGGAGCATAGATATAGAAACCTAGATACCTCATTGGCCTCTGCAGTTCGTTGGAGCGACCTGTATCACGGGCCGCCATTATATAAGAGGCACGCTGCCACTCAAAGTGACTACTCGCCAATCACAGCCAGTTGACCAATGGCCAATCAAAGTGCGTCTAACTGAGTAGTTGCTGCACGGCTGCCTCTTAAAGGCACGAAAGGACCAGCCTCCACATGCCTCTGACTGGCCTACCGAACGCCCCCTTCTGTGACACACGCGGAAGCTTGCCTTCTCTAAAATGCCGCCTTAGATACAGATGCAGAGCTGGAGGAGGCGTCTACCTTTATATGTCTATGTGTAGGATGACCAGATCTATCAGTAGGGATATTTTCCTCAGCCAGAGGACCCTTGCTGAGGTAAGGTCCTGCCCTCTCTACAGCCTGCGGTTGCAGTTGAATGTCATGCCCAGCAGGGTCGGTGCTAGTTCTCTACTAGGTTGGGGGCTCAGCCCCCCAGGTAACGGCGAAGTGCGCATACGCGTTTTTTTGCCGAATTTTTGTACTTTTTTTCAGTTTTTGTTACTTTATTTCGGTTTTATTTATTGGTGGCTTTGGATAAAACATTGGTGACTATATCCACCGAAGCCCCAGTGTAACACCGCCCCTGATGCCCAGGCCGTCCTCATAATGGGTGTTCTGCACATGCAGAACTTGAACCATGTGGGCATCCCTAGTTGATCCACAGGAGGGCATGAGTGTCGTCTAATGACTGGGTGGTCTAATACCACGTTGGATAAAATAAAATCTGTAAGATATTATTAGAATAGTTCTTATTCTAATAATCTTAAAAATGGCGGTGGGTGTTTTTTGCGTTCAACTTAAAATAGAGACAATTTCTCCACCATCTATCTATACATGCTGCCCTTAGGTCATGGAAGTACTTCCGTGCATTTCTTTAAAATGTTTTTGAAATATTGATGGCGTCACTTGCCGACAAGAACAGAATTGCAGATCTGTTCTTGTCAGCAAGCAACGTCCTTGTGCGATGGAATATACAGTACATGAAGCTTACCAGTTGTCTTTCTCTCCAGGGCATCGAGCAAGGCATCGAGCAAGGCATCGAGCAAGCCAGACGAGACAACGAGACAAACAAGAAGAGGGAATCCACGAACCAGAGAAGACCGGGGGCTCCTGAAACATGGGACGTTTACAACAAAAAAGCATCCATCAAGTGAGTATGTTATTTGAACTCATCTGCAAAGGTAAATGGACTAGGGAGAACGATGAGATTGTGAATTGAACTAGAAAATGCTCTTCCTGAATAAACAGTGTGGGTTGGCTATGTTGGTAGCCAGTATGTAGTAGTTAGAATGTTAGTAGTGTTAAGTATTAATAATGTTAAAATTAAGATTGTGTTAAGTTGTGTTAAAGCTGCATTATGTAGCTTTCTTGTTCTATCCCGGATTTGAACCTTGGTCTCCTGTGAAAGTGCTGACATATTTACCACTGAGCTAATAGAGCCTGCCTGCTTGCTCTGCGGATAAATAGAATTTTGACCTTCAGGTCAAAATTCAGCAGGATCGACAAAGGTCTTGTCCAGTCCAACCTAGACACAGGATCTAAATGTCTCAATAGAAGAGCAGGGAGACCAAATACAACCACTACAATTGTATAAGTTATATTGTATTAACATACTCTGCCATATAGATCGGACAAAATCAAAATTTAGTCACAAAAGAAAATACATAATAGAACTTTAAGTAGTTAAAAGTATTGATAGTATTAATTATTAATGCTAAATGGCAAGAACACTTTGGTAGAGGTTTGGGTTGTGTAGTTACCTTGCCATGATGTAACTCCAAAGGTGGACAAGAAATAAAAAGTAATCACTCCATTAATTAGAAATTGATCATTCAAAATATGCTCCTCATTGACTTGTGAAACAGCTCTCAAAGTCAAACTCTTTTTTTAGTGACATTATTTTTTTAGCCTGTTAACAAACGCAAACAAAGCTGATTCAGACAATATAGAATATCACAAAACCCAGTACTGTTTATACATTACAGTGATTTTGTCCAATCTGTATGGCAGAGTATGTTAATACAATATAACTACTATAACTACAATTGGGGTGGTTGTATTTGGTCTCCCTGCTCTTCTTGACCACTTTTGAAGTTACATCAGAGCAAGCTATAACTTCACAACCCAAACGTCTACCAAAGTGTTCTTGCCCTTTAAGAGTTTTGATTGAGTATTATCAATGTTTATAAAGAGCGAGACAGGGTTGAACCGGTTCGGTGCTTTCTTCCCGCCTAATTTTGAACCAGTTCCGAGGGTTCTAACTCTAAAAGTTCATTCAGAACGGGAACCACAAAATCGGTGGTTCATCTGAACCGTGACGACATATGTGGACGTGTCAATAATCAGAAGGTTGGGAGACAGAAGACACTGACGCGATATGTAAACATAGACAATGCCAAAACACATCTCTAAAGCCCAGTCCACACCAATTATTTGCATTGTAATGAGTTGCAATAACTTGCAACCATTTGCAACAACTTACAACAAAATCCCAACACTGTGCCGGCAATTCCTGACACTGGGGGCCCCCAGAGCCCACTTTGAAAACCACTGCATTAGATGGCATAAATAATGTTTTACTATGTTTTTTTTTTAGTTCTAATTCAGCAACAAGTTAGCATCATTGACACATCTATGATTCATTTGGACATGTCATTTGAACTCAAGTGTACAGTGAACTGAAGAACAATGTAGTGCTGGTAAATATGACAAATATATCCCTCGATCCATGAGTTAATCTGTTCTTAAACTTAATTTGCTCCATGGTATCATGGCGGCACTTGCGGACGAGAACAGAACTTCACGCTACAGTAGCCTATGTTGCGGCACATATAGCATGCAAGAGCTGTTCTTGTCAGCAAGCGATGCCGTTGTGCGATGGAGTACATCGTCACCTTGCTAAACTAATGGCCTAAGTCATTTTTGGAGGAAAATTATATTTTTGCCTAAGTCAGCTCCTCATGACACTGGCCACCTCTGGTAAAATCGCCTATCTCCTAATTGAAAAGGATCATGCTGTTCCCTCCCCTTTTAGTATAATGGCCTATCTCCCTAGTGTGACTTAGGCCAAAACATGGCTTAATCCTATTTAAAGGTGACGACATGGAAGTTTACCTGTTGTCTTTCTTTCCAGGTCAGGGCATCAAGCAAGCCAGAAAAGAGATGAAGAAGAGGGAATCCGAGAAACAGAAGATGATTAGAAAAGGTCTAAGATGGTCTTGCGACGTGTTTTGAGCTTGTAGATCTGATTTGCTACTTTTGTGTTTACTGTAGTATGACAAAGTAGGGCATTGATTAATGAAAAAAACAAGTTGAAATATGGAGATACAAGGTTTCTGCCCAACAACAACAATATGCTGGTACCATACAGTATATGGCCTGTATAGTATAGTATATAGTATAGTATAGAGTCCTATCCACAAATGCCCCATTTAACTTCCACAAACCACATTATCAAAACCATTGGTGTTGTGTGCCGCATTCTGTTTGTGTGACATGCATGATGCAAAGGTTTTGAAAGCGAAACTGGAGGATCTAAGGCCAACAAAGTCAGTGTGATCGTTTAAATCCCTCCTGAAAGCATATTTTTACACCAAGGCATTTTTATAATGTACATTGCCTCCATTACTCTTATGTGTGTTTTTACTTGTTTTAGTGATGCCATTTGGTGATGTTTATTTTATTGTATGGCATTTACTTTACTTTAATTCCTTAGTCTGACAAGCCGTAGTTCCAATGTTGCCAATGTTGTACGCTTGATTATCTGGGAAGGGTGCTAAAAAAAAACTATGTGCAACCCCTTACATACAGTAAGTACATACTGTAGGTCATATTTGATGTTTTTTTGTTGTTGTTTTGTCCACCGTGTAGTCTAGGGGTTTGAATCGAGAGTTAATAATGAATACAATTAGTCGTGTTCGGGGGAGGGAGGCCCGGTGGACCAGCTCATGAACAAAATATATTTCTGAATGACCTTTGTAAAGTAATTGCTTCTGGAAAATAAAAGAAGACATATCACACATTATTTTCTGCTGTGCTTTTCGATGAGTACACTGAATACAGTAAGTTTATTGAGCTATCTAAAGAGCACATGTACACGATACTGCAGAGTCAGAAACCAGTGTTACCATGTCTGCTTATTATAAGCAACTTTGGGCTTATTTTTCTGTGAAGTTGCTTGTAAATATTGGTTGTTGCGGGTTGCGTTTTTGGGCTTTTTTCTCAAGTGTAGTTGATTATTTGGGCTTGCTTCACAATTTAAAAATTATTTTAACCGGTGGTTCTCAATTATTTCGATGTCAGGAACCCCCAAATTAATTATGTATTTGTCCCCATCTGAAAATGTTTTGTGCCAGGGAGCCCCGTACCAGATTTGCGTTGTTAGTGTTTCAAAAATCTTCAAATATTTCACATTTTATTTCAAGATTTCTTTTTTTAAATAGCAGATCTACAAGCTCACAACGCGTCGCATCACGGCGCATTGTGAGCATGTAGATCGGCTATTTTTAATGTATACAGTATAAAGGTTTAAAGTGCTCATAATGTCCTAGTGCAGAGGTCTTCAACAGGGGGTCCGCAAAATTGTTGCTGGGATTAGACAATTAAAATATATATATACATAGAAAAACATTTCTATATATTATTATTTTTCTAAAAAATGTCATTAAATAACTGAAAAACATTTTCCACATTTATGTTTAAAATAAATCATGATTCTGTCCAATTTGAATAGCATGTATACATGATTATTGTGCAATTGACAGATTGTTGTTGTTCGCAGTTAATAAGGTATGTTTATAAATGGCAGTACGGCTACCCTACTCACTGTACCTTGTACATGCATGGTTAAAATTAAAGTATATATTAATATATGAATCTGTCTACTATTTTTAATATCTTAGTATTGAATGCTATATGTTTGTATGTTTATACGTATAAAACACAATTTTATATATAATTATACAATATATGTTGTCCCCTAGGCTGACTGTACCTTGTTTTGTATATACCTTGACAGTAGCTAAACTCCCGGCCACCATTTTGGACGCCATATTGAATATGAAGCCTTTCCGGAATGTATTTATGTATCCTGACTGGAGTGTAATTTTTGAGTGTTCAGGCGCGCCTAGAGCCCCCCCTCTTAGTCCAGGTGAGTGGTAAATTCATGAAAATCACTATACCAACTCCAAATAGGGTCGGGGGATCTTAGTATAATCTCACTTTCAATTCCAATTCACTTTCCTTGGAATTGAATGTGAGATTATACTAAGATCCCCCGACCCCAAATAGCCCCAAAGACAGTGTCAGCACTATTTGACCCCACTGATTCAGAAAACAGAAGTTGAAGGAGGGGGACTTTATTCGGCAATACAGATTTGTCTGCCAGGACAACGACAGGTCGCGCAACGAAAAGAGCCGATCTACAAGCTGACAACATTGCTCCATCATAGTTTGACAGTGACGTAATTTTCACTAGAAATTGCCTATTCTCTCAATAGATGAACGTGCAGTGGTGTAAAGTAACTCAGTACATTTACTCAAGTACTGTACTGTAGCCTATACTTAAGTACAATTCTGAGGTATTTTTTTACTTTATAGTATTTCAAATGTTCGGTGCTTTTACTTTGTGTTATTTTATTATTGTTGATATTGTTATTATTGCTATTATTATTATTATTAATTATTATAATATCTTCTTCTTATTATTATTCTTATTATTATTACATATATTATTGTTATATAATCATTATTATTATATTACTATTGAATCATGTAAAGTCTGTCCAAATATAGTTCGAACACAAACCAATGTCCACGCAAGCAATTAGAAAAGAAGTATCGATCTTCATTTGCACAATAATCTCCCATGCAACAATCTCACATCACAGTGCTTTTGGTATTCAAAGACTTTTTACATGGGGAGTGAGAAAACAAAACAGGGGGGGGGGGGGGGAAGGAAGCAATCCATATACTTGAACGGAAAATGTATATTTGTGTCCTGTGCTTCACAATAAAAATATTTGAAAAAAAAAACTGGCAAAATCAATAAACAACACAACAACAGAAACACTTCAACCAGGTATGCTATACTATACCTGAGGCCAGAACAGTAGGCTCATCAAACTCAAACTAGCCTATAAAAAAACTGTCATTCAACTGTACATCATTATCTTGCGGGAGGAATTGGAAATCAGTCGCCCAGAGGTGCACAGCAGTTAAGGTAACAAAGTTACAGGTAAAGGGTAAGAAAAAGAAAAAGTAGCCTACTGTTGTGTACAGCAATATAAGGCAAAAAAAACCCCAAGAAGCATATATATATATATAACAATACAGAGCAACGGTAAACGGAGGTAAAAACAAAAAAAGTGTCCTCAGTGCTTCTTAAGTGTCTCACCGCATCTCGTCATTAAACAAATAAAATAATTATCAGTGCAATGCCAATCAAAAAAAGTGTCCATTTGGTCAGTGCAAAAATGTGAAAATGTTCACAGCGAAAAACAGCACAAGTTACCCCACCCTAGGAAAAAAATATTGTCATTCAACTGTTGGCCTACAAATAAATGTCTTTTACACAAAATTGTGCACCGAATGCCTTATCGCATCCCAATACTCTGTGAGTGTGCGGTCTCCGTGATTGTACTCCCGCTTCAGACGTGAGATTTTGATTTCCAGACGTCTCCATTTCCTCTTTGATGGTGGACGAGGCTCTCCCCGTTCTGCTGCAGCTGTTCTGACCTCCACCAGCCGCGCTGCTCATCTTTAAGGCGTCGCAGAAAGATCCAAAGTGATGGATGGCGCCTCTGCAGAGCTGAGTTCCATCTTCCGTGGAATCCTGAAACAATAAAAAAATATATATAAATAACCAAACCCTTTTTACACACACACACACACGCACGCACGCACGCACGCACGCGCACACACACACACACACACACACACACACACACACACACACACACACAAACTAAAGTTGAAAACTTTAGTTACTAGTTACTTTTTAAATGTTGATAATTATTATAAAACATACCACTTCAGCCCTACATATATTTCGGCCATTGGAAAATAGCCGATCTACAAGCTCACAATGCGTGGTGGTGATGCAACTTATTGTGGGCTTGTAGATTGCTATTTTCAAAAGATTTTTATACAGTTGAAAACTTGTGGAATGGGACATTCTGCATAATGAGTATTTTTACTTTTGGAACTTTAAGTACATTTTACTTTTACTCAAGTACATGTTTTATTCCTGACTATCACTTGTAACAGAGTATTTCTAACTTCTTACCTTCAACAAAGTTGTTACTCCTATTGTCCGACGTTCTGTCAAAGACATTCCATAACGGTGTAGGAAACTGCGCGCCCTCTCTGATGTAGTTGCGCTCCATGTACTGGATGAACTCGGCCGCAGCGGGGAAGCGCCGTGTCAGCCGTACTGTAGCTCTCTCAGGGCGGCTTCACACTGGATCCGTTTGCATTCGAACCGTTCCCGAGAACGAATGCTGGCCTGCATTCACATTGGCCAAGATCCTTGCGCACCAGAGAACACTTGCATATATACCCCCTATCCTATACAGGTGGGTAGGTGGCGGCATGCACATAGTGGTTAACCTGTAGACACAGACGTCATCAACTATGCGACAATGTTTGTGCTGGTCGCGCATAAATATAGGGTTGCGGCTGGGGGGTGAGTCAACGCACTGAGCGCTCAGCGCAGTGAGCGCACAGAAGTCAAGGCACAGACTGCTGTGTTGTTGACGGACAACGGATGTACGCTTATGAGAAACAACACAAATAAAACCTGGTGAAACACTTGTGTGCATTAGCGCAAGATGAGGATACAGGAAACACATCTAAATGTCCAGTTTGCTAACCTTCACAACTACTACTACTTTTGTATTTGAAACTTTAAATTTCTCTAAATATTATAAACTTTCACGACAGCTTAAGTACAAAAATGTATCATTTATGAAAAGGCAACTATAGTAGCCTATACAGTGAAGTCGGACTGAATGATATATATATATATATATATATATATATATATATATATATATATATATATATATATATATATATATATATATATATATATATATATATGCGCCCTGTGCTCTTCTTTTTCTCTATGAAGAAAAGTACAGTTGACACAAACGCATTCCGCAACGCTGCCTGTCTGTTGTTTAATCTGCGCATCCGCGCATTACGTGCAGATCTCATCCTCTGGACTGCAAAGCCATAGCTGGTCATGTAGAAAGGTGTGCGATAGGATCGCGCTTGCCATAGTCTCCAAAGTAATAATAATAATAAGAGAAAGTTCACTTTTGGTTATTTAAAAAGAGTCTCCTTATTTTATGTATTAATTTATTAGCCCTACATGGGAGAAACGTTAACTTTAGAGCTTTTGGTTATAATTTAAAAAGACTGTAGAGCAGTTTGTGTGCAGACTCACCTTTTTATTTTTATTTATTTATGATTTGTGGGTCCAGCACTGTGTGTAAAAAAGAACTGTGGGGACGTGCATCTCCTGCCTTTGTTCATATTTAAAATAAAAAATATATTTTCCAATGCAAGATCAGTGTGGTTATCTGCTCTATATTGTAATATCAAAAATAGCAGATCAACAAGCTCAATGTGTCGCATTGCGCCGCATTTTCAGCTTGTAGCTTGGCTATTTTTGCTACTTTTGTGTGACACTGTATGACAATAGGGCATTCATTTATGATGAAAAAGCATTAAAAGTTGCAATATGGGATACAGGGTTTCTTCCTAACAGCAAAGATATGTAGTAGAGATGCGCGGATGGCCTCTCATGGTCATCCGAATCCGCATGTACAAATTAATTATCCACCCGTTATCCAACCGCAATAATTATTTTATCCAATTTAAATATCCGCACCAACCGTTTCTCCCGTATGTCAAAATATTATTATTTTCTGGTATTCCTTGTTAGTTTTAGTAGGCTATTAGTTGTGCGATGCGATCACAAAATGCATTGATTTAGCCTATGGAATGTCGGTGCGTCTTTTTTCTTTTTTTCAAACCGGTGCTGCGCTGACAGACTCTGTGCGGCATCCAACATACAGGCATCCAACATACATGCGGCATCCAACATACATGCGGCACTGCTCTGCTGTGCTACTGCTTGGTGTGGATATGTTACGGCCATGGTTGAACCCCTGTGGATTGATCTGCGACGTGTTTTTGTTGGCTGTTTTTGTCGAGTTTATATACCGTCACCTATTCCAAATAGCGGGCCACTTCCGTCTAACGGTACGCTTGCTTTCACATTGCGGCGTACCGTACCCGAAAACGCATGATCCGGATCCGAGACTGCCTCCGGAGGTGGTTTCGGGTACGATACGGTTATCCGTTTCGGGGAACGATACGCAACATTCACACTATCGCGACACCTGCCAAGCGGTCTGGAGTGCGCACCCGGGACCATAGTGTGAAAGCGCCCTCAGTTGCCAGGATCCTGAAGTTTTGCCTCACCAAAGCCAATGGCAGGTATCCAATGGCCATGAATTTCTGTATTAATTTCTTTAAGCTCCTATGCACCTGCTAGCCCCAGGTCCTGAATTCGCCTCCATAGGCTTTGGCAAAAATGAAAGTAGCAGCCTGATGACTGACTCTGTGGCAATTCTGTCTGTAATGCCAGGAGCAGAGAATTTTCAAAGTCTGTCACTATGCGCTGCGGTCTCCAGCGGTGTCCAGTTACGCACCTGACTTTTCTTTTGACGTGCGTCATGACCTCCCTGTACTGGCCAACCATTTCACCGGTCATCAAGCACATGACAAGTGGCACCACCCTACCGTGGTACTTGCCATGGATGGTTACGAATTGCTCGTAGGGCCTCGGGCAGCTTTTGAAAGTACCATCCATGTACACATCTGCGCACCTTTGCAGCTTGGCAAAATTTCTGTCTGTGCCAAAAAACTGAATTCCCCAGTCATTGTCTTGGTGAGACAGAAACTCAGTTCCATCCCATGTTCTAGCCCACTCATCTTCAACGCGAACCTCATCAACACTGTGTGGAATTGGAGGCAAAAGCGATGCACGCTTCCTGTTCAATTTGGAACGCACACTGTTAAATTCGGGGATGTTCTCGTCATCTGCTGCATCTCTGACGACCTCGTCGTATATCCTCTTAACAGGCTTGGTTGGGCCTGAATCATCCTCTGTACAATGACAGTGCTTGAAACAACATCACCATCATCCCGGTGGTTGTGGTCTGGAACGGTTAAAATGATGATATTTGGATCGTCTTCATCCATTGGATGAATACATTTCAGGTCTTCCTCCAACAGCGCCAGTATATTTTGGCACCTTTGGTTTTATTTTTCTGGTAGCGGTATCCCTCATGTACCAGAATCTTGCCACCTCGTTTGCCTGGCTGTAGCCTTGCCATTACGCAGCGGGGTCACTTTACGCACGGCCCGGGAGTTCTGCAACTTGTAGGAACTGTCCAAAGTGCTGATCAGTTTTATACCCTCCTAAATGCAATTAGTATTATTGAACTAGTTCATAACCTTCCTTAGCAATCAGCACCCTTCCCGTTAATTGAAAACAACCTCGAAATCAGAACCTTAATATAAACAGCTGATAAAATAAACTGAATGCAGGTGGTAATTGATCAGCACCTGAGCTGTTCAATAATACTAATTGCTAATTGCTAACTAATTTAGGAGGTACATTGAATGCTGATGGCAGTTGATCAGCACTTTGGACAGTTCCAACAATTTGCAGAACTCCCGTACGTAAAGTGACGTTATCCACTCAGCGTAATGGCAAGTCTACAGCAGGGGAAACGAGGTGACAAGGTTCTGGTACATGCTACCAAATTTTTTTTAAAAAAGGTGCAGAAATATACTGGCGCTGTTGGAGGAAGACCTGCAATGTATTCATGCAAACCGCCTTGTTCAACATGGATGAAGACGATCCAAATATCATCATTTTAACCGTACCAGACCACAATCACCAGGATGATGGTGATGTTATTTCAACCACTGCCATTGTACAGAGGATGATTCAGGCGATTGAAAATGACCCAACAAGAGGTGTGAAGAGGATATACGACGAGGTCGTCAGAGATGCTACAGAGGAGGAGCAGCACATCCCCGAATTCAACAGTGTGCGTTCCAAACTACCTCAAATCACTTTTCACTTTTGCCTCAAATCACACACAGTGTTGATAAACTTTGCATTGAACATGAGTGGGCTGAAACATGGTATGGGTCTCACCAAGCAACATGAAAGACATTTATTTATATGTAGGCCAACAGTTGAATGACAATATTTTTTTCCTAATCGGTACACATGATCTCTATAGTCATGTAATCAAGACGGATGTGTTTGATTTTTCATATTCCATCCTGATTGGCTAAGATTTACATCTAAAGTTTGCAGTAGTGGCTTGTTTTGAACAAAATGCCGCAAATCATGAACGCAGCATCCGATTGCGGTCAAACTTTGCACGCACATTCACACTATGTTGAGGAGCAAATGCCACCCTTTTAACATTGGCCTGTTATAGCGCCACCAGCAGGTCTAATTTAGCAAAACAATTGTTTTGAACAAAATGCCTCAAATCATGAATGCAGTGTCCGATTGCCGTGCAAGGCCTAAGAAGAAATGCCACCCTTTTCACATTGGCCTATAATAGCGCCACCAGGAGGCCACAATAACCTACCTGACCTGGCGGAGACCTGTGCTCCGAGGAGCACTTTTTCTAGTTTTATTTGTTTTATGATGAGATGCGGTGAGACACTTAAGAAGCACTGAGGACACTTTATTTGTTTTTACCTCTGTTTACCGTTGCTCTGTATTGTTATATACTGTATGCTTCTTGTTTTTTTTAGTTTTTTTGCCTTATTGCTGTACACAACAGTAGGCAACTTTTTCTTTTTCTTACCCTTTACCTGTAACTTTCTAACCTTAACTGCTGTGCCACCTCTGGGCGACTGATTTCCAATTCCTCCCGCAAGATAATGATGATGTAGGCCAACAGTTGAATGACAGTTTTTTTATAGGCTAGTTTGAGTTTGATGAGCCTACTGTTCTGGCCTCAGGTATAGTATAGCATAGGCTACCTGGTTGAAGTGTTTCTGTTGTTGTGTTGTTTATTGATTTTGCCAGTTTTTTTTTGTTTCAAATATTTTTATTGTGAAGCACAGGACACAAATATACATTTTCCGTTCAAGTATATGGATTGCTTCCTTTGTAGAACAGATCTACAAGATAATATCCTGTACATGGCACAGTGTTGATAGCTTGTAAATCTGTTCTTTTTGCGCATGACACAGACACCGCTCATAGACCGAAACAGGGAGAAGAGAGAGAGAGAAAAAAAAGGTTGGTTTGTGTTAATACATAATAATATAAATAATAATAATAATGATAATATAAATAAGAAGAAGAATTATAATAATTATTAATAATTATTATAATATCAATGATAACAATATCAACAATAATAAAATAATACAAATATATGCTAATAATAATAAAATAATATTAACAACAATAATACTTTATGGAGTATCTGCTGTAGGCTATTTGTTTCAATGAAGTTGACAGGCCTAGTCTTGGCCTATAGATGTTTGGCTACCTTAAACAAATTCAGGTCATGATGTTTAAGCTTTATGATAATAATTGGAGAGAGTGCGTCCGCTGCCGTGCACCACTAGTGCTACCGTGCGCGCGAGGCGCTCCATGTTCGGAATATTAAGATGTCGTAATTATGGGTTTTAAATGGCACGGTCGAAACATTAGGATGTCGGGATTATGGGTTTAATATAGTCGGGAAAATGGCATCTCGGACCTGATGGGATGTCGGTAATATGGGTATTCTTCGAAATGATGGGAGGTCGAACTATGGAGAGGTCGGGATAATGACATGGCACCCTATTTGACCCCACTGATTCCAAAAACAGAAGTTAAAGGAGGGGGACTTTATTCGGCAATACTGATTTGCCTGCCAGGAAAAGTCACAGAATTGATTCTGAAAACATAAGTTAACCTGCAGGACAATAGATTTGTCCCCCTTGTGTCAACAATGAATGTTGCTCCAGATAGTCTCATGAAGGACATTCATTGTAACGGTAGATTTTTTTGCATGCATAGAGGAATCAGTTGAACAATCCTTTGTAAAAAAAAAAGAATATTTGAGATATAGCCATTTTAAGCTCCCAGCAGGAAAATTTAACCTTTCCGGAAGGTATATTTTCCTAGTTTTTTAGCATGTCATTTAATATGCCCAATTGGGGTATACAGAATCAAGTGAAACATTTTTGCAATTGAGATATGCAGTAGCTATAGTTTAAACTCCTGGCCGCCATTTTGGGGATAATCGTAGCCACATAGTAATTGGTCTAATTCTGCTCCAACGTATACCGTCCTGTTTCAATATGTAGCGTACAGTATATAGAGATTTTTTGCATTTATTGTAAGATATTAATTATAATTGTTGCATATTGCTGTAGATCAAGACCATTCAGCTATATATAGAGCTATGAAAGAGCGATCTCTGTGCACCCATATATGGGCATAAAAGGGACACAGGCAGACTGACAGATACAGAGATCTCCATATGGGCAAAAAAGGGACACAGACAGCCAAGCATTCCCAATTTGCATCGTTACCGCACTTGCACTAACTCACAACACCAGCTTGTGCCATTTTCAAAAACAGTCTCAATTTATGTTAAATTTATTTCTGGGGAGTCTCACAACGTGTCGCGTCACAGTGCTTGTAGATCGGCTATTTTCGGCTATTTTCATTTCACTATTTGTTGTCCATCATGTCTGGAAAATCTTTGAATTTATTGGGAAAATGTCAAAATTTAAATACAGCAATGCACTTATAATAAAAAGAAAATTTGCTTTGTAATTTGTACTTTTGAATACTTAAAAGCAAGTTCTACAGTACTTTAACTCAAGTACAAATTTGACAGAGAAACTTTCACTTGAAGTTGAGTCATATTTGAGTGGTGTGACTGGAATTAAGAGGAGATGGACATGAGGTTCATTTCAGCTTGTGGAAGAGCTTGCCTGCTACACAGTGGTCCCGAGCATCCAGAAAGTCAAACAGTTCCTCGGTGCAGTCCTCCTGTGTGTTGGACCTGGAGCTCACCCGGTCTGCACACGTCTGCAGACGCTCCTTCAGGTGGGCACAGTGTTGTGTCTGCTCACACTTGGCCCGTACTGCTTCTATGGGGTCCACCATTTCTTCTTCATCTTCATCCTCATCTTCCTCCTCGTCGCCGGGCTTGCCGTAAGCGATCGTCTCGTTTTCTAAAACCATTCACGGTACAAAATCGCAAGGAAATCCCAGCGGTGTCTTAACTGCCAAACTCGGTCAAACGGGTACAGACAACAAAACAAGCCGGTGCACGTGTCTACCGAAATATATAGACGGACTCGGAGTGCTGATGTCATAGTACTGACATCACTGATATCACAGATAGGCCTCAGACTGGCAAATGCGTCACCGCCAAAGCGCGCCCTTGGGGGGGGGGGCATGCTCTCTCTCCATTGTAACCCTTATGCTATTTGACCTAAATGAGCGTGTGCCGTTTGACAATACTGTCCAATATCTTCTTTTGATTATGTTTCAGAGAAGCTGGAAATATTCGGAGCATTTCCATACTACGTTGATAATTTTTCAATAAGCACTTTTTGAGAAGTAATTTTTTTTAGCTTTGTTTCAACCTGCTGACGTCATGTTAGATTACTTCTCCATCCGCACGTCTTGTTCCTGTGGATTTATTCATTTATTTTCACTACTAGACCTACTTGGGAATGATGCAAGTTGAAAATCGTCGCTATCAGGTGGTAGGTATAACCTTATATGTCCAAAACAGTTACTTTTCAGGATTCAAATAAAAAAAAAGCAAAATCGACAAGCTCAAAATACGTTGTTTCGCGCCGCGTTTTGAGTTTGCAGATCTGCTACTTTTGATGCTTTTGTGTGACGCTGTAGTATGATCAAGTAGGGCGTTAATTTAGCCTACAAAAAAACACAAAAAGTTAGAATATGGAGATAAGAAGTTTCTGCCCGACAGCAATGAAATGCTAATGCATGCCCCACCCTGTTATGGTTTACCCATTGTACCCATTGTCAGAGTACCCGTTTGTCTGCATGTGTTCCTTTTATGCCCATATATGGAGATTTCTATATCTTTCTGTCTGTGCCCCTTTTATGCCCATATATGGAGTTACGTGTCAAGCATGCCCAAATATGGAGTCGACAGCGTAGTTTCCATCCCATAGCCTGAGGAGACGGTCCATCCAATAACAAAACAGATAAGTCAGTCAACACTTCGTCAGCTATTTATTATGATTACCGGTAGTGTGGTTGTCTGTTACTTGTATCTTGTATCTTCCATTCTATGGGTGCAGTTAAGGAGTGGAGTTTCCTTTAAGTCACGTTGACACGTCACATTCAACAGGTGGAGTTCAACATTGGAAAACATTGACTCGGCGTCAACCAATAAAAGGTCAAGTAAAAGTACTCAAATCTATAAAAATGATCCAAACATTTTCGGAAATAGCCGATCTACAAGGTCGCGATGCGACGTGTTGCGAGCTTGTAGATCGGCTATTTTTTAATAGCTGAAATATGAAATAGAGCTTAATCGGTTAATGTATGATCTGTAATAATCAAAATCTTCAAAGTAACTATACTAAGTAACTAAGTAACTAAAGCTGTGAAACGCAGAGCGAAGCGTTTTGAGCGTGTGGATCTGCTTGTAGATCTGAATCCTGAAAAGTAACAGTTTTGGAAATAAGAGGTTTCCACCCGACCGACAGAGACGAAATACTCCATTATGATTATGTGTCGTTATGTGTTGATCATGTGGTGTATCGGTTATAGTTGCAGTTTTTGTTTTTTAAATAACAAAAAACTGAATATTAAGAAAACATTTCTGGAAATTGGAAACTGGCAAAACACTGATGTGGAAATCCTTGCTTTAGACTCCAGTCTAAAAGTCTAGCGGAATTGAAACTCAAAAGATCAGCAAATACCTTGACTCAGATACAATATTAAATGATAATAGAAAGATTTATCAGTCACGCAACATACACGTACATCCTACACCAGCAACGCACACAGATAGGCTTTTTCTTCCCTGACTGTCAGCTTATAATTGGCTAAGAAAGGAAAACAATAAAACATTTGATCTCTTCTACTGAGCTTGTTTGTGCTATCTTCTCTCCCATGCACAGTCGTAAAACAAGGGCCCACTCTCCTGCTGGCAGCTGTGTGACCTGCGACCTGTACATTCCGGCCCTTATCTAGCGGATAGGAGACTAAGCCCTGTTTCTCAGCTCACAGCTTTTTAGGAAAACAAGATCATCAGTGCCAAGCAATATAATAATATAATTTCGCTTCATCAACACCAAAGAAAGAGGCTCCTCCACGCTGACACGTCACGTTCAACGTGTGGAGTTCGACATTGGTGAACGTTGACCTGGCGTCAACCAATAAGAAAGAAGTGCACGGATACTTATCTTTTCAATATGGTGATTATGTGTTGTATAGGTTATTTATAGTTATAACAAACTAACAAAATAACAAACAAAAGATATATAGCTGCAAGCAGCAATACGGGGGCCAAGCAATGCAATATGCAAAACGCGATATACAATATGAGCAATAAGCCATAGAAACAGAATCGACTGAGCTTGAGAGAAAGGAGACAATGCAATTAATAAATAACTTGGTTGTGGAGCCTGATGGCTACTGGCTACTCAAAGGACTGACCAAATCATGTTGTGCTGACCCTGGGAGGATGAATCTGTGGCTGACTGCTCCTCGTCCCCACTAGCACATAGAACGGATAGAGGAGTTCATCAGGATAGCCAGCTTCCTCTTCATCCTCCCCTCTGTTATACCTCCAGACTGTCCTGTTTACCTCCCAACTATGAAACTTCCTCACCAGCTTAGTTAGTTTGTTGCATTGCTTGTGTTAATGTACAGTAGGTGTCCACCCTGCTGTACTTGAAAACAAAGTGCCGGCGCTATATAGCTTATTTTATATTTTAAAGTTAACTTCTTACAGTGGCAGAAGGGCACCCCTGACGTTGGAATATGAAGCCGACTAACCACATATTGTCGCTACGGTGACAAAATGTATGAATTAGAATACTTACAATCCATCTGTGTTGTCTAGAAATAAATAGACAATACATCTGCGTTGTCTACAATAAATTGCAAACTCTTGTCATGATAACAGAATTTGTGACACGAGTTTGAAATCTGCATTACAAGCAACACAATACAGAGATACATTACAATATCCACAATCCTTCAGCCCCAATTCTTGTTGTGCTATTATTCTATATAGCCTTTTATTCCTTGGCCCCTGTATCGCTGAATATTTTTTTATTATACATAATACTTTTCTTTTTAATTAATATATTTGTATTATTGATTTTGCACTCACCAGCCCTTTTCCCTGTTTGTTTTTGTTAAGACACCTCTCTTTAAAATAAAACACTGAATTCATTTTATCCATCAGTTTTTCTCCATTCTTTTCACGTGTGTGTGTGTGTGTGTGTGTGTGTGTGTGTGTGTGTGTGTGTGTGTGTGTGTGCGTGCGTGCGTGCGTGCGTGCGTGCGTGCGTGCGTGCGTGCGTGCGTGCGTGCGTGCGTGTGTGTGCGCGTGTGCACCCTAGAGCCTGGGTCTGCCTGACGTTTCTTCCAGTTAAGGGGACTTTTGTTGAAATTGCTTGGTCAGGGTGGGACAATGTCAGGTCTCTGCTCTTCATGTAAAGTGTCTTGAGACAACTTGATGTGATTTGGCACTTTAGCAAAAAGGTTAAATATTCATACCAATCATTCTGGATAAAGTGGGATGGTTAATAGGCCACCCACCTATTAACCATTTCATCACACCCCTGATCGACATAGAACATAAATGATCTGATGGTTAAATAAACACTAACAATTATTTCAGATCAAGTGAAATGAAAATATCTGCTATTTTCACTAGTTCGGGTCCCTGGCAAACGTCTAAATTCTCTTTCGGGTCTTGAGCTAGAAAGTTTGGGAACCACTGCCCTAGAGCACACCTCCAAAATCATGTTCTATTCCACTTAATGCAAAAAGGTCAACCGTATGTTGTTGTACAAATGCTATTCACCCCCGCAGCTTCCTCACATCCTTTTGTCTGAAACCCCTGACTGACACAGCCCTGGGGTAGGCCACCCAGCCTGGTGAAGGCTTGCACTCCGTGGAGTGCCCTTTTGTTAATGTATATAATGGGAAGCTCCAACCCATGTTTCTATGTTGATACATTCTAATGAGCTTGTGAGGTCTATTTGTGGTTCTCTCAGACAAAACACAGCAACACAATTACTGGATTTTTATTTTGTTGCAATCACATTCATATTGTAGATATATTTAAAATTAATGAATTAAAAGCAGTTTAAAGTATTTAGACACTCTTCCCAGATCCTGCATCAAACTCTACACTAAACCTTAAATACAGTGATGTAATTAAACCACATCAAACCCATATCTTTTTGACCACCTGCAAGCTATAAACAGTGGTGGAAATTAATGAAGTACTGAGTGTTGAGCTATTTGTACTTTACTTGAGTATGTCTAATTTCCATTACTTTTACTTCTACTCCACTACATCTCAGAGGCAAATATTGTACTTTTACTCCACTACAATGATTTGAAAACTTTAGTTACTAGTTACTTTGCAGATATAAATGATTACATTATAAAACATACATGAATCACTTTAGTCCTATGTTATACCTAACCTATTTGAAAATAGCTAATCTAAACGCTCACAACGTGTCTCATCGCGACGCGTTTTTGAGCTTGTAGATGTGCTATTTTCAAACATTTTAGTAGTTTTGCTTTTGGTGCTTTAAGTACATTTTGATACCAATACTTTTGTACTTTTACTCAAGTAAATTTTTAATTCGGGACTTTTACTTGTAACTGAGTACTTCTACATTGCGGTATAGATACTTTTACTTAAGTAAAACATTTGAGTGCTTTTTCCAGCAATGGCTATAACCATTGATCGCACTTCTGATCGATAGACAGGATCTGATGGTTAAATATTCCCTAAAAATCATTTCAGAAAAAGTGGTCAAATCACCTGCTATAGAGTGAACTTGAGAAGTGATCGTTTCAGCTCACACTTTTACAATAGTTAAAAGGATTACATGCATTTTTGTATCATGAACAATAATGTTATAAATACAATGTAATTTTAATAATTAATGTTTCTGTACCATGAGTAATTCAATAAACAACAACATAACAAATGGCTGAATAATTTGAATCAGTTACTCTGAGACATGGAAGATTAAGATTATATTTAAAACATAATATTACACACAGGTCTGGTAAGAGATCTATCCTGCTCTCAGAACCCCTTGAAGCATGGCAGTTTCCCAGCTTTGTAGATGTAGAGCAAAGAATTAACAATCCATGACATCATAACGATTGTAAATGTGATTAATTTAGCAACTGTGATGGAATTAGTCAGATTAGTTACAGCAATAGTAACATGTAAAATACTAGTAAGTGTAGTCACTACCATTACAATCAAGCTGATAAGAATAATTTTAAAAGCTCTTCTCTTCATGTCGTTTCCCTCCCCTCTGTCCCTCTGTCCTTCTCCTGGTCCAGGCTGTTTCAGAGCTCTGAGGACCGAGAAGCAGCAGAAAGACATCACAGAAATGCACACACCGTCAAAGCCCAGAGAGATGTAACCCAACACTGTTGGTGACCCAAAATAAACCGAGCTGAACGCAAGACTCATCAGCCAGACAACACAGCAACAGGCCACCCTGTACCGAAGAGCTTTGTACCTGAGAAATACCACAGGGTGAACCACCGCTATGTAACGCTCCACACAGATACAACACTGGAACCATGGACCAGAGAACAAGGGCAAATTAAAAAAAACAAAGTCTGTAATAATGGCAAGAATGATGTTGTATGTGAAGACCACTACTAAGAAAAAGACAGAGGCCAGGGAAGAGATGATCATAGAAACAGTCAGGTTGAGATAAAAGAACTCTGAGGCTATCGTCCCACCAGCTCCACTCAGTATCAGCCACACAGCGTAGCTGTTGATGGGGAGACCCAGGATGATATTGATAGAGTGGGCAGCAGTATATAGTGCCTGAATGGTGTCGATCTCTGAGGATATGAAGGGGATGGAGGAGTTGGTGCCATTTCCCTGTGTGTCGATGTCGATCATCTTAAGGCTGTGCATGTGCGCTGCAACTGGTTCGGAAGAGAAAAACATATTGGCTGGATTTGAGTGCAATGTAACATTGACACAACAAAACATTTTAAACAACTCTTCTGAAAATAACAACTATTCTAATGAACATTGAACCAAGGTTAAAGTGATCTCACGTTTTAGATGCCGGCAGAGAGTCTCAGATCTCTGAGTCGGGTTTTTTGGTAAAGTATCTTCTTCAGACAGTCACCGTATTCCTATTGCAAATCCTCCAAATGATGTACTCTCTACTTCGCCTCCTCTAGCCATTCCATTCCCTCCTCATCCTTCCTCTGTACTGCTTGTTGTACAACTGCACTTACAAGCATTGTCACCTTTCTTTTGATTGTTTTTCCATGGGAATGCATATTAAATCACTATGCAAACTTTGCTGTTGGTAACCTTGGGCAACAACAATGTGTTGATAATTTGTTTATTATCACACACCCATAGCCCAGCAGGGACGTGCAGAGGGTTTTGGAGAGGCAGGGGCTAGAATGTCAATTGGGCACCAGATTTTTTTTTTTACGAACAATTACCATACTTTTAGGCCCGAAAACTCCGAAAAGGTATCATTGCGTGCTTGTGTGCATGCCCCGTAGATGTTTCCACTGTTCCAGTGAAAGTTGTTTTTCATCATATGCAGAAAGCACTGATGCTGCTTTTACTATCATTATTGGTGGTGGCAATACTAATACTTTGACCCTGGGATTCTCAAATCCTGTGTTGAGGGTCACACAACTTCTCTCTCTCTCTCTCTCTCTCTCTCTCTCTCTCTCTCTCTCTCTCTCTCTCTCTCCCTCCCGCGTGCACACACACACACACACACACACACACACACACACACACACACACACACACACACACACACACACACACACACACACACACACACACACGGTCGCACGCACGACACACCACACATAGAAAGCAACAATGACACGTGTAGACCACTTTTCTTTCTTCTTTTTTTAAGACTAGCATCAAAGCGTCTGGGCTGCATCACATCTGTGAAATAGTCTAGAATTTCAGAAAATATGCTTATTTAAAGTGCTGAATCCAAATATTCTGTATGTCCAGCTCATAAATGGCAGCCACCACTATGCTGAATATTAAAAACATATGTGTTTGTCTAAACAAGGTAGAAACGATTGTCCCAAACATATTGGGACAATTGTCATTTATTGTCAGGGGATTACCTGTACCTAGAAATGTCTTCACCAATGTGTTTGTAAAGTGTCTAGTCACACATAAAAAAACATAACAAAAATGTAAAAACACTTCTCCTATAGGGCAGTGTTTCCCAAACAATGAGTCAGCACTTAAGTGCTTAATTGTCTCCGCCAGGCCGAAAGGCATGGCGAGAGAGTATGTTTTACCCCCTGTCTGTCCGTCCGTCCGTCTGTCCGTCTGTGGACAGCTAATCTCCCGCACCGTTGGCTTGATCGCAGCGAAACTGTGCACACACACTCCCTGGATGCCAATTCAGAACCTCTTCCCCATTTTTTTCACATGGCCCTGTTATAGCGCCACCAGGAGGCCACTTTTTGCAAAACACATTTCTTCACAGTACTCCTACAGATTTTGTCCAAACATCACGCAAATCGGTACACAGTATCTCTATAGTCATTAAACGAAATGGGTTTTTCATATTTTTCATATTCCATCCTGATTGGCTAAAAATGGCTTCCAAAGTTTGCAGGACTGCTCCGTTTTGAACAAAATCCCTCAAATTATGAACACAGCATGCAATTTCCGTGAAACTTTGCACGCACATTCCCACTATGCCGAGGAAGAAATGCCACTTGAGATTTTTCTAAACAGCCTCATGGTGGCGCTATAACAGCCCGATTCGTGTTTTTACCTATAACTGCACCAATCTGTGTAAAACTTTGTATGCGCACTCCCTAGAGGTCAAGGAAAAACCTTTGACCTGCATTTTTCACATCTGCCTTTTATAGCGCCACCAGGAGGCCGACTTATGTAAAACATATTTCTTTACATTACTCCTTCCGATTTTATCCAAATTTCATGCAAATCGGTACACATGATCTCTATAGACATGTGATCAAGACGGATCTGTTTAATTTCTCATATTCCATCCAGATTGGCTAAGATTCACATCTAAAGTTTGCAGGAGTGGCCCGTTTTGAACAAAATGCCTCAAATCATGAACGCAGCGTCCGATTGCGGTCAAACTTTGCACGCACATTCACACTATGTTGAGGAACAAATGCTACCCTTTTAACATTTGCCTGTTATAGCGCCACCAGCAGGTCTAATTTAGCAAAACACATTTTTTTTAACAAAATGCCTCAAATCATGAATGCAGTGTCCGATTGCCGTGCAAGGCCTAAGAAGAAATGGCACCCTTTTCACATTGGCCTATTATAGTGCCAACAGGAGGCCACAATAACCTACCTGACCTGGCGGAGACCTGTGCTCCGAGGAGCACTTTTTCTAGTTCGTGATGTATTTCTGTAGGTTTGGTTCCCGGGAGACGCCAAATGTCTCTTTTGGGTCTCAAGACAAAACGTTTGAGAACCACTGCCCTAAGCAGACCAGTGAGAGCTGCTGAAAGTTGGGGTACATGTAATCTTATGCGGGAAAAATTGCAAGAATGCTACTGATGTGTACAAAGAGTTCTGCAAGTTTGACGCCCTGCTCTCTAAACTGGCGCGCTGCACACTCAAGCCAGGTAAGCTAAGCATGACACTCCTGGCTTTGTAGCTCTGCCTTTACATCCAAGAGTTAAAGGAGTAGTTCACCCCAAAAAATACTTATTTTCAATCAATTACACATCCCATGAAGCATTGAATTATGGGAGATTTTTTTGTTTTTGTCACATTCCTGAGCCAATAATTTAAAGATGCTAATGTATCAGGTAGGAGACACAAAGGAGACTCTTTTTGTCTCCTACCGGAGAGACAGCCGGTCATCAAATTATTGGCTTAAGAATGCGATAAAAACAAAAAAATCTCCATGAATTTATTGCTTCATGTGGTGTGTAATTGATAGAAAATAAGTAATTTTTTGGGTGAACTACTCCTTCAACTCTGCCTTGTGTGAGTTCTGTGGTTCAAACTTATTTTATCATGATTGTGGATCAATTGCAAGCGTTTGTATTGCACCCATAGACCATATTCACACGGCGGCCATATTGGAATTTAACATCGAAAGTGCCGCCACCCGGGGTGGCTACTTTCATTGACTTCATAGAAACATGGCCGCCGTGTGAATATGGTCTATACCACTCCATGGCAGAAATATTGCCAACCCCACTTTCCCAGTCATCACAAACATGCATGTAAATTAAAAAGTTGCTTTATTTGTTTATTTCTATTTCTCAGACTACGAGATATTGCTCCACAATGTCAAATTCCTCAGGGGTCAAGGTCACTTAGAGCAGTGGTTCTCAACCTGTGACTCGGGACCCCAAGGGGGCTTCCCACATGATTTGTGGGGGGGGGGGGTGGGTTCCCGGTCCCCAAATGACAGTGGAGTGAAAATGTTACTTTGACTTTTAAGACCTTTTTAATACCTCAAAAAGAAAGGGGAAAAATACTATTACTCCATCAAAAGTAAATAATCAACAAACTATACTGACAAAACTGGTGACACACACACAACATTGGCCAAATTGTCAAATAATATAAGAAAAGGGCAAATATTTTGAAAATAGCCGATCTACAAGCTCAAAACGCCTTGCAACGTGGGCCATTGTGAGCTTGTAGAGCGGCTATTTTCACAATATGTATCTGTAGAACCGAGTCAAACTAAATATGCCTCAACTCCTACAATTACAAGTGCTTGTCAGGGTGGGGGGTCCCCAGTTCAAATATTATTTTGGGGGTCACTGCATTGAAAGGTTGAGAACCCACCGACTTAACCCTTGCATTGTGTTAGAAAACTGCATCCACTTGTGGTGTTAGCCGGTCAAATTTGACCCGTGATTTAAATCAGCCCAAAATACTAAAAAAATAAGTATTTTCATTAATTTTCCCCCCCCACCTCATAGCTGACTTGTAATGCATTCATATCCATGTAAACACTTTTTTAAATATTATGTTGGGTTAGGGCTAGGGTTTCATCTTTCAAAATATCTCGTTTTCTATTATAAAAATGTAAAAACTCATTAAATTTCCTTTAATAAAGGCAATGGATAATGATGTTATCTGTCACGATCAGAGTCAGAGGTGTAGGACCCAAGCGCAGGACAAAGGCAGAGGACGAGGCAGACACAGGGCGGATCGAATGCAAGGGGGTTTATTAACCAAAAACAGAGGAACAGGAAATAATACACAGGAGTACGAGGGGACTATAGGAAAACGTCACAAACTAGAGACAAGGCTATGACAAAACAGTGACTTACTTCTATGAACGAACAAGGGACTGAACAAACAGGGGAGTATATATAGACACACGGTTAACAGGACACAGGTGAAACTAACTGACAATCAACACAGGGATAGGCTAGGACACAGGTGCAAGACAGAGTTAATCAGAGGACTGGTGAGACAAGACAGGAAACAGAAAACAAGGCAGACAGGAAACAATACTACAAAATAAGATACACATCAGGGCAAAAGGTAACAACAGAGAAACAGGATACAATACAAGAGTGCCGAACATAATGAACGGCCTAAACAGGCCTAAAGAACAGCCCTAAGGACTCCAACACCATAAAAGGGCATACAAGGTCCAAATAATAAAGTCACTGTCCACGGTCCGAGGAGCGGACCGTGACAGTACCCCCCCTCCAAGGGACGGATCCCAGACGTCCCACAAGACTACCAAACAAGGGCAGGTGGTGGTGGTCAGGAGGGGCGAGGGCGGAAAAAGGGCAAGGACACACAAACAAAACTGGCAGGGGCAGTGCAAAAACACGGGGCCAGCTTTACTGTACAGGGCAGGACGGGACTGGTTTGGGGCGGGGCAGAAACACTGACCGGTTAGGGGCGGGGCAGAAACACAGGACTGGGCAAAAAGAGAAAAGACAGACAGGCAACATACAGCCATTCAAACCAGACAAAGAGACATCACACAGACTAGCTGACGGGCAGGCAGCAAGCTGTAATGCCGATAAACGGACAGAGAAACAAGAAAAAACACAGACAGACAGAGAGACAATGGAACCGCACAATCATACACTCACACCGAAAGACAGGAGGGCAGACACACAGACAGACACACAGACAAGCAGAAAGGGAGAAGTTGAGAAAGACAGAGAGACAGACAGATCAACTGACAGACAGCCATGCAGGCGGACAAACATGAGGCTTGACACAGCAGGTGGGTAAAAGGGTCGAAAGGGAAACTGTTGGACGGGGGACTAGACAGACGGACGAGCAGCGTAGCAGACAGACTAGCAGACATACAGGAAGAAAGACATGCAGACAAACAGATGGGGAGAGCAGCTAATGGGCAGATGGGGGGACCAACTACACCACTGGCCAAAGAGCGGGGAGTTCCAGAGTGGAACTTAGGGAGTCTTGGAGACTGGAGAAAAGGGGGGCTACGCTGGGAAACAGGAGGGCTAGGAACAAAAGGGACAGAACTATGGACAGGGCTGAGAATGGGACTACCTACTATGTTAGGTCTGGGGAAAGGAGACAGAGGACACTGAGACTGGGGCACCTGAGGAGAACCGGGACCAAGTGGCTGAAGAGCAGTCTCGGGGTCCAGCGGCTGGAGTGCAAGCCCAGGGTCTGGCAACTGGAGTGCCAGCCTGGGGGCCAGCTGCTGGGGTGCAGGCTCGAGGTCCTGCTGCAGTGGTGCAAGCCCGGGCTCTGACAGCTGAGGGTCAGGCTCGGGTTCCGGCAGCATGAGTGCCAGGTCAGCTTCGGCAGTGACAACAGAGGACAGTTTGTAAAGTTTGCATGGGTTGTCAGGAGGGAGAGCTGACAAGGGCACCGAGAATAAAGTCAGTTCATCAGAAATGGCTGATGACGGCTGAGGCAGGACGAAGGCAGGGACCGCCGACGAGGGTGCAGAAGGTATGTTGGCAGGGACAGCCAATGGGGAATCAAACATAATGTCAGCGGGGAAGGCTGACAAGAGTTCAGGCGAGTCGTTGGCGGGGACAGCCGACAGGGGCTCAGGCGAGTCAGCAGCGGGGACAGCCGACGGGGGCTTAGGCGTGACGTCGGCAGGGACAGGCGATGAGGAGACAGGAGGGACATCGGTGTGGACAGCTGGCGATGGTGCAGAGGGCACAGGCAGGTCGTCTATGTAGACAGCTGGCGAGGGCTCTGGCGGGTCATCAGCTGGGGCAGCCACAGATGTTTCAAGCAGGACAGACAGAATGTCAGCGGAGACGGCCGACAAGGCATCAGACAGGGCGTCGTTAGGGACAGCCGACCTGGACCTTGTAGAGCTGAGCAGCGGAGAGCTGGGCAGCGGAAAGCTGGTCAGCGGAGAGCTGGGCAGCGGAGGGCTGGGCAGCGGAAAGCTGGTCAGCGGAGAGCTGGGCAGCGAAGTGCTGGGCAGCGGAGAGCTGGGCAGCGGAGAGCTGGGCAGCGAAGTGCTGGGCAGCGGGGAGCTGAGCAGCGGAGTGCTGGGCAGCGGAGGCTCGCAGATGCTGGGCAGCGGTGGCTCTGGCTCCGGGATGCTGGGCAGCGGAGTGCTGGGCAGCGGAGAGCTGGGCAGCGGAGGCTCCTGGAAGCTGGGCAGCAGAGGCTCCTGGACGTTGGGCAGCATGGAGCGTTGCCGCGAACGGTGACGATGGCGCCCCCTCGCCCGGCTCCCCGTGACGATGGCCAAGCGAGACCCAGCCCAAGGGTTTAGGGCTGACACAGTCTCACCGTAGGGTGGCTCGGGGAACGCAGGGTCAACAGGGGCGAGAGCAGAGCACACAGGCCGGAGGCCTACAAACCCAAGGCTGACTGACTGGGGTGCAGGCTGGTGAGCAGGCTTGAGAGCAGGCTGGGAAGCAGGCTGATGGCTAGCAGGCCGACGGTTAGCAGGCTGGAGAGTAGGTGGGGAAGCAGGTCGAAGGCTATCAGCTCGAAGGCCAGCCGGCGCGTTGCCCATGGTCGCCCACAAACCCTTTATTGCCCCCTTCAGCTTGCCTGCTAGGTCTGGCCTGGAGTAGGCCAAGCGGAGAGCCCGTTTCAGGTAATCAATCTTCTGCTCTGCGCTGGTGGACGGATGAAGGCAGTCTTCCATTATGGAACTCATGGAGAGCAGCATGTTGGTGAAATCACTGTCCACGGTCCGAGGAGCGGACCGTGACAGTTATCTAGCTAGAATATAATAATTAAGAATAATAATTAGAACACACTTCCAAAAAAAAAAAATACAAAAAATACTTGTTTTCATTTTTTAACTTTAAAAAATGATAAAATTATTAAAAATAGTGACACTAGTGGTGTTAGGGTCCGAAATGACCCGTATACCATAGAAGGTAAAAAGTAATTTATTTTTCATAAACTCAAACTTTATTTTGCCTCTGATAGCAAATGCTAATTGAGGACAAGTCTCTCTCACTCTCAAACATGTAAACATTGAATATTGACAATTTGGGGGGGAATTGAGCCACACTTCTTTGCCGGGTCATTTCGGACCCTAACACCACAAGTGTCACTTATTTTTTTGAGACCATCAGAATTAATTAAAATGATGATAAACTAGAAAATGTGCTCCTCGGAGCACAAGTCTCCGCCAGCGGACCCGTGCTATTTTAATCAAATGAAATCACCTACCCTATCTTTAACCATAGTTCTCTAGGAATGTTCTAATTTCATAATATCATCATCATAATGCAAAAGGCGTTGGTTAAAATATTTTCTCTGTGTGATGTCTTTTTCTCTTTCTGTTTTTAAACCACCACGGCCATAAGGGTACTTTATCAACCTTATCAACCTTTCTTCTAACGGGTGCAAGTCCTGCAGTTGTCATATTGTAAGCATTCATGGCTAGTCTTCGTCTTTTGTCATTTAGCGATTTTTTGTCTCTGATTAATTTCATTCTTTCTTTATGATTCTTAGCTCTGTTTAATTGAAGCAATGCTCTGTTTACATTGAAGCAATCTATCATATGGGAGTCGTCATAATTGACTGGTTTGTTCAAATACTTGTCTGTCTTCTTCATCTTCATTGTCTTGAACAGTTTCAGCAGTTAGTGATTGGTGTGTTTGATCAGCTCACGGTTTTTTGAAGTGACACACCTATTTATAGAATTGTATTTCGTCATGCATTCCTCTAGCCAATCAAAGGCATTGGTGTCAACATATTAATACGTATTAAGATTTCGGTCTTGTTGTGGGATCAATTCAACTCTAGTCCTCTTCTGTGTTACTGTTGTAGATGAGTATGCTTTCTTAGCTTTGGCCTTCTGCGCCTTTGCTTGACCAATGTCAGGTGTTCTCAAAGGGACACACACACGCACGGACGGGTGATTTGGACTAGAAGATACTGTTCCAATCAAGACTGATTGATCCTGTCTTACCTCGCTTCAAAAACGTAAACGGCTTTTTGAAGTGACACACCTTTTTATTATAGGATTGTATTTCGTCATGCGTCCCTCTAGCCAATCAGAGACATTGATGTCAACATATTGACACGTATTAAGAGTTCGGCTTTGTTGTGGGATCATTTCAACTCTAGTCCTCTTCTACGTTACAATTGTAGATGAGTATGCTTTCTTAGCTTTGGCCTTCTGCGCCTTTGCTTGACCAATGTTAGGTGTTCTCAGAGGGATACACACACGCACAGACGGGTGACTTGGACTTACTGAAGGTACTGTTCCAATCAAGTCTGATTGATCCTGTTTTACCTCACTTCAAAAAGTAAGGGCTTTTTGAAGTGACACACCTATTTATAGAATTTTATTTCGTCACGCGTCCCTCTAGCCAATCAGAGGCATTGGTGTCAACAAATTGACACGTGTCACGTGGAGCTTGCCCAATGTTAGCTTGGCTAACAATGTTTGCTCACACAAAGCGAAAACATATTCTCCACCTTCGGCGGAGACAATAATTTTGTTGCGTTAAAATGGCTATTTCTGAGGATATCATGAAGCCTTGTTGCAATAAAGAAATGTAAAGGGTACTTTTTACCTATTTAAACTTGAAAACGGGTCAAAAAAGACGGGGTAAAAAAAAAACTAACACAATGGAAGGGTTAAAGGGACTGGTACCTCTGGATATGAGGGGTGAGTGTGGGTGTGGAGGTAAGAGGGGGGCTGGAAGTCCAGGGAGTGAGCTGTCCCCCTCTCCCCTGTAAAGATTTGATGGGGTGGGCCATCAGGTCTATGGGAAAGATGGTCCCTTCAGTGGAGATACAGCGAAGAGACATCCCCCCTTATGGGCCTGGAGGGTGTGGAGGTCCTTGCAAAACTGTCAGAAACTACAGTGTCTACTGGGCGTCTAGGCAGGGGTTGAGGGGTGTGGCGGGGATAGGGTCTGTCTGTCTGTAAACAACTAACTGCTGGACCGATCGGTACGAAACTCCCAGGACAGCCAAGGAAGAATCGACACCTTCAAATCAGCCTCATGGTGGTGCTATAAATGGTTGGAACACAGCCCTGGGCAGGTAACCCGGCCTTATGGGTATCTGTGCACTTTTCTAGCATTTTTCTAAACAATAGCAAAAGTAGCACATCTACAAGCTTGTGGGCTTGTAGGTCGCTACTTTTCAAATAGGGTTAGGGTGTTTACATATATTAAGAGGTCAAATTATTTCTTCTATTCTTTTTTTAATCATTCTTCTGCACTGTTATTTTATTCTCTCATTTTTCTGTTTTATTTCTACTTCTACCATTTTTATTTGAGTTATTTTCAAAAGTCCTTTTATAATGTGTTGCGCTCTATGTCTTGATGTCTTAATGCTTCAGGTTTTATGTAAAGCACTAAACAAATGAACTATCCTCGCCTAAGCCTTGCTTTTTTTGCCACCCTTGTGTGTTTTTTCTGAAACGATATATCTGTGTCAGCGTTGCCAGGTCTGCTTATTATAATCGACTTTGGGCTTGCTTTTCTGTGAAGCTGGTTGCTTATTATTTCTCTCTCAAATAATGATTGATGTGCTGCTCCATGATGCATCCATCACCTGCCTGTTACAACAACAGCAGGCAGAATGACCCGTGGAACCATGAGGTCAGTATGTAAAGTTCTGACTCCACCTGACAACAGCTTTGAACTGGAGCGAGACTCATTGGAGCTTTTGTTGTTGTTGTCACCACCAGTGGTGGTAAAAGTACTCAAATCTTGTAGTTAAGTAAAAGTATCAATAATGCAATGTAGAAATAGTCTGTTACAAGTAAAAGTCCAGAATTCAAAAACTACTTAGAAGTACAAAAGTATTGGCATCGAAATGTACTTAAAGTGCCAAAAGTAAAAGCACTACAAGTTTTCAAATGTATAAAATCCTTAGAAAATAGGTAGTATTGTGGGTCCATGCTTTATCTCTCTCTCTCTCTCTCAGCTAAGGGGTCCTTGGCCTGAAAAACGTTGAAGACCCCTAGTATGGAGGGGTCTCTCCAGCTCTAGTAAACACACAGGTGAGCTTGTACATCTGCTGAAAATGTTTGACTTACCTTGAAAAGCAGTAAAAGCAAAAAAACTGAAATCTTCAGACATGGGGTCCCTGGCACAAAATCTTTTCAGATGGGAGTCCGTGGCCAAATACATTATTAATTTAGTGGGTCCTTGACAAGACAAGTTTTAGAACATTGTCGACATATGACACGCATAAACTGTGCGTGTGTGCGTGCGCGCGCGCGCGCGTGTGTGTGTGTGTGTGTGTGTGTGTGTGTGTGTGTGTGTGTGTGTGTGTGTGCGTGTGCGTGCGCATGCGCACGTACAGTATGGTGGAGAGTCTCTATTTGCCGCTATACTATACACTGACTGCCATAGTGTATAATGTACATAATCTATTAATATCTAAATCTATATCTTATAGTTTCCTAACCGAAGATGAAATCTGTGGATTGAGGCTCGATATGCTCAGAGCTACAGTAGGACTGACACTAGAATGTGCATTCACCCTCAGATGTTGGTTAGAACAAGGAATGATGACGCCTTTGTATTTCTCAGTCACTGGTAGGTTTATTACTGGTTCAATGTGGTTCTGAAAATCAATTTTAAGAAACAAACATCCCACAATGGGTTTTGTGGGAGCCAAGTTTTAATATGAGTTTATTTTAATAATTATTTTATTTTTGTGATAAGTTAAAACCTATTTTTTTGAATGAATAAAATGTAATTCAGTCCAATCTGTATGGTAGAGTATGTTAATACAATATAACTTATACAATTGGGGTGGTTGTATTTAGTCTCCCTGCTCTTCTATTGAGACATTTAGAATAGATCGTGTCAAAGGTCATGTCTCACCTAGACACAGGATCTGACACGAATTTTGAGCTGATGGTCCAGATTCAATTTATCCCCTGAGCAAGCAGACAGGCTCTTAGCTCAATGGTAAAAATGTCAGCACTTCAGCACAGCAGGAAACTTGGTTCAAATCCGGGGTAGAAGAGGATAGTTACATAGTGCTGCTTTAAGTTAAAACGTTTAAATAAGTTAATGATAATTCATTCTCATGTTTAGTTTGTTTAATCCAAGTTGATGAGCTTTAGGTTAAAACAAGGCTTAGGCTGTTACTGTTATTTGGTATTAAGAGAGCTTAGGTTGTGTTTAATTGAGAATCTAATTAAAGATTTATTTATTTTTAGTTTAAGAACTTGTTTTTGATTGACTTCTGTAATAGGAAAATATTAATTAATATTTTTTGTGTTCTTTTTATATAGGAGTCCTGTAAAGGTTTTCTGCTCAAGGGAATATACACAAGTAAAGAAAAGGTGCCGCTGAGCTTCAACCATTCATAGTATCAAACAGGCAGTTGTACAGCATACAGTGCATATTAGTAGCAGCAAGCCTACAATCTGGATAATGATGTCTGCTTAATGCTTCAATTGTAAACTACATTCTGCAAGACTTAATGTGGTCCATAATATGGCTTAACGTTGCTCTCAAGTGGCCAAACATAATAATGGCCAAAGTAGCTATTAGATGTAACATGAATACTGTCAAAGCATATTAACACCAAAAAGTGACATATAATTAACATGACATACATAAACCTACACACAGTTTGTCCATGTTATTTCACCCCACAATGACTACACAATAGCAAACTTTGTCAAAGTAACAGAACACAGACAAACCAGAAACGTCAATAGACAGGATTTATTAATTCTCATCATTTACATACTGTACATCCAATAATAATCCCAGTAGCCATAACACACTGGACTAGGCTTTTTACATAAATCTTTTGCTCTGTTCTGGGGATCCCTGGCACAAAACCTTTTCAGATGGGGGTCCGTGGCCAAGTGGGGGTCGAGTGGAGGCCGCACATATAAATCAGCGCCTCTGGTGCAGCCTATATATTTTTGTTATTTGATGTATAATGAAGTATATAGGGCTTAAGTAGTCCTTTAATGGCAATGTGTACCTATATGATGTTTTAATGCAGACTAATACAAATAAGGCAACATAAGCACATAAGAATTTAATAAGTGTGGAAAAACTCATTGGTTTGTGATCAGATTGATGCTTATTGAACAGTAAAAGCAATAGGATCAGTTAAACCTGGCTTGTAGCCATGGTCTGGACCAGGCTATGTGGCATTTCTTTCCTGAAACCGAGTCATGGATAAACATATCCAGGATAACATATCCAGGTTAAATTAATCTGAAGAGATAACTCAGCTTTCATGAAACCGATTCTTAATCCGTTTCGTGAAAGAGGCCCCTGTTCGTGTGCCTGTGTCTCAGCCTGTTCAGTATGTTCTGTTTCTGGGAGATATTAGCTAAGATGTTCATGTTTACATGTTCATGACACAGTATTTTATGTTAAACACACTAGGTTAGGTGTGAGTGACACCCCCTCAATATTTTTGTTTGTTGTTGGTGCTGTAGGTTTTGTTTAGAGAAGTTTATTTTCATTGTTCAGTAGTTGGTGGGTTTTTGGTTTAATTGTATTATTGATTTGGCACTCACCAGCCCCTTTCCCTGTTTGTTTTTGTTAAGCCACCTCACTTTAAAATAAAACACTGAAGTCATTGTATTCATCATTGGATAAAATTTGTGTTTGTGTGTGTGTGTGTGTGTGTGTGTGTGTGTGTGTGTGTGTGTGTGTGTGTGTGTGTGTGTGTGTGTGTGTGTGTGTGTGTGTGTGTGTGTGTGTGTGTGTGTGTGTGTGTGTGTGTGTGTGTGTGCGTGCGTTAATGAACGGGTCAAATTATTTAGACCGTGGATATTAGTCCAACAGACAGTATTGATAAAGGCAATGCTATTAATTGGTGTTAGAGTAATTAAACCACATCAAACTCATGTCTAAAAAGAACCGCCTGCAACCTATTAACCATTTGATCACAACCCTGATCAATAGACATAGCACAGATGATCTGATGGTTAAATACAACAACAATCATTTCAGATCAAGTGAAATGAAAATGTCTGCTATTTTCACTAGTTCCCAGGCACACGTTCGGGTCCCGGGCATCTAACATCTAAATTCTCTTTCGGGTCTTGAGCTAAAAAGTGAAAATGGTCAACCGTATGTTGTTGCAGAATTGCTATTCACCCCCGCAGCTTCCTCGCATCCTTTTGCCTGTAACCCATAACTGACACAGCCCTGGGGTAGGCCACCCAGCCT
This sequence comes from Gymnoscopelus braueri, assembly GCF_963280865.1. Lineage (NCBI taxonomy): Eukaryota > Metazoa > Chordata > Actinopteri > Myctophiformes > Myctophidae > Gymnoscopelus > Gymnoscopelus braueri. The sequence continues at coordinate 49,589,236 of NC_137612.1, read as the reverse complement.
GGTGAAGGCCTGCACTCCGTGGCGTTGTATAATGTATACAATGGGAAGCTCCAACCAATGTTTCTACTGTACAGTATGTTGATAAAACAATCTAATGAGCTTGTGAGGTTTCTTGTCTCGTACTTTTTGTGGTTTTCTCAGACAAAACACAGCAACACAATTACTAGATTTTTATTTTGTTGGCAATCACAATCATAATGTATTGTAGATATATTTAAAATTAATGAATTAAAAGTAGTTCATGAGCAGTTTAAAGTATTTAGACACTCTTCCCAGATCCTCCACCAAACTCTACACTAACCCATAAATACAGTGAAGTAATTAAACCACTTCAAACCCATGTCTGAACTTAACCACCTGTAATCTAAAACTATTATCACACCTCTGATCGATAGACATAGAACACAGATTATCTGATGGTTAGATATTTCAGAAAAAGTGGTGTGAAATAAGGTGCTATAAGAGTGAACTTGAGAAGTAACCGTTTCAGCTTACACTTTTACAATAATTAATAGGATTACATGCATTTGTTTTATCATGAACAATAGTGTTATAATTAGGCCTACTGTACAATGTCATTTTCATAATAAATGTTTCTGTACCTAGCGTAATTCAATAAACAACAACATAACAAATAGTTGAATAATTATCAGTTACTCTGAGACATGGAAGATTAAGATTAGATTTAAAACATAATATTACACACAGGTCTGGTAAGAGATCTATCCTGCTTTCAGAACCCCTAGAAGCATGGCAGTTTCCCAGCTTTGTAGATGTAGAGCAAAGAATTAACAATCCATGACATCATAACGATTGTATATGTGATGTGCATAGAACCTTGGATGGAATTAGTCATATTAGTTACAACAATAGTACGTACTATACAAGTAAGTGTAGTCACTACCATTACTATCAAGCTGATCAGAATAATTTTAAAAGCTCTTCTCTTCATGTCGTTTCCCACTCCTCTGTCCCTCTGTCCTTCTCCTGGTCCAGGCTGTTTCAGAGCTCTGAAGACCGAGAAGCAGCAGAAAGACATCACAGAAATGCACACAACGTCAAAGCCCAGAGAGATGTAACCCAAAATTGTTCTTGACCAAAACAAAAATGAGTTGAACGCAAGACTCATCAGCCAGACAACACAGCAACAGGCCATCCTGTACCGAAGAGCTTTGTACCTGAGAAATACCACAGGGTGAACCACCGCTATGTAACGCTCCACACAGATACAACACTGGAGCCATGGACCAGAGAACAAGAAAAAACTAACAAAAGCAAATTCTGCAATAATGAAAACAATGATGTTGTATGTGAAGAGCATTGCTAAGAAAAAGACAGAGGCCAGCTGGGAAGAGATGATCATAGAAACAGTCAGGTTGAGATAAAAGAACTCTGAGGCTATCGTCCCACCAGCTCCACTCAGTATCAGCCACACAGCGTAGCTGTTGATGGGGAGACCCAGGATGATGTTGATAGAGTTGGCAGCAGTATATAGTGCAGGATAGGTGTCGATCTCTGAGGATATGAAGGGGATGGAGGAGTTGGTGCCATTTCCCTGTGTGTCGCTGTCGATCATCTTAAGGCTGTGCATGTGAGCTGCAACTGGTTCGGAAGAGAAAAACATATTGGCTGGATTTGAGTGCAATGTAACATTGACACAATTGACACAACTAAACATTTTGAACAACTCTTCTGAAAATAACAACTATTCTAATGAACATTGAACTCAAGGTTAAAGTGATCTCACGTTTTAGATGCCAGCAGACAGTCTCAGATCTCTGAGTCCGGTGTTTAGGTGAAATCTCTTCTTCAGACAGTCACTGCCTTCCTGATAGCAAATCCTCCAAATGATGTTCTCTCTACTTCACCTCCTCTAGCCATTCCCTTCCCTCCTCATCCTTCCTCTGTACTGCTTGTTGACAACTTGTACAACTGCACTTGCAAGCATTGTCATCTTTCTTTTGATTGTTTTTCCATGGGAATGCATATTCAATCACCCGGTCACTATGCAAACTTTGCCTTTGGCTGGATAACCTTGGGAAACAACGTTGTGTTGATAATTTGTTTATTATCACACACCCATAGCCCCGTAGATGTAACCACTGTTCCAGTGAAAGTTGTTTTTCATCATGTGCATAAAGCACTGATGCTGCTTTTACCATCATTATTATTGGTGGTGGTGGTGGCAATACTAATACTTTGACAATGGGATTCTCAAATTCCGTGTTGAGGGTCACACAAGTCACACGACTAATCTCTCTCTCTCTCTCTCTCTCTCTCTCTCTCTCACTCGCACTCGCACTCGCACTCGCACTCGCGCACGCACGCACGCACACACACACACACACACACACACACACACACTAACACGTACGCACGACACACCACACATAGAAAGCAACAATGAAACACGTAGACCACTTTTTTTTGTTGTTGAAAGATTAGCGTCAAAGCGTCTGGGCTGAACCGCCCGGAGCATCTGAACCGCTCCGCACCGACCCAAACTAAACCAAAATAGTGATTGTCCCAAACATATTGGGACAATTGTCATTTATAGTCAGGGGATTACCTGTAGCTAGAAATGTCTTCACCAATGTGTTTGTAAAGTGTCTAGTCACAAATAAAAAAACATATAACAAAAATGTAAAAACATCTCTCCTAGGGCAGTGTTTCCCAAACAATGAGTCGGGACTTAAGTGGTTAATTTGTGTATTTTTGGAGGTTTGGTTCCCGGGAGACGCCAAATGTCTCTTTTGGGTCTCAAAACAAAACGTTTGAGAACCACTGCCCTCAGCAGACCAGTGAGAGCTGCTGAAAGTTGGGGTACATGTAATCTTATGCGGGAAAAATGATTAAAGGAGTAGTTAATCCCAAAAAATACTTATTTTCAATCAATTACACATCCCATGAAGCATTGTGCTCTGTGTCTTGATGTCTTAATGATTCATGTTTTATGTAAAGCACTTGTTGAAATGTGCTGCTAAACAAAAGAACAAACCTCGCCTAAGCCTTCCTTTTTTTGCCACCCTCGTGTGTTTTTTTCTGAAACGACGCATCTGTGTCAGCGTTGCCAGGTCTGCTTAATATAATCGACTTTGGGCTTGTTTTTCTGTAAAGCTGGTTGCTTATTATTTCTCTCACAAAATCTGGCAACACTGATCTGTGTGTGACATGATTCAAATAATGATTGATGTGCTGCTCCACGATGCATCCATCACCTGCCTGTTACAACAACAGCAGGCAGAATGACCCGTGGAACCATGAGGTCACTATGTAAAGTTCTGACTCCACCTGACAACAGCTTTGAACTGGAGGGAGACTCATTGAAGCTTTTGTTGTTGTTGTCACCACCAGTGGTGATAAAAGTACTCAAATCTTGCACTTAAAGGAGTAGTTCACCCAAAAAATGACTTATTTTCTATCAATTGCACACCCCATGAAGCCTTGAATCCATGGATTTCTTTTTGTTTTTGTCGCATTCCTAAGCTAATAATTTGATTCCCGTCTCCTACCGGCTAATGTATCCGGTAGGAGACACAAAGTAGATTCTTTGTGTCTCCTACCGGAAATACACCCGGTCATCAAATTATTGGCTTAGGAATGCCACAAAAACTAAAATAAATCCCTGAATTGAAGGCTTCATGGGGTGTGCAATTGATAGAAAATAAGTCATTTTTTGGGTGAACTCCTCCTTTAAGTAAAAGTATCAATAATGCAATGTAGAAATAGTCTGTTACAAGTAAAAGTCCAGAATTCAAAATCTGCTTAGAAGTACAAAAGTATTGGCATCGAAATGTACTTAAAGGAGAATTCCGGACAAATTAAGTGTTATCTTTGATGTCTCGTTACTCACCTACCGATGTGAAAAGTAGCGTTCTTTTTTTTCATATATTCCCCTGTCGTCATTTTTTAAACACCCTCCGTTGTTATAATGGGAGCGTGAGGGTTAGTGAAGTTCGTCTATTATAACCGACGCAATGTTATTTTTTTCTCTACTACGATTCATTGTAGAGTCTCATGATAGTCAAACATGCGCTGAAAATTCCTGCGAGCCTGCCGTTAATGGCGAACGATTTAACACTGGTTGCTTGTTTCCAGAATCTGGCAACACGAGTTGCCAGGTTCTGGAAGAAACAAGCAACCAGTGTTAAATCGTTCGCCATTGACGGCAGCCTCGCAGATAGTTTCAACGCATGTTTGACTATCATGAGACTCTACTATGAATACTAGTAGTGAAAAAAACAACTTTGCGTCGGTTATAATAGACGAATTTCACTAACCCTCACGCTCCCATTATAACAACGGAGGGTGTTTAAAAAATGACGACAGGGGAATATATGAAAAAAAAGAACGCTACTTTTCACATCGGTAGGTGAGTAACGAGACATCAAAGATAACACTTAATTTGTCCGGAATTCTCCTTTAAAGGGATACTTCACTTTCACATAAAATAAACATTTAAAAAAAATATTTTAAAAAAATGAAAGAAGTTATGGCAAAATAAAGGCCCCCTCACACATTAGTAGGACACTCTAATGCGTGAGGGGGCCGTGATTTTTCCATTACTTTTTTCATTTATTTTTAATATATTTTTTAAATGTTTATTTTATGTGAAAGTGAAGTATCCCTTTAAAGTGCCAAAAGTAAAAGCACTAAAAGTTTTCAAATGTATACAAAGCTTTAGAAAATATGTAATATTGTGGGTTCCTGCTTCATCTCTTTCTCTCAGTTAAGGGGTCCTTGGCCTGAAAAACGTTGACCCCTGGTATAGAGGGGTCTCTCCAGCTCTAGTAAACACACAGTGAGCTTGTAGATCTTCTGAAAATGTTTGACTTACCTTGAAAAGCAGTAAAAGCTAAAAAACAGAAAACTTCAGTCCCTGGCACAAAATATATTCAGATGGGAGTCCGTGGCCAAATACATTATTAATTTAGCGGGTCCTTGACAAGACAAGTTTTAGAACATTGTCGACATATCTACAGTACTGTGTGTGTGCGTGCGTGCGTGTGTGTGCGTGTGTGTGTGCGCGCGCATGTACAGTATGGTGGAGAGTCTCTATTTGCTGCTACTATACACTGACTGCCATAGTGTATAATGTACATAATCTATTAATATCTCAAATATATATCTGTTTCCTAACTGAAGATGAAATCTGTGGATTGGAGCTCGATATGCGTCCGTCCGTCCGTCCGTGTGTCCATCTGTCTGTGACCAGCTAATCTCCGGCACCGTTGGCCCGGTCACTGCGAAACTGTGCACACACACTCCCTGGATGCCAATTCAGAACCTCTGCCCCAATTTTTTTACATGGCCCTGTTATAGCGCCACCAGGAGGCCGATTTGTGCAAAACACATTTTTTGATATCCTACAGATTTTATCCAAACATCAAGCAAATCAGTACACAGTATCTCTATAGTCATGGAATCAACACGGATTCATCTGATTTTCCATATTCCATCCTGATTGGCTAAGGTTGGCTTCCAAGGATTGGTCCGTTTTGAACTAAATGCCTCAAATCATGAACGCAGCTTGCGATTTCCGTGAAATTTCACACGCACATTCCCACTAGGCAGAGGAAGAAATGCCACTTCACATTTTTCAAATCAGCCTCATGGTGGCGCTATAAAAGGCCGATTTGCGTTTTTTGTTTTTTTTTCTAAAAAAAATTCCCACGATTTTGTAACCCTATTTTTTACACCCAGTGCCAATTGTCTATGTAATCCTGGGCACTACCTTCCCTCTGCCAACCTAGGGAGGCCAGGGCCGAGCTCATGCCTCCTTCAATGCATGAGAGCCAACTGACCTTCTTGTCACCTGACAGAGGAGAGTTTCCCTGGTTGGACGTAGCGCGTGGAAGGAACACGTTATTCCAACCAGTTCCCTTCCCCTCCATCAAGCGCCCCGGCTGGCCAGGGGGAGGCAGTATAGTGACCAGGATTACTGCATGTTTTTGTTAGGGTACCTACCCTAGGAGACACGGGGAGAACATGCAAACTCCACACAGAAAGGCCCTTTCGCCAACCCCACCTAGGGTATGGGCACTGATGATGCGGAGGAGAGAACACGCCCCCAGCGCCCACAGCGTCCCCTGCGGGAATCGAACCCAGGACCTTCTAGCTGCCAATTTGCGTTATTAACTATAACTGCACCGATCTGCGTGAAATTTTGCACGCATACTCCCTAGAGGCCAAGGAAAAACATCTGCCCTGCATTTTTTACATTAGCCTTTTATAACGCCACTAGGAGGCCGACTTATGTAAAACACATTTTATGAGATTAAGCCTTCTGATTTCATCCAAATTTTACACAAATCAGTACACATGATCTCTATAGTCATGTGATCAAGATGGATCTGTTTAATTTTTCATATTCCATCCTGATTGGCTAACATTGACGCACATTCGCACTACGTTGAAGAACAAACGCCACCCTTTTAACATTGCCCTATTATAGCGCCACCAAGAGGCCAATTTTTCTTTTTTATATTACTCCTACAAATTGTGTCCAAACATCATGCAAATCAGTACACATTATCTCTATAGTCAAGTGATCAAGATGGTTCCGTCCGATTTTTTATATTCCATCCTGATTGGCGAATTCCGAACATTGCTGGCCCACAATAACCTACCTGACCTGGCGGAGACCTGTGCTCCGAGGAGCACTTTTTCTAGTTTTAATAATTATTTTATTTTTGTGATAAGTTAAAGCCTCTTTTTTTGAATGATTAAAATGTAATTCAGTCCAATCTGTATGGTAGAGTAGGTTAATACATTATAACTTATACAATTGGGGTGGTTGTATTTAGTCTCCCTGCTCTTCTATTAAGACATTTAGAATAGATCGTGTCAAAGGTCATGTCTCACCTAGACACAGGATCTGACACGAATTTTGACCTGATGGTCAAGATTCAATTTATCCCCTGAGCAAGCAGGCAGGCTCTAGTTCAATGGTAAAAATGTCAGCACTTCAGCACAGCAGGAAACTGGGTTCAAATCCGGGGTAGAAGAGGATAGTTACATAGTGAAGTTTAAATAAGTTAATAATAATTCATTCTCATGTTTATTTTGTTTAATCCAAGTTGATGAGCTTTAGGTTAAAACAAGGCTGTTACTGTTATTTGGCATTAAGAGAGCTTAGGTTGTGTTTAATTGAGAATCTAATTAAAGATTACTAACACCTGAGCATTTTGGTGCAGTGCAGATTCAGTTGATGGTCAAGACAAAGGTCAGAGCAACATGGTTTTTACCATAGTATATTTTTTTTGTTTGAGAACTTGTTTTTGATTACTTCTGTAATAGGAAAAAAAGGGGAATTAATGTTTGTGTTCTTTTTATATAGGAGTCCTGTAAAGGTTTTCTGCTCAATATATACGAGTAAAGAGAAAAGGTGCCGCTGAGCTTCAACCATTCATAGTATCAAACAGGCAGTTGAACAGCATACAGTGCATATTAGTAGCAACAAACCTACAATCTGGATAATGATGTCTGCTTAATGCTTCAATTATAAACTACATTCTGCAAAAACTTCATGTGGTCCATAATATGGCTTAACGTTGCCCTCAAGTGGCCAAACATAATAATGGCCAAAGTAGCTATAGACGTGACATGAATACAGTCAAAGCATATTAACACCAAAAAGTGACATATAATTAACAAGAAAGGTTTGAAACACGACTAGGAATCGACTGACTTTAAATAAGGACTAACATGACATGCATAAACCTACAAACAGAGAGTTTGTCCATGTTATTTCACCCCGCAATGACTACACAATAGCCAACTTTATCAAAGTAACAGAACACAGACAAACCATGAACTTCAATAGACACAGGATTCTCATCAATTACATACTGTACATCCAATAATAATCCCAGTATCCATAACACACTGGACTAGGCTATATCCAACCATTTATTTTACATAAATCTTCTCCTCTGTTCTGGGGATCCCTGGCACAAAACCTTTTCAGATGGGGGTCCGCGGCCAAGTGGGGGTCGAGTGGGGGCCACGCACATAAATCGGTGCCTCTGGTGCAGCCTATATATTTTCGTTATTTGATGTATAATGAAGTATATAGGGCTTCCTTTAATGGCAATGTGTACCTATATGATGTTTTAATGCAGACTAATAAAAAATAAGCCAACATAAACACATAAGAATTTAATTAGTGTGAAAAACTCATTGGTTTGTGATCAGATTGATGCTTAATGAACAGTAAAGGCAATAGGAATAGTTAAACCTGGCTGTTAGCCTGGTCTGGACCAGGCTATGTGGCATTTCTTTCATGAAACCGAGTCGTGGATAAACATATCCAGGATAACTGGCTAAATAAATCTGGAGAGATAACTCAGCTTTCATGATTTCATGATTTCACCGATTCTTAATCTGTTTTGTGAAACAGGCCCCTGTACTGTTAGTGTGCCTGTGTCTCAGCCTGTTCAGTATGTTCTGTTTCTATCCGGGAGATATTAGCTAAGATGTACATGTTAACATGTTCATGACCCGTTCATTAACTACTTTTAAAAACATCTAAATTCTCTTTCGGGTCTTGAGCTAAAACGCTTGGGAACCACTGCCCTAGAGCACATCTCCAAAATCATGTTCTCTTCCACTTAATGCAAAAAGGTCAACCGTATGTTGTTGTACAAATGCTATTCACCCCCGCAGCGTCCTCGCATCCTTTTGCCTGAAACCCATGACTGACACAGCGCTGGGGTAGGCCACCCAGCCTGGTGAAGGCCTGCACTCCGTGGAATGCCCTTTAGTTAATGTATATAATGGGAAGCTCCAACCAATGTTTCTATGTTGATAATACAATCTAATGAGCTTGTGAGGTCTATTTGTGGTTCTCTCAGAGAAAACACAGCAACACAATTACTAGATTTTTATTTTGTTTGCAATCACAATCATATTGTATTGTAGATATATTTAAAATGAATGAATTAAAAGTAGTTCATGAGCAGTTGTAAGTATTTAGACACTCTTCCCAGATCCTGCACCAAACTCTACACTAACCCTTAAATACAGTGAAGTAATTAAACCCATGTGTGAACTTAACCACCTGCAATCTACAACCATTATCACACCTCTGATCGATAGACATAGAACACAGATGATCTGATGGTTAAATATTCACTAACAATCATTTCAGAAAAAGTGGTGTCAAATCACCTGCTATAAGAATGGACTTGAGAAGTAACCGTTTCAGCTTACACTTTTACAATAATTAATAGGATTACATGCATTTTTTGTATCGTGAACAATTATGTTATAATTTCAATGTCATTTTCATAATAAATGTTTCTGTACCATGAGTAATTCAATAAACAACATAACAAATAGCTGAATAATTTGAATCAGTTACTCTGAGACATGGAAGATTTAGATTAGAATTAAAAAATAATATTACACACAGGTCTGGTAAGAGATCTATCCTGCTTTCAGAACCCCTTGAAGCATGGCAGTTTCCCAGCTTTGTAGATGTAGAGCAAAGAATTAACAATCCATGACATCATAAGGATTGTAAATGTGATGAACATAGCAACTGTGATGGAATTAGTCAGATTAGTTAAAACAATAGTATGTACTATACTAGTAAGTGAAGTCACTACCATTACTATCAAGCTGATCAGAATAATTTTAAAAGCTCTTCTCTTCATGTCGTTTCCCTCCCCTCTGTCCCTCTGTCCTTCTCCTGGTCCAGGCTGTTTCAGAGCTCTGAGGACCGAGAAGCAGCAGAAAGACATCACAGAAATGCACACAATGTCAAAGCCCAGAGCGATGTAACCCAACACTGTTAGTGACCAAAAGAAAACCGAGCTGAATGCAAGACTCATCAGCCAGACAACACAGCAACAGGCCACCCTGTACCGAAGAGCTTTGTACCTGAGAAATACCACAGGGTGAACCACCGCTATGTAACGCTCCAGACAGATACAACACTGGAACCATGGACCAGAGAACCAGAAAATAAAAGGAAAAGCAAAGTTTGCAATAATGCCAACAATGATGTTGTATGTGAAGAGCACCACTACTAAGGTCAAGACAGAGGCCAGGGAAGAGATGATCATAGAAACAGTCAGGTTGAGATAAAAGAACTCTGAGGCTATGGTCCCACCAGCTCCACTCAGTATCAGCCACACAGCGTAGCTGTTGATGGGGAGACCCAGGATGATGTTGATAGAGTTGGCAGCAGTATATAGTACCAGATTGGTGTCGGTCTCTGAGGATATGAAGGGGATGGAGGAGTTGGTGCCATTTCCATGTGTGTCGATGTCGATCATCTTAAGGCTGTGCATGTGCTCTGCAACTGGTTCGGATGAGAAAAACATATTGGCTGGATTTGGGTGCAGTTAACCGAATATAATAATGACACACCTAAACATTTTAAACAACTCTTCTCAACTTTCTTCTGAGAATAACAACTATTCTAATGAATATTGAACACAAAGTTAAAGTGATCTCACGTTTTAGATGCCAGCAGAGAGTCTCAGATCTCTGAGTCGGGTGTTTTGGTGAAGTCCCTTCTTCAGACAGTCACTGTCTTCCTGATAGCAAATCCTCCAAGTGATGTACTCTCTACTTTGCCTCCTCTAACCAGTCCCTTCCATACTCATCCTTCCTCTGTACTGCTTGTTGTACAACTGCACTCATAAGCATTTTCATATTTCTTTTGATGGTTATTCCATTCCATGGAAATAACAATCACCCGGTCATTATGCAAACTTTGCCCTTGGTTGGATAAACTTGGGCAACAGCGATATGGGGATCATTTGTTTATGATATACTCATGTAGCCTTTACTTGCCCTGGATTGATGGGTGAAGAATGAAAGAGCAGAGAGGGTGTTAGTGCTGGTAAAGACCCTGACAGAAAGAAAGCATCAATGATGATCTTCACAATCACATATGAGGCCACCTGTTCACCATCATTGTGAGGAAATTATTTATAACTACATTTTCTGGGCGCGTTATGGCCGTTTGAAGTGTTAAACACTGCTCTAACACTGTTGCATGTGTGCCATTTAGGTCTTATAGTATGACCGTTATGCCAGAACCCTGAACAGTGTTTGTGACTAGTTTTGTGCGGATTGGAGCAAACTACCTCTGTCAGTCCACCGTCACCCATTAGGTCACTGTTTCCAAAACAGCGGGTCGGGACCCATGTTTGGGTAGCGGATACATTTTTATGGGTCGCGAGTAAATATCCCATTTTTTGATGAGTTAATTTCATTAAGTTATATGAAGTAGAGGAACAATGTTAAATCCCTGTCCATTCATTTCAAGGCTGCTCAACAGGAACACAGAGGGGGCAATTACAGCCTGTCCCTAGTGGCCGTCTAAGTGCACCTATCAGGTTTCGTAGGTTTAGCATGCTGGGAACTGGAGTTATGGCTGTTTAAAGCCCAGCCAACAGGAACACAGTGTGTGTGTGTGTGTGTGTGTGTGTGTGTGTGTGTGTGTGTGTGTGTGTGTGTGTGTGTGTGTGTGTGTGTGTGTGTGTGTGTGTGTGTGTGTACACACACACACGTACACGTGCAGTGCTGGCTCGGTGTGTGTGTGCATAGTGCGCCTCGCAGGTCTGCATGTTACTTGTTGTTGTTTGTGTTATGTGTGTGTTTTTGATAAAGGCTGCACATGCACGCGCAGTGCACGCATGCAGGGGCGGACTGGCCATTTGGCGTACTGGGCAAATGCCCGGTGGGCCGCTGGGCCTACCAAATGTTTTTTTTTTTTAAATATATTTTCGCTCCCGTTTTAGGATTATTACGGTCATTTCCGGGTCGCGCGGCCCAATTATTAGTTACGTTAATGTTTGGGCTGGGATGCTTCCCAGCAGGGGCCTCAGTGTGGCTGCAGAGTTCATGTGCAGCCTAGGTGCTGGTCTGAAACAGTGACAAAACGGCCCGGGGGGTGGTGGGCCGGTTCGGACCAAAATGCCAGGGCTTAATTTTGGTCCCAGTCCGGCCCTGCACACAAGTACGTGTGCAGTGCTGGCTTGTGTGTGTGCCTGGCAGGTCCGCATGTTACGTATGTGTCGTATGTGTGTGTGTGTGTGTGTGTGTGTGTGTGTGTGTGTGTGTGTGTGTGTGTGTGTATAAGCGTGCACGTGTGCTGAGCCAGCGTGTGTGTGTGTGTGTGTGTGTGTGTGTGTGTGTGTGTGTGTGTGTGTGTGTGTGTGTGTGTGTGTGTGTGTGTGTGTGTGCATGTCTTTAAGTGGCACATGTGTTGCACGTTTGTGTTGAATTAGTGTAACTGGTAGTATCTTTGTGTTGCAATCAGCTGCAGCTGTTGAGTCCGTGCTAAAACATACGAATGGACGGACGGACAGACACACACACACACACACACACACGGTGGCACCACTCAAAAACCACTTTTCATCATTTACATTAATTCCAACATATTTCATGAATACAATTCAATAAATCAAAGCTATTGACAACAAGCTCACAACGTTCTCAACGTGTGAGCTTGTAGATTTGTTATTTTCTTTTGGTCCCCGGCAAATGTCTAATTTCTCTTTTGGGTCTTGAGCTAAAATGTTTGGGAACCACTGCTCTAGGCTTTATTTTTTTGCTTTTTTGGGGGGCTTTTTATGCCTTTATTAATAGGACAGTAGGCTGACAGGAAATGGGGATAGAGAGATGGGGAGTGACACGCAGCAAAAGCCGTCGGGATTGGGAGTCGAACCCGCAACGTGCTGTGAGGCTACATTGAGTCTAGATACTAGGGCCTAGGCAATTTTAATATAGGATTTGAACCACACCGCATGTAAACAAATGTGAGGGACGTACACATGCAGACAAACTCGCTCAGATGCCAGGCTCATTTGTAGACCTGCCACCCTATAGTGTCCATAGTTTCAATGTACAGATTATTGATTTATTTTTATATTATACTGTTTTGACTGATGATATAGGTTCTTGGTTTACCCATGATCCTAGATTACTTCTATGCATTTGATGTATTACCTCGTGTTTACCTTGATTAAACTGTAAATTGCTTTGGATTAAGCGCGTCTGCTAAATGCCTAAATTGTAAATTGTACACACTGGGGCTGTTCCGTTTACTTTAGGCTACTCTCTTTTTTTTCAAATGTTCTTTCATGGTGTGTTTGTTAGGCTGTGTCTTGATGTTTTAACTCTTAATGTTCTATGTAAAGCACGTTGAATTGCCTTGTTGCTAAAAGACCAAATACATAATATGTCATTATACAAATAAACAGACATTCAAATAGTGATTAATGTGATGCTCCATGATACAAAAACCACGCACTGGATTTTCTATGCAAAATTCTTCCCCTGACACCAAACATGTTTGAACAGAAACAAGACTCATTGCAGCTGTTATTGTTATTAACACATTCACTGCCAGGGAAAACAGGCTGCAGCCTCTGCCAGCATTTTTAAGCATTCTGACTAATCTTTTCACATTTTTGTGAAAGAGACACGTAACAGACAGAAAAGTGATTTGAAAAGTTTTTTTAAATATACTTTTTGCCTTCAGTGACATCAGACATCTCAACAGTAGTAGTTTTCAACCAAAAAAAAATTTTTCACTCCAGCCTTCCAAGTGCAATCTTAGTTCAGCTCATTTCAAACTCAATTTCAAAGTTTATATATACATCAAATAACAATAAAAACAAATCACACCCAGTGTGAAGAGATTGGTGCCTTTGATGAGTTAATTTCATTAAGCTATATGAAATAGCAGAACAATGTTAAATCCCTGTCCATTCATTTCAAGGTTGCTCAACAGGAACATAGAGGGGGTGGGGCTTAAGCAATTACAGCCTGTCCCTATTGGCCGTCTAAGTGCACCTAGCAGGTTTCGTAGGTCTAGCATGCTGGGAACTGGAGTTTTGGCTGTTTAAAGCCCAGCCAATAGGAACACAGAGGGGGTGGGGCTTAAGCAATTACAGCCTGTCCCTATTGGCTGTCTAAGTGCACCTAGCAGGTCTCGTAGGTTTAGCATGCTGGGAACTGTAATTGAACTGCTAGCTTGTAGATTTGCTATGTTTTCTATTTTAGAAATTTTAAAGTGGTTAAGACGGTCTGTGTTTTCCATACACTAGAGGTTCAGGCCGTGTCGCCCTCACACCTACTGTACGTTGTGCGCCAATCCGACTGATACGCCCATATATGGAGATCTCTGTATCTGTCCATCCTTTTCCCTTTTATGCCCATATATGGAGATCCCTGATGTCATCAGTATAGCATTGATGTTAGACAACACACTCCATATTTGGGCGTTGGGAACTTATATGGTTATGGCTGAGTCATGGTGACATGAGCTTGACAACGTGGACCTTGAGGTTATGGCTGAGTTCATGGTTACATAAGCGCCCCCATTGACGTATCGTTTGTCATTTGGTGATTTCAGTGGTTTACGATAGAGGGCGCTCTTCCGCAACCTGTGAGTGTACCTGGGGCTTCCAGGTCAGAGGAGGACAAAACAAAACAACAGTGGGAAAAGTTGTAGCGTCGTTCCCAGCCTTTAGCCTTGCGAAGAGAAAAGTTGTAGGATCGAGGAAAGTAGTTAGTAGTAGTAACCTAATATTTGCAAAAATGCCGAAGACGAAGCTCAAACGCACTCCCCTCCATGGGTTTAGTGTTGGCAAAAACTTGATCGCCGAGACTGAATCCGACCTCTCTGGCAATGACGATTATGAACAAACTTTACAGAGCGATCCTCGCCATGCCGGTAATACACAGAGTAGACCAGAAAACAGTCAACACGGGCCCGGCACACATTTTCGTCGGAGTGCGAGAGCAACGGCACATCGTTGTGAAGCTTTGGAAAGCTGTCACAATTCACAGTCATCCCAATCTGATGGTTCAGGACACGGATGAAGAAGAATGGGCACATGCACGTAGCAGAGGTGCAGAACGTGGCAGGCCCGGTGGAAGCCTTCCAGCTGCAGATCCTGGGTGGAATGAAATGAACTGGCAGCCAGAAGACATTCCTTTCACTGCAGTCGCTGGACCCCTCAATGGTGCTGCTGCTCTTGAGTCAGAACAACCAGTTGACTTTCTTGAGCTGTTCCTGTCTGATGAGCTGCTCCAGAGTATTGTCGTTCAGACCAACTTGTATGCAGAGCAGTGCATTCAAACTGTCAGTGATAGTCTGCCGCAGCCATATGCTAGAGCTCGCGCATGGAAACCTGTCGACCTGTCAGAACTAAAAACCTTCCTAGGGCTCCATTTTCTCACTGCTACTGTTCATAAGCCTGAGCTAGAGATGTACTGGTCTACAGATGAAATAATAGCTACCCCCTACTTCAACAAGACCATGTCTCGCAACAGGTTTCAACTTATATGGAGATTTCTTCACTTCAGTGACAACAGTGCTAATGTATCAAACCGTGGTACTGACAGGATGTACAACATCCGCCCAGTCTTAGATGTCTTAGTCTCCAAATTCCGTGAAATGTATCAACCAAACAGAAACATTTGCATTGATGAAGGTACGCTTCTGTTTCGTCGGCACATAAATTTCAAAGTGTACAATCCCCAAATGCCTGTCAAATATGGCATAAAATCCTACATCCTGTGTGATTCTGAGACAGGGTACTGTTACAACATGAAGCCCTACTGTGGAGAACATGCTGCCCCAGCTGACACAGTTGTCTTCCTTCTTGATGGCCTAGCAGGTTATGGCTATAGATTGTTCACGGATAACTTCTTCAATTCTGTAGCAATGTGTGCACGTCTACTTGATCTGAGAACCCATGTCTGTGGCACACTAAGAAAAAACAGAGGCGAACCACCATCCATTCGACAGCTTTCCAATTCTAACCTGGGAATTGGGGATACAATTGTGCGTCACAATGACAAAGTGATGGTCTTGGCATGGCGGGACAAAAGCATAGTGAGAATGGTTACAACATTCCACCAGAACGAGATGGGAAACGTTCAGTTATGGCAGAGAGGCCAGAGTGATAACATTTCTAAACAGAAGCCTGCTTGCATTGTAGCATGCAATAAGTCAATGAATGGAGTTGATAAATTGGACCGGAACGCTGTGTTCTACCCGTTTGTCAGGAAGTCAGACAAGTGGACAAACAAATTTGTAACCTATCTGTTTGAGATCTGTATGTTCAATGCTTTTGTAATTTACAAAGCTAAAAACCCACAGGGCAACTGTAAATGTCTTCTCTCATTCATGCAAAGTGTCATAAAGTCATGGACCAGCCCGAGACATGCTGGGGGTGGGGAAGTAAGGAGCAATGACCCTCCACCTGAACAGGATCCTAGGGCACCATACAACACTGATTCTCAGAGCAAGCTGAATGCCAACTTTGCAGGCCATGTACTTGTTCCGTTACTGCCCACCCCCAAAAAGCAGCGACCATCTAAGCGATGCAGGGTTTGTTACAAAAAGAACGAGCGGAGAGAGACGAGGTACTACTGTAAAGGCTGTAGTGTCCCCTTACACAAGGGGGAATGTTTCACTAAGTACCACTCGGAGCTGAACTATGCTGAAAGTGTCATGTGAACTGAGCTAAGATTGCACTTTAAAAGGCAAGGACACTTTAACAGGTTTGGGTTGTGTTGCCATGATGCAACTCCAAAGGTGGGCGAGAAATCAGAAATGGTTCATTAATAATTAGAAATTGATCATTCAAAATATGCTCCTCCTACTGAATATTTATACTCACTCAACCATGACTCTGCGTGTCATATTTCCAGTTGTTCACCAGTTCAGTGGCTGTTGACAATATTCATAAAAGATCATTATTATGAAGTTGGCTGATACATACAAATGAAGGTCATGAGACTGACCTATTTGTGCAGGTTTACTGTTCATTATGTAATCTACTTATCTAATTTATTTTATGGTATAGCTCTCTGCTACAAGGCAGAGGTAGGACTGGGACAAAAAGACATTCACATGGGAACCGCATGCAGTGTGGATCTCAGACTTCATGTGGCCAGCCTGTGACATCAGTCATCAATGACGCCAGTCATCTATGTCATATCTAACTATATCTAATCCAGACCCTCTCATACACGCCTAGCCTCTTGTAGAGCTACGCTATGAACATCCCATCGGTCATCGGTGACATATCTATGACATATAACTCCAGATTTGGGCAAGATTTCAGCCCGACCATTGACTTAAATAAAAATGTTAATTATTATTATTATTTTAAGTATAAAATATGTTAAATTAATTAGAGTGAATTAATTACGTCGCACTGGTAGTGTGCACAATAAATGAGCTGTGGACAAATAAATTGATCTACAAGCTCACAACTCGTTGCATTGCATGGCGACTATTCGGTGTATGATTAATATGACAAAACTAACTAAATTACAGAGGTGCCGTCTGCAACACTAAAGTTTCCTCATTATGCAAGTATACAGAATAAAATTCAATATAGGTCTATATTGGGGGTTAATAAAAAGGCTTACATATTAAAGAGGTTAATTCAATCCGCAATTGCTCACATCCGCGTGACGTCATTATAGCGTCCCACCAGTTAAAAGGATCTCTGGCTAATAAGCCAAATATGCCTTAATCATTATAATTGCCCTAAATAACTAAAGTAAAACATTTAAAACACCTCAAATATTTTATTTATTTTAGAAACAGTTAATCTTTTACTCAAGAGGGGCAATGCCCATCGCAAGTTGATGTCATTTGTCCATGTGTGGTCTAGCCCTATGGAAATTACGGTCATATTATCCTTAGGAAGTATTAAGTTGTTTATTTTCACATGATTTCCATAAATTGGACCACACATGGACAAATGACATCAACTTGTGATTTTTTTTTACATCAGAGACACATACTTCCCACAGATTAGGTACCCAAAGTGAGTTTGAAAACATGACCAACGACAAAAAACTCCCATACCTACTGGGAGAAACACAACAATGTGCGAACACAGCAGCAAGATTTGTGAACCGTTACGATAAAAGGTTAGCCAATGGAATACAACCACCCTAAGGACTACTAACCATTGACTTTCCTGCACTATACCGACTAGACCTCTAGACTGCACATATAAACAGAGCTGCTACCTTTAAACACATATAAAATCTGAGGCTTTTTTGTATACTATTTAAATAGTTTTGAGAAATATGCTGCTAATTATAATAATAATAATAATAAATGTTATTTGTATTGCACTTTACATTTGAAACAAACCTCAAAGTGCTACAGTACATAATAAAACAAGATAAAGAAAACCATTTGCAAGAATCAAAGAGTATAAAACAGGTTAAAACAAGTTTAAAAACACGTTTAAAAAGGAGAGGCAGGGTTATTAAAACCGGCTTAAAAAGCTAACCAAATGCTTTGTTAAAATGGTAGGTTTTTAGTGCTCTCTTAAAAGTGTTCACAGTTTGAGGAGCTCTGAGATGGTCTGGGAGTGAGTTCCACAGCCGGGGGGCAGCTGCACAGAAAGCTCGATCTCCCATAGTGCGGAGGTTGGTGTGCCGTTCCTTGAGCTTGTTAGTATTTCCGGAGCGGAGGCTGCGGGTGGCGGTTTGTGGTTCGATCAATTCCTTGAGGTAGGGGGGGGCATTTCCGTAGATGCACTGGTGTGTTAACAGGGTGATTTTGAATTCTGTCCGGGAGGAGATGCGAAGCCAGTGCAGTGATTTGAGAATGGGGGTGATGTGCTCGTATTTGCGCACTCTCGCCAGGATCCTAGCAGCGCTGTTCTGTACGTATTGGAGCTTTTGAAGGCTCTTGCTAGGGATCCCGACGAGAAGTGCATTACAGTAGTCCAACCTGGAGGAGACAAAGGCATGGACCAACTTTTCGGCGTCAGGAAGAGTGAGGGTGGGGCGGAGTTTAGCTATATTTCTAAGGTGGAAGAAGGATGTTTTGCAGAGGTGTTTGATGTGGGTCTCATAGTTGAGGCAGGGGTCCATTTTGACGCCCAGGTTGGTGACAACTGATGAGAGGGGAAGGTCCTGGCCGGAGAAGGTGATGCTTGTTATGGGGGATGATTTAACTTGGTGTGGGGTGCCGATGAGAGTGGCCTCGGTTTTGGAGCTGTTGAGTTGTAGAAAGTTGTGTTTCATCCACGCCTTTATCTCCTCCAGACAGATGGTGATTGTGGATGAAGGTGATGGTGACGGGGATGACAGTGGGACAGCAGAGCGGGGGGGACAGGGGGGGTCCATTTTTATGTAGAGCTGTGTGTCATCAGCATAGCAATGGAATGATAGTCCATGCCTGCTGATGACACGGCCAAGGGGGAGCATATACAGGGTGAATAGGGTAGGGCCAAGCACGGATCCTTGGGGTACACCACAAGTGACGGGTTGGGTGGGGGAATGAGCACCTCCCATGGAGACACACTCAGTCCTTCCGGTCAGGTAGGACCGGAACCAGTCCAGGGAGGTGTCACAGAGTCCGATGGTGGAGTGGAGGCGATTGAGGAGGATGGTGTGATCAACAGTGTCAAAAGCTGCAGTGAGGTCCAGGAGGATGAGGAGGGAGGGGGAGCCATTGTCAGAAGCAGTGAGGATGTCGTTGGTGACCCTGACCAGTGCTGTTTCGGTACTGTGAGCGGAGCGGAAACCAGACTGGAATTTTTCGGAAATGTTGTTGTTGTTGAGGTGGTGTTGCGACAATTTTTTTCCAACACTTTGGAGAGGAATGGTAGGTTTGAGATGGGCCTGTAATTTGCAAGAACGTCCGGGTCTAAGGTGGGTTTTTTGAGGAGGGGAGTGATAATGGCCGTTTTTAGAGCTGATGGAACGTGACCGGACTGTAGGGAATGGTTTATTGCTTTGGTGATCAGGGGGCTTATGGCTTGGATGTGTAATTTGACCAGGGCTGTGGGAAAGGGGTCCAGGGTGCATGTGGAAGGCTTCATCCGGCTGATGGTGTCCTCAACCTCTTGCTGCGTGGTGGGAGAAAAGCAGCAGAGAGGCTGGGAGGCCCCAGACTGTGGGATGGCAGTTGGAGCAGATGGAGTGGGGGGGCCGGAGAGGGAGGAACAATTGTCCCAAAAGTGACTGACAAAGATTGCCATTTGTTTCAAAAGCTTTATACAGTGTGTGTGTGTATGTGTGTGTGTGTGTGTGTGTGTGTGTGTGTGTGTGTGTGTGTGTGTGTGTGTGTGTGTGTGTATGTATATATATATATATATATATATATATATATATATATATATATATATATATATATATATATATATATATATATATTTTGACATAGCTGTTTAACAAAATGCTGTACCTCTCGAACTGTACTTTTGCCATCTGTTATTATATTTTGACACTTTGCCAATAAAGCTCCTTTGTTTGAATTGAATTGAGTGAAGTAGGTTAATCTGGACAGAAGAGATCTGTCATGCCAGCACTTGTGTTCCGCTGCCCCCATCAGGGAGCAGGCGGAACTGCTCCTGCCTCCACTGGAGCCTCAGTACTGAGCAGGCTATGGATGCAGGCTTGTAGATCAGCTAGTTTATGTTCTCCTGACATGTAGCCCAATGTCAGGAAATGTATTTGTTACTTGTCAGGGTTATATTTATTTGTGCCAATGAAATTAGACCTTCCTTCCATTCATAACTGCTACATGAATGACCCAATGCCAGTGGCGGAAAAAGTACTCAAATGTTTTACTTAAGTAAAAGTATCAATACTGAAATGTAGACATACTCTGTTACAAGTACTAAAATGTTTGAAAATAGCAGATCTACAAGCTCACAACACGTCGCAAAGTAACTGGTAACTAAAGTTTTCAAATAAATGTAGTGGAGTAAAAGGCACCACTGCCCAAGGCTCTCCTTTCATCTTCCATCAGTTCAGATCCAATGACTTGATGTGTGGGTTCACTGTCTCTGGCTGTGTTGTCCTGCAGGTTACTGTGGGACTCCAACTTGGTCACGTAGGCCAGTGGTTCTCAACCTTTTTAGGCTGCGACCCCCAAAATAATCATATTTGAAGTGGGGTGACATGCACCAAATTGTGTATCTGTGAAAGGGGTAAGTTTGTGGAGCTGCTGTGAAAGGGAATTAAGGTTATACAGTTCAATCTATGTGTTTTAAAAAAGTTTCAAAACAAGACTAACATGTATAGAGGTTCTATGATCATGTATTATTATAATTATTATATAATTTATGTATCATGAAGCACAGAGAAAATAAAAAAATAAAAAACAAAATGAAATAAAACTTAATTATTATTGTTTTATGCGAATGGAGCATATTGTTTTTTGCATAGTGAAATTATCAAAATAAAAACTTGCAAAGTCGAAGTGCAAAGTCACTTGGAATTGTCGGAGTTGACGCATTACATTTAGTTTGACCCAGTTCCACAGATAAATATTGTATATTCTTATATTATTTGACAATTTGGCCAATGTTTGATGCAGTAATGGTCTTTTTTCATAGGTATTAAAATATCTTGAGTCCTTAAATTGTCCCTTTACTGTCATCTGGGGACCCCTCCAAAATCATGTGGGGACCCCCCTGGGGGTCCTGACCCAGAGGTTGAGAACCACTGACGTAGGCTATCTTTCCCATAGGGCCCGACAAGTGCATGTACCCCTTCATCAACGCCAAGGGTCAAAGGGCGGCCAACAAGTGCATGTACGCCGTTGCATAATCAGAACCAAATAACTGTCACCTGGATCCAAAGTAGTCATTTAGTCACAAGCTGTTAATACACTGGTTCAATATTTATAAAATCCAGACACTTGGCCTCCTCCACTTTCAAACACTTTAATTGCAAAAATAGCCGATCTACAAGCCCACAAAGCCTCACATCGCGACACATTGTGAGCTTGTAGATTGGCCATTTTTGATACAAATTAGGCATTAATTTACTAAAGACACGTGAAATATGGCCATTTTTGATACAAATTAGGCATTCGTTTACTAAAGACACGTGAAATATGGAGATCAAAGGTTTCTGCCCGACAGCGATGATGTTCAAGTGGATATTATTCTTAAGTGTCCAAAGATCAGGCCAATGGCAGATCAACAAGCTCAAAACAATCTTGAATTATTTGTTTTATATTTTGAATATATTTGAAAACATTATAACGCCACACATCTTGTCTGGGGATACCTGGCACAACATATTTTCCATGGGTCCACGGACATTAATTTGGGAGTCCTCTGCAATGATAGCAGGTAGTAAGTAATACAAAACAAAATATTAAAAAAAAGACACAATGACTTGTATGTATGTTTGTGCATGGCAGCACACAAGTTTTACTTACATTCCATGGGGAGCAGAGAGGAACAACAGGAGGGGGGGGGGGTTACAGAGATGACGGGGGGGGGGGGGTTATCGTGCTTCGACCATACGCAACGAGAGACTTAAACACTGCCCCGACCGACGCACACACACACACGAGTGGGGGGACAACATCACATTTACAATCACACACACGCTACATTTAGTCACAAAAAAATAAAATAAAATACAAAAAAAAACAAAAAAAACTTCCTGGCCCTACATGGTAATGTAGACCACCGTTTCTCAACGTCCGGTTCCAGGGACCCGAAACGGACCGCTTTGACCGGTCTGCTAACTCCCGAGAGGGTACAGTGGGGGTCATCTCTGGGACCCCCAATCTAACACTGTAACATCCGCAGTGTTAATTTAACTACGAGAGCGTACAAATGGAACCTAATTCGGTTCCATTTGCACGCTCTCAGAGTTACAAACCTGTCAAGGGTCCATTTGGAAATCCACCCGTTGAGAAACGGTGATGTAGATAAAACACTTCACTTATGGGTGTTGATTGAAAGCACTCTAGGGAAATCAACAGTGGTTCGAACGCTGGCTGCATCCCAGGCATCCACGGGGGTCCAAATGTAGACCTTCAGGGTTATCTACCGTTAAAAGAGTACTTTATATATTTTTTCCCTTTTCCTGTAAATTGCTCTCCCCGTGAAGCCTTAAAATTCCCGGAGAATCCTTTGCTTTTATCGCATCTCTTAATGAAGAACACAAGAAAAACCGATGAGATTAGTTGATGAATTGAAGAAAATGGAACTGAAATGAACCATCGACAAGAACTCAAGCCGCCGTCATAGCTGGGGAAAGCTTTCTTCTTGCAATAGGCAAGGCACATATTGGATTGCTTTTTATTGTGTTCATGCCAAGGGTTGTCATGTTGCTCCCAACCCCTGCAGCTCCCGACAGAAAGAAGAAGGGGCGGGCCACACCAGGCTCATTTGCACTTTGACAGTGGACAAACACCCACAATAAACGATTACACGCACACTGTACGGCACAGGAGAACTTGCACGGTAAAGGACATACAGAATTATAGCGAAGCAACATTTCTATCGGTGGCGACATTGACCGAAACTTTGCTTCAATTCCTTTTTTTCAGTCATCGAGAACCAGATGCAGACACTGAAAGAGCAGCCGGAACATCAACGAGCAGAAACTGGAGAGTCAAGTTCCGGGCACTAGAATTGACCTTTGACATGGAGCTGTGGAGTAAAGAAGGAGCAGGAGGTGCAAACGACGCAGAGCCAGCTGCGCAGCCAGCCGGACCGTTATGACAACTTTCTAAACTGCAGCAGACACCGAGCCACTCTCGACGATAATCGCCATTATCGTTTATCGTGATAAAAAACGCTCACAAATTAAAACGATTTCAATTCATCGTGAAATTGTCCTCCGTCATACACTGGGATCAATTCACCTTTGCCGAGCTGCATATCTGGTGCCACTTAAACCCTCTAGAATTGGTAAAACACACCTGTAAAGAACGTATACTTGATACAGTCCTTTTTTTCCCACTCTCTGAATCTCTTTGCCAAAAATAGCCGATCCACAAGCTCGCAACGCGCGAGCTTGTCAATAATCATGACATGAAATGTTCATATCGTCCCATCCCTACTCTCATAACATAAGTTCTAAACTGCAGCAGACACCGAGCTACTCTCAGCACACGGCCGTGCCACATACATATGCACTCAGTGGTCAGTGGCGGCCTTCCTCTGAGGAAGGTCGCGACTGACCGAAACTTTGCTTCAATGCATTTTTTTCTCCTGTACCGTGCAAGTTGGGCAGTGTGCGTGTAATCTTATATAGTTGATGTTCACAGCTGCTTTTAGACTTTTAATCTAGGTGTGCAGACTTTTTTGTTTTGTTTAACTAACAGTGGACAAACACCGCCTCATCCATCTGCTCAGGGATACTTTCACATTCATCTCGGAAAGGCCAATCTTCATTAGCTAGATCGAAAACTGTACATCTTATGGTATTGAGCAGTGGTTTCTCAAAGTGGGGTCCAGGGATTCCCAGGGTTCCTTGAGGGGGGTCTAAATGGACCCTTACAGGTCTATAACTCTGAGAGGTCCACTTGGTTCCGTTTGTACACTCTCAGAGTTATGGGGGTCCTTCAAATTAAAAAGTTTGGCGAACCACTGGTATAGAGAATACCTGGTTGTCAATACTTCATAACTTGCCATGCTGCAATTTGCAGGTGGCCTAATGCCGCCCCATTTTACATTTTGATAATTCGTTCAGGAATGCGACGGAAAAAAATAATAATCTCCATGACTTCAAAGCTTCATGGGGGCAAGTAACAAGATGGAGAGAAACTCATTTTGGGGGTCAAGTACTCCTTAACCCCCCACCTCCGGGAGGGGGGGGGGCTACAACATAAAACACTTAAAAACCCAGAGAAAATCAAGTCTCACTAAAGAGGAAATTAAAAGAGAAAACAAGCTCTAGTCATGAACAAAAACAAACCAAAAAAAAGGCTTCCACGATCGTCGTTTCGTTCCATTTCAGCACCGCAAAAAACGCCCGCTTTCTTTGACTAGGATGCAGCCGCATTTAACGCAAACCAATGAAAAAAAACAAAAAAAGAATAAATAATGTGTACAATTAAACAACATTGAGGAAAACATAATTTTTTTAACAATCTTGTTTAACTGTGAACATTGCGATTAACATCTTATATGAACAGTGTTACTTTAGAGCCTACAGCCAACCCTAAAAGCGAGCTGTAGGCTTCCAAAGAGATTTATACTTAGTGTCGTGCCGGTGTGTCGCGCGGCGGAAATAGCCGATCTACAAGCTCACAGCGCTTGCACATTAACTGCCGTTTCCGACTCGCGACGCGGGCACGCAAAACCAAGTGTAAGTCAGTCTTTAAACATCCAGAACACAGTGTGAGTTTTCTCTAGTGCTTTTTGTCAAGACAACCCATTGTGTGTTTGTGTGTCTAAACAGTGCCGTCCAGAGTCTGTGCCAAGGTGCTTGAGTTAGCCTGTTTGAGGAGCGAGTCGCCTTCCATGTCTTGCTTGCCGCACCTGGAGGAAACAACGGCGTTTAGTTTGTCTGACACTGAATCAAAAGGTTTCTTTAGTAGGGACGTTATGTTTTTGTCAAGTAAGACTTTACCCAGAGATTGGTCCGTTTCCTGTCCTGTCATTGGGCTGCTGGTCCAGCTCTGAGAGTAACTTCAGAATATTCAACGCAGCCTGTTGGTTAGGAGGAACAACATTAGCAAATACAACACTAGGCCTGGACTTTCAACGTTTTAGGGGCAAGGCCATTTGTTGAGGACACAAAGGTCAAATGCCAAGGCAGCAAGGCCATAAAAAAATAACGCGCAAAAAAATGTATTTTATTAATTGAATTTAAGGGTTAAGAATTATTTCATTTTAAATACACAATGATCAGCGAAATAAATACAGATCTTCATTATTTCAGAATCTCAACAAGACACTGGTGTCTAAAGTAAAAAACATATTTTGACATAAAAGAAGCAAAGGAGAAAAAACTGTGAAATCTGCTGGCACACCGCAGCAGTGTGGACGGGGCATTACGGCCACTGTGGCCTCATGGGTAAATCATTTTGAAGGGCATGAGGCCAAAACGAGGGGTTTAACGGTAGCCATAGTCTTCATGGCCTGCATGACATTCCTGCCCTACCCTACATTCCTCCGCAAGTCAAGTACCACTTCCAACGTGTGAAATGCATTTCCATGTCTACTACATAAAGGGTTCCCAAACTTTTCAGGCCACTGGTCTACATCAGGGCATTTTCTTGACACGAAGATTTGAGTTAAAAATGTTCCCTTTAAAAATATATATATATATATTCAAAGATTTGCACAGATTTTCACGATAAAAAAAAAATAGCAGATCTACAAGCATTAGTTGTTGGAGACAGACTCACCATATCATGACACGACTCCACATCCTTCCCGATCCCATGACTGATGAGAGGGGGATGGGAGGAGCAGTTAATCAGCGACACAAACTCATTCTTATTGTTTTTGGGAAAATCTTTATATTCCACCTGCAAGAGAGTAAAAAATAAACCATTAATGTCACATTATTCCGTCCAAATCAAAAAGCTTGCAGATCGGATTTTTTTTGGGGAGAACGTAAGGTGAATGATGTGATATAAAATTCATGTTTTTCAAATTGAACAGAAAATGTAGCACTTTTTGACGAGACATCCATCAGTAATGGGGTGGTCTGAGACAGGGGTTCTCAACCTTTTCAGGCCGTGACCCCCCCAAAATATGATTATTTTGGGGGAACCCCCCACCCTGACAAGCACTTGGAATTGTAGGAGTAGGAGCTCACAACGCTTGGCAGCTCGAGGTGTTGTGAGCTTGTAGATCGGCTATTTTCAAAATGTTTGCCTCTTTCTTATATTATTTGACAATTTGGCCAATGTTTGACCAGTTTTTATAGTATAGTTTGATGATTATTTTTGATGCAGTAATGGCCTTTTTTCATTTAGGTATTAAAAAGGTAAATTGTCACTTTACGGTCATCTGGGGAAAGTAGTTAACATAGCATCATAATCATTTTAACCACTTTATCCATTTATGTGTTGGCTATTCAAAAATAGAAAATCTACAAGCTTGTACATCTACTATTTTTGAAAATGTTTGAAAAATATTGAAGACGCTTGGAACATTTTGAATACTTTTTTTTAACATAAATCTTCTCTTTTGGCGGTCCCTGGCACAAAACATTTTCAGATGGGGGTCCGTGGCCAAATGCACATCAATTTGGGGGTCCTTGACATGAAACAGTTTAAGAAACACTGGTCTAGGACTAAAATAAGGACAGCATTGGACCCAAAAAGTCGGGGCATTGGTCAGTCTCAAAATGTTTACCTGCAAACCCTGCACAGAGGCCAGGAAGCCGAGCTGTTCGCAGGGTCGGGTCAGGGGTCCGTGGGGGAGCTGGCTCAGCTGGTTGCCGTTCTTCAGGATGGTCTCGGCGGTCAGGGAGGCCCCCGCGTACAGCAGCTCGTTGGCGATCATGGCAGTGATGGTGGCCACGGCCGGGTTGGGCGCGGGCCGGTTGTAGTCCTTGGCGTGGGGACCCTGGCACATCCCGACGGCCAGGGCCACCTCGGGCACCATGGGCAGGATGCCCGCTGGGAGCTGCTGGTGGCTCATGTAAGGCATGCGGAAGTCCTCCTCCTTGGAACCTGGGAGGGTAACCCACACAGGATTAGAGCTAGACCCATTATATCCCTTTGGCCAATATAGACGTATTAGCGCTCAGTAGTAGTTAACACATTGACGTCCATAGACGTCTTTTGGTGTTCTCAGTGATTACGATAGAGGGTGCTCTTCCGCAACCTGCGAGTCATCCTAGGAGGAAGAATACAGCCAGAAATCACGAGATCTAAAAAAAAAACAGCCTGTCCGGACGAACGTTATCAGATTTATAAAAATACATTAATCTCTTCTTTCTTTTCCCAGATTGCGTTTTTGGTGAAAACAAGCTATATTCTACTGCCGATAACTTGCGTTCTTTAGCACTTAGATCAGCTAAAAAAACAGGAATGCTGTTCGAACCTTCCCTCAAACACCCTGGACAACGCTCCACACGTCCTAGACTCTTCTCCCTTCCCTAAAACACCCTGGACAACGCTCCACACGTCCTAGACTCTTCCTCTTGGCTCCTAAACAGTGGAACAAACCCCCCACATTGCAGTCAGAACTGTGATCTCACTCCCAATTATTCGCTTGCTTACTCTGATTTCATACATTTAAGTCATTCTGGATAAGAGCATCTACTAAAAGGCCTAAATTGTAAACGGTAAACTGTACTCACCCATGGAAACCTCCTCCACAGAGCCTGGCTCAAAGAAGGTCACTTTGCGTCCATCTCCAGGTTTCTTTATTGGGGCCTAGACAATAAACGTCACACACAATGACAACATCACATGTCTGTGAGAGTTCAAATGAGGGGGCTGAGCCACGACAAGCCGTGCCCTCAGCAAAACATTGTCGCTGTCGGGCAGAAAACTCCATATTCTAACTTTTTGTGTTTTTCCGTAAATTAACACCCTATACTTGATCATACTACAGCGTTACAAATAAACAACAACAAATTCAACATTCATTTGGCTCGCAGCAATACCTTTTCATCAGTTTTGAGTGCAGGCTTGGGGGGCTGAGGCTGAGGCACTTTATATCCCAAGAGCTCCAACATCTTCTCTGCTGCGTTCCGCTTGGCCACCTTTTTACTGGGTCCCATTCCCTCTGCACACTGGCTGCACACCGTCACCTACCACACACACACACACACACACACACACGTCAGTGAGCTGAGAGATGACAGGATAAGGGACGTGTTTTATAAGACTGGATCATCTGGGATTTTCGATATCGTATGTATGGCATAATGGTTGTTTTTTCCTGACTTCAATCACTTCAAGGGATATTTCACTTTCAAACATGTTTGGGGTCATTTTAACACATTGAGTGCCAAAAACGGTCCGGACCGTTTTTGAGAAGCCATGCATTGTGTGCCAAAAACGGTTATGACAGTTTTTGGGGAAAAACATATACATTATAGTCACAATATCTATAGATATTTAAAAAAATGATGGTCACATTGGATTTTGTCCATACCTCCCGGCCCTAGAGAGGGGAGAACTACAAGGCGGTGGTTGGTTGTGTACCTGCATGACAAACTCCCTGCGGCGAGGGAGTCCCCGCTCTGTCACCATGCTGTACTCTGGCTCCTTCTCCTTCTTGGCTTGCTGGATCTGAGCCAGACGACTGATGGGGTTCATGCCCTGACCGTACTCTGGGCTGGTCTGCAGCTGGCGGGGAGAGGACCAGAGGTTCATGGTTAAGACACAGATAAAGAGCAGAAACGCCATCTGGCTCTTCACATCGCTGCGACTACGTTTGGGACCCTTTAGGATTTGAACAATTCCGGTTCCTTAACACATCCCTCTTAACTCTTTCAGTGCCACAATACGTCAAATACGTCATGAAAAAAATATATAACTTTTTTTTTTTTTTTTTTTTGGAAAAACATGTTCAGAACGCAAGATATGATGATTTGAAGATTTGCTGCTCCATTCACTTCTTGTTTAACTTTTTACTGAAAAAGGCTGTATCTCGGCTCCTAAGCACTTTTTTTTTTACAATTAATTTTGGTTGTGGCACTCAGAACCAAAATTCCATAAATAAGCATGGCACTGAAAGAGTTAACACATTGCACAAGAACGCATATATGCGTTCTTTCAAATCCATCAATTGCCTGCAATTTTTTTTTTATTCCACAAGAGGGCGCTCTAACACAACTTAAGAACGATCCCTCAACGCTGTTAGAAGGAATGGACGGATGTGACGCCATCCCCAAAAAACGTCCACTCCTATACTAGGATTTGTAGAAAAACACTTCTTGCTCGGATTCTTTTTTTTTGTGTGAAAACCAGCCATTTTCAACGGTAAAAAATAGCCGATCGCGGTAAAACAGTAATGTGTTCCAGTGGATAGACCAGACCCTCCCAAACCCCCCCGGACACTTTTTGTTTACATCCACGTGGACGTCGTGGCTTCTGCGTCTCTTCAAAGATCGTCAATTTAAGGTAAAAAACAATGGCATGGAGATAAAAAAAAACAAGGTTTTAATCTCAGGCAGTCAATGTGTTAACGGTCCGATTCTGTAACGGTTCCCTTTAACGATGACTATAGGGGGGTTCCAAATGGACCCTTACAGGTCTGTAACTCTACAAATGGAACCAAATGGACCCTTAACCTTTTCCAGAGGCAGGGTTTTGAAACTCACAGCCAATCAAATTGGCTACCACAGCATTTCCAAGGCGTTCTTATCCCAAATCTTTAGGACGGGATTTTCCCCAGACCACCTCTGTTGAACTTGAACTCGACGGCGCTGTGAGATTATGCAAACGCTTGTCAAATCTAATTATTCAGTAAGAACTAATTACATCAAATTGTTTGGCCTGAACCAACTAACATTAGCGATCGGCTGCCACGATGGCTGATTAAATATGGATTTACTGTCCGTGCTGGGTCTGCTGACAATCAATCAAGTTCAGAGTGGAGTGAATGAAGGGATGTGTGTGTGTGTGTGCCTGGACTGTGAACGACATGCTGCACCGTCAGCCATGTTGGCCGTGTCCACAACAGGCACACACACCACAACGTTTTACGTTGTGGCTTCTAGCGGGCTAGACGTCTAGAAGATAAATTACAGTAGCTGCAGACAGACACACAGACGCAGACCGTGTGTGTGTGTGGCTAATTTCTCAAACCACTGGACTGATCAGTGTCATTTCTTGCCAGCAGGGCAAGGAAGTAAATCCTTCGATTATAGATTAATTGTTAACATCCCTATTGAGAGCTGGTCGATGCTTATCGTGGATTATATACTTCTTAATAAATATTTCCATTTTTAATGCATGGTTGTATGAAGACGGAGCAAAATGGCTGCCGTCCCGTGTGAATGTGGTGAATGGTTACCTTGATGATGGATTTGGTTTTCTTCTTCATGCGTGGCAGCATCTTCTCCACAGTGGGTATGTGTGGCAGCTTCCTCAGCTCCTCCAGCACTGCCGTGGCTGCCAGCTTTTTGGCAATCTTTTTGCTCTTGCCCTCTCCCTCGCCAGCGAACTCCCCCACCGCCACCCGCACCACGAAACTCTTCATGTGGGGCGGGCCCGCCTCCTTCAGAACCTGGCGGGAACCATCATGGGTTGTTGAGTCACGTTTCTATGTGACAATGTCTACACAGTAAACACAATTGGGCCTAGAAATACTACACGTTTGTTCCCCGTTTTTTAATTAAAAGAAAAAACGGAATCTAACATGGTTATCATGGAGTTTAAAGTTGAATGGGCATATATAGGATGGATCTGATCATAATGAATAACAAATATCTAAATATTGAATCAAGCAACTTGGTGCCCACAAAAACAGGAGTAGACGTGGAAATGACCCCAGAAGTGTTTTAAAAAGAAAACCACCACGTTTAAGTGGTTGAATCAGACGGCACAGCATGAATGAATATGTACCAACCTCAAAGTTGACAGGCAGGTTTCTCTTCAGTGCAATTTCAAACACCTGGCTGATTTCTGATTTATTGAGGTTCTCCTCCTCTTCATCGTCCCCGTTCATCTGCAAAGTAAAACCATTAGCAATGTTTTATTTGTCACTACTCATACATAATCAGCCAAATGTTGGACAACAATTATACGTTTTTATATATATAAAGTTAAAAGCTAAATATTCATAACATTCGATTATAATCATTGCTATAATGTTTGTTCAGTCTCCCTCTCTCTCCAGCTTTTAAATAAACATAAAGTCCAGTTTCAGGTGGGGCACCTATTTCATCTGGAGAGATATAGAAATGTATGTTCTGTTTACTGAAGAGCTGGAGAGACGGGGACACCCCTGTTACTGAACAAACACTCTACAGCAATGATTACTATTGGGAATAAAGAGCTATTTAACACATACTGGCAATGGAATATCACTTACAGCACCTTCAAGCAGCAATAGCACATTTCTTTGACTGCCGTGTGGAACAGATACATGTAAATACAAGTGTGTTGAATGATCGTGATCTCACCTCTGGCAGCTGTTGCACGATGGGTTCTTTCTGGAGGAGTTTGAGCGCCTTGGCCGCAGCATCGTGTTTGGCTAGTTGTCTGGTGCGTCCCTTCCCGTGGAACTGCTGACCCCCGATGGAGAGTTCTATGTGGTACAACATTGGTCCCACTGGTGGAAACGGATAGTAATACCTGCAAGTACACCACAGCACACAGCATTGGAAATTGTATATCGTATAACGGAGTCACAAGCCAAGTGTGAGTCTAAGGCCAATTCATGCTTGGACGTACGTCCAGGTTGCCTACTCTTCATAAAATACATACTCGTCTGATTAGTTGGGAAGGCGAGGTAAGCTGTTCTACCTCGGAGATGCGCAGACCATGGCACTTTCACACTTCTTTGTTTACATTTATTTTTAAGGACCACCCCAAAACGAAATGATACAGCTCAAGGGGTTTAACCTTTAAATAAAAGGTACATATACATGTCTGTGCCTCGCCAAGGCTATCGGCGAGTCAGACAGTATGAATGCTCAAATCTCAGAACATAGTGAGACGCATGTCACGCCAAGCATTAATTGGCCTCTAATCTGAGTTCCCAGAAGTTTTTCGCCTCGCATACAAACGGGAGCGGCGAGGAACTTCTGGGCCAAAGCCCTGGTATTTGTGGGCGGGATGTAACTTACGCTCAGAATCTGAGCGGACACGCCTCTTACCGGTCTACTCGTCTAAAAAGTCCGACGAGAGGCAAACAGCAGTACACAACAATGGCGGCCGCAATTTCTCAAGGGGAAATTGCTTCCCGTCGCTCCTATTTACATGTAAGACCCACTGCATGTGGATCCCGCCCCCTTTTCTTCATTGGCTGTTGATTTGAATCAGAAATCAGTGGCCGCGCCCCTGCTGTCCAGGCTTTGAGCCGAAGCCTCCCAGACTAATTGGCCTCAAGTATCAGCACATTTAAAGGGTGTGTACATTCTTTAAAATGTTAAAGCTCTATATTCCAATCACAGACTGTGTTAGTGTTCCAGTTCTGACTTTGGCTTATTCGGTTGTTGTTTTTTCCATCACTTCCATCACTTCCAAGTTTATCCTGTATGAGTGCCCTCTCCTGGTGGTATAAAATTAGTATCCCCGAAAACATACTTTTCTGTTTTACTAAAGAGCTGGCGAGACAGGGAGACCCTGTTACTGAACAAACACTCTATAGCAATGAATTCTATAAATAGATTTATTACACGGCTTGGTTGAATGCTTGATTCTGATTGGTCAATCGCTGAATTCAGCGTGTGTTATTTTTGAATAATGAGCTCAATAACAGCCCGCTGTCTAATCAAAGACTCAGAGCACCTGCTGCGCTGCTTGATTTTTATGCTGTATCCAACATGACAGCCATGTAAACAAACACACAATGTTATTTACAACTAAACGTTGCTCAGTCTCAAGAATGTTTTAGAGAACATTTGAAGCGAGAAATAGACAAAGCAGTAACCGAAAATGTATTCTATTTGATCAACACTTCCTTGTTTTCCGAGGCGACCGTGTCCGCCCAGCCCAACACTTACGGAATACCTTCATTACCGTAAGCAAGGAAATACTGTTTTGTTTTTACTTTTGGGTCAATTTATTAATTAATTTAATAAATAGCCGTTAATAAGCGGGATAATTGACGATTCGCCGGTCATTATTGAGAAACAAATCCCTTCAGGGTAATAAACGAAAATAAAAATTAATTCCTGTCGGGATTTATTTTTCAATAATGACCGGCGACCCGTCAATTATCCCTTGCATAATATATATATTTAATACATACAGCATTCATTTGAACAGGGATAGGAGACTCACTGTTGCATAGAGCGCTGGTAAGGCCCAGGAGATCTGACGTTGTAGTTGAAGTTGGGTGGTCTCATGCCCAGGTATGGATCTACGGGTTTATACACAGGCTTCTTCCCCAGCTTCATACACAGAGCGTTCAGCTCCATAGTGTGTGTCATACAGTCTATAACCATGGAGGAGACAAACCAACATGGATTAAAGTTCTCAGTCGCCATGACTAATCTAAATGTGTGCTTGCTTTCTCTCCCAATATACGTGTCACTAAAACCCATTGCCTGTTGATTTGTTTACAAAACTCTACCAGAGCCTGAGATTCTTCAACCAGCATACGGTATGAATGGTGTTTATACCTGTGTTGCGGGGTATCCTGACGGTGGGTTTGGGTAGGGTGGTCTCGGCCAGGGCGGAGCCGGCAGCAGTGTGCTGGGCTTTCTTGATGCTGGTGCCCTCTGCCTCCCAATGCTGGTCTCCCAGTGTGAGACGCACCGAGAAGATCTGACACCAAATGAAAAGAAAAGGTCACTTCTCTCACAAACTCCAGTGACAGATAGGATAACCATAGATGAACGTTTTGTTACCACCACGCTCTGACTCCATTAAAGTGATGGGACGCACTCAGAGTGACCTGAGTGAGTTTGTTTATCTTATTTCTTCTCCATGTCTTTACAATAAAAGGACAAACGTTTCGGTTACATTTGTCCTTTATATTGTAAAGACATGGAGAAGAAATAAAAGTTAGGATAACCATGACATTTTACTCGACTAGTAATTGTCATTCAAATCCATGCGGTTAACAATTTCATTGTGTTTTACTTTTTTGCATTGAACATTGGAACATAAAAAATTACATTTCTGTTTGGCTTTTAGGCTTTGTGAACAAATATTGCACGTGACAGATACGACAAACAACAAATGAATGACTCACAATGACATTAATATTACTAATGATACTAATATTCAAGATAGATAATGCACTATGGCCATACTTAATCATTTTATAAATAGTGGAAATAGCATTTTTCAACATGGTAACAATTATGACGATTATGCAAAAATAATTGCGATTATCTCAAATAATTGCGATTTGGCAATTATGTAAGAATTGTGACAGGCCTAGTGACAGAGAGAGAGAAAAAAAAGAAGATGACAACAGCACACAGGCCATGTCAGACACAAAGTGTGCTTCATCAGAGACCGTTCATTGGTGTGAATTACCTTGGAGTGAGCAGGTCCTTCCTCACAGAGCAGCTTATACTCCGGCTGGATCTTGTTGAAACGGGCTAACTCATTCACCAAACACATGGGGGTCTTCTCTTTAGGGTTTGCCATGTTAGATACTAGAAACAAAGACAAAAACTGTCAGAAAAAATGTCTGTCGGCTACCTTTTTTTTTCACTGACGAAAAATAAAAACTCCACAATAAAAACTAAGCAATGATGAACCTAACCCTGAAATTATGACTAAATATATTGACAATTTCGTCAACAAATAAAAACTATACTTAAATGTTAGGGAGGGACTAGTGGAGAAGAGATTCAGTACAACAAGTCATTTTATGCTCGATAGTGTGCGGGTGTCGCACTCCGAAAATAGCAGATCTACAAGCTCACAACTCGTGAACTTATAGATCTGCTATTTTCCGCTAGCAGCAAAGTGTAAATCAGGCATTAGAGCGCCAAAATACATTTTAGTTGACTAGATCAACTGTAGATTTAGTAGACTAAAATGTTATATTTAGTCAACAAAAACAAAAAACTAAAAGTAAAACATTTCAGATGTCAAAATAAACACTGATCACAAAATATTAGGGGTCACATTTCTTTTCAAATTATGTGTAGAAATTGGACCGTTGAGGAATGAGAAAGGGACAGTGACAGAGTTGGATGACTCGGACTGGCTTCATGATCTTGTTTCTCTTTGCTGGACATAAAGCACATGCAAGGATGCAAAAACTTGACAGAATACTTTGACACAACACTGGTGTCTTTCAAATCAAATTAGGTTTGTGGGAGATCCAAATATCCCGGAACAACCCAGCTCATTTCCCTCTCTCTCTCTCTTTGCAGTCGGTTTGCGTGTCACTCATGGGAATAATTACAACTCAGACGGGTACAAGCACACAATATCACAGCTGAAAAGGGAGTTTCAGAATAATTTCCAAGTCTCCACTCGGCTCGAGAAGTAAACATGACTCTTTGGCTTGTCGTTGGCTGTCAACACAGCATCAGAGGATTGAGGAACTCAAATCAAAGTATTTGATGTTCTGTGTAACTCCGCTTTGAAGCTTTTGAGGAGAAGCTCTGGGTTTGGACTCATTCTATCAATACCTGGGACCAAAATACCCCAAAGATCACACGTCTTTACATATTCGGGACAACGCATCTCTGTGAGCAGGCGTTCACCATAATGAATATTAACAAATATAAACTCTTGCTCTTAAACGAGACTGACACAGACATCTAAACGACAAGAATGTTTACCCTTTAATCTTAAAATAACTTTGATGTCCATTATTACTGTAGGAATTGACTTTACCAGACACATGGGTTTGGGGTTATGCTTGTACTTTAGTTGCACGCCGTGTCGCTCCTCAAATATAGCAGATCTACAAGCTCACAACGCGTCGCACTGAGATGTATTTTGAGCTTGTAGATTGGCTATTTCCGGTGTGCAACACTGGCACACAACTAAGTACATCCTTAGAGAAAGCCAAGAGTTAGCCAAACATAAAGATATGCTGGCCTCTATGGAATCCAAATAAATGACTGAAATCAGTCATGGTGACTAAGAACTTTAATACATGCATTAAAATCAAAAAATCAAAACCACTAATGAGAGAGTTAAATTAACACTGATGATGATACTGCAGTGCAGATTGGGACCCCCAAGAAATTAAAATGGTTGAGTCCCTGGCATATCTTTTCAAATGGGGGTCTGTGTGCTAATATGTGTCAATTTGGGGGTCCTTTACGCGAAAAAAGTTTGAGAACCACTGTCCTAAATAATATATGTAAAATTATCATGTTTAGGTATTTTTGTTCCTGCTGTTCTACATACAGCCAACCAGTTAAAAGAAGTCGCAGATTTGAGGCTCTGTTTTTATGAAAAATCCGAGACCATTAGGATTTTTTGGAAGATGCTTCTGAACGTGTTATATTGCTAGTTAGACCAATTCAAATACACTTTAATCATACCATAAATGTAATATCTATTAATACTGTAGGGTTTGTGGCTTCATCAGCCACATGCTTTATGGTTATGCCTGATTTATACTTGGTTGTGTGCCATGTATTGCACCGAAAATAGCCGAACTACAAGCTCACAGCGCTCCGCAGTGCAATACGTTGCTATTTTCAGTGTGCGATGCCGGCATGCAAACAAGTACGCTCATCCTTTAGAGCAGTGGTTCTCAAAGTGGGGTCCGGGGACCCCCAGGGGTCCTTGGGGGGTTCCAGGGGGTCCCCAGCTAAAGTACTTAATACAGCATCACAATCAAAAAAATATATGTTGGCTATTCAAAAATAGATACACAACAAGCTCACAGAGCGTAACTTCGTACCGTGCTGTGAGCTTGTACATCTGCTATTTTTTTTTTTACCATTTTTAAAAGAAAAATGTTGAATATATATATATTTTTTTTACACAAATCTTCTCTTCTGGGGGTCCCTGGCACAAAACGGCAAAATGTATATACATTTGGGGGTCGGAAATGTGAGAAACACTGCTTTAGAGAAAGCCAAGAGAAAGACATGAAATCAGTCATGGGGGGGCGACTGAAAACGTCCGAATCCATTATTGGACACGCACCTGTGGTGGGGGGAGGGGTGAAGGGCGTGGCTGAGCCCGAGGGCAGGGCGGAGCTCCTTAAGGGGTGGCTGGCACTCTCCGAGGGCATGGTCCCTCCTGTGGCACACGGGATGCTGTACCCGGGCTGGGGGGCGTGCCCCAGTGGCAGGGGGGCGCTGGCGGCAGCAGCGGCCGCCGTACTGGGCATGGCGGGGCTGCCCCCCGGACACTGGAACTGGAGCTGGCTGGTCATCCTTCCTCACTGGTTGGGGGTGGGGTGGGGGGGGCAGGGGGTCAGTCGATGGCGGGAAGAACGACGTCACGGTTAAGAGCTTTGCAGTGCAGCGGCGGCAGGCGAATGACCCGACCGACGTCCAGGAACTGTTTGATTGTAGAGAATCTGACTGCAAAGCTCTGCCTGAAAAGGGAGGGGGACACACAATGGATTTCAGAACTAGATCTAGACCACTGGTTCCTTAAGCAGTGGGTCGGGACTCGGGACCCATTTTTGGGAATCGGATCAGTTCGTGGGACGCGGGTGAATGTCCCTTTATTTTTTTCGTTTCTTAAATGTTTAAGATTTCCAATTTTAAAACATAGAAAGATGAACTATGAAACTATTGTTTCTGCCCGACAGCTTCCATATGCAACAACATACTCATCCTCTGCGCTGCATGCTTGTGTAAAACTGTACGACCTACACAGTGTTGTAGATGTAGAACATGTTGGAACAGAATGTGATGTTCTTCAGTGAAACAATGGAAACCTGTAGGACACTAATGCTTTGTGTGCTCTGCCCTCTCTTTTCAAATTCCATCTCAATGCTCATCGCTCACATAGCACCCAGTCCTGATGTGTGTCTTGCAGTGCTTCCCATATCATTGCCTTGCCACCAAGTCAAGTACATTTTATTTTAGCACCACATCACAATATGACAATAGTCACTAATGCACTTCTCACATAGGGCAGGTCTAGACTTCCCAAACTGGGGGTCCCCACATGATTTGCTTAAAGGGATAGCTCACAACAAAGAATACTTATTTTCTATCAATTACAGACCCCATGAAGCCTTGAATTAATTGAGATTTTTCTGTTTTTGTTGCATTCCTAAGCCAATAATTTGATGACGGGCGGAAAGATGCTAATGCCTTTTGGTAGGAGACTCAAAGTTGACACTTTGAGTCTCCTACCAGAGCCGCCGCCAGTCATCAAATTAATGGCTCAGCAATGCGACGAAAACAAAAAAAAAACGTCATGAATTCAAGTCTACATGGGGTGAGTAATCGGCAGAAAAAATGTCATTTTGGGGGTGAACTATCCCTTTAATGTGCAACATTGTCTTCTCACTCAACAGTAAACAATCAGTAAACAAATCACAGTATAAGTGTGTATACAGGGTACCTACGCAATACTACATTAACAAAAAAAAATACTAAAGGTTAAATGTTAACTATCCCTAACCTTTTTAACCCCATTAGGCCTGAGGCCTATTTTACAAATGCCTTCTAAATCAGTACTTCTCACACTTCAAGATTTTTGCGTTGGCTATTTTTTAATAACCAACGCCCCAATCCCAAATGACAGATGCTTTCCCGGTTTTTATGGATTAATACCAAATTGGACAAATTGCTAAATATCACATAAGAAAGAGGCAAACATTGTGAAAATAGCCGATCTACAAGCCCCCCCCCGCAGTAGACCATACTCTTTAATCAATTAAACAAAGCTATCTAATTTAATGCTTTCAGACCACTGCATTTCCAGCCAGTGTTTCATTCAATTTCCTGTGGGAATCCATTTGAATCTTCCCAAGACTGTCAAAAGCAAAGATGTCACTATTCCTGAAATATTTATATATTATAGCACAATTTATACAACATTACAGAGCGTTATGCTAACGATATAATTTTGTAGACGTCATGAGTTAAACGAGGTAGGATAGAACTACATACTTGAGATGATCAAAGTTGTATTGCACAAAGCATGATGAAGCGATTATGTATCCTGGCAATACTGACAGAAATCAGTTACTTTTGAGGGAAGACTCCCACAAGGCATTGTTCTGAAACTACTGCACCCACTAGAAAATGTATCAAGTGTCTGATAGGCCATTGGGTTGTCCAGTCCACACAGATATTTATTTTTAGCCACACACAGGTAAAGTGCCAAAAACAGAAATGTTTGAGTCAACGGTAGAACTGGGTCAAGAGGATTTTCCTGGCATGGTTTAGTAGTTTAGTTTCACTAAAATCCCTTAGGAGGAAAATAAAGGACAGTGCAATCCATTCTTACAATATGCACCCCACGGAGAAGACTTACTAAACCCTAATTATTTATTTTTAATTTCACAGATTCTGGAAGAAAAGATAAATAACCGTAGGTTAATCGAAGATTGGAGGAAGGTTTTTATTTGTATTGTTATATATATCAATGCTTCGACACTAACAATTCTTTTTTAATAATAAACTGAATTGATTAGTCAAACCACTTAATAATATAAGGATATCATACTTTGATGTACAACGGTGGCATGCAAAAATAGCTGATCTACAAGCTAAAACGTGTCGCATCACACCATGTTGTCCTTGTAGATCTGCTATTTATACAGATTCTATTTTATTCAAAAAATAATCGTTCATTAACCGAAGCAATAATTTGCAATAATCGTGATATTGATTTGAAGTCATATCGCCCAGCACTGCGTTCAACCTAGCTGCAAACAACTTCAGATGCTATAAGACCTGAGTTGCAATACACTCCATTGACAGCCCATTCATGAAACAGAAAACTCCTATCTGATTGTATTAAACCAAATGGTTCTCAAGCTGTGGGTCAGGTCCCCCAGGGGGGCCCCACTCCCCACATGATTTTTTTTTTGGGGGGGGGTCCACAGATGACAGTGAAGTGACAGACTTCTAAGACCGTTTTAATACCCGAAAAGAAAAAGACCATTAATGCATCAAAAGTAATCAACAAACTATACTATAAACACTGGTCAGACATTGGCCAAATTGTCAAATAATATAAGAAAGAGGCAAACATTGTGAAAATAGCCGATCTACAAGCTCACAGCACCTCGCATCGCGAGCCGTTGTGAGCTTGTAGATCTGCTATTTTCACAATATTTATCTGTGGAACCGAGTCAAACTAAATGTAATGCCTCAACTCCTACATTCCAAGTGCCTATCAGGGTGCGGGGTCTCCAGTTCAAATATGATTATTTTGGCCTGAAAAGGTTGAGAGCCACTGTATTAAACAGCAATAATATTGCACCTATAAGGATAGCTTGGTTTATCCTTTATTGTCTCTGTCAAGACAAAAGAGCCACTTTCTGTTGATACATTGTGTGTGCAGTTAATCATGAAGTGTTTTGAGTTTGGAAGCGCTCGTTGTAAATCACCCATCGTCCTGCGTACGTACGCCACCCGTCCAAATTGCACATATGCAGGATGTGGAGTGATTTAAAACGAGCGATTCCAAACTCAAACACTTGGAAAGAATCATCATGACTGCAGAGTTAGAGTTCTCAACTAAGTCTTGACAGAGACAAAGAGGATAACCCAAGCTATCCTTACAGGTGCAATATTAGTGAGTTTTTCTCAACCTTTTCAGGCTGTGAGTGTGACCCCCCAAAAATAAATCATATTTGAACTGGGGACCCTCCACCCTGATAAGCACTTGGAATGTAGGAGTTGAAGCATTCAATTTTAATTGACTCGGTTCCAGAGATAAATATTGTGAAAATACTTTTGATAAACAACAAGCTCACAACGCCTCGCAACGTTGTGAGCTTGTAGATCTGCTCTTTTCAAAATGTTTGACTCATTCAATCGGGACTTTTCTGTTTAAAAAATGGGCTGTCAATGGAGAGTATTGCAACTTAGATGCAGATAGCTGCATGCGGCTACTTTAAACCTATATATTGCACATTGACTGACAGTAAACAATCACTTTCGTCATGGAAACGGTGTCAGTCAGTTTGGAACAACAGAACAGAATAGCCTAACATGAAAGGAAAGTGGGTGGACACTGACAGATTACAGTGTAGGGCTGCAAATATTGATTATTTCTGACCTCAATTCAACCAGCTGTTATGGATCCAAAACATAATCCAATTGAATAAATTCCAATTAATTTAATCCGGTTAAGATGATAACATTCTAGCATTGCTCCGACGTGCGATGGTACCGTATATCCCATCTAATGTATACGTATTGATTGATGGATTGAATATTTCATTAAACAGAAATGCAAACATACAAAATCTAAATCAGTTTGACCACTTTAACCCCAATACATCTGCTATTTAAAAAAAACTAATCTTGAAAAGAAGAGAATGGACTTAATACTTCGGGTGATTAGTACCTATGTTGAATGCACTTATTGTAAGTCGCTTTGGATAAAAGCGTCTGCTAAATGAACGTAATGTAATAATGTAATGTAAAAGTATTGGTATCAAAATGTACTTAAAGTAAAAAAAATTGAAAGTACTCAATATGCAGAATGTCCCATTTCACAAGCTTTCAAATGTATAACAAATATTTTGAAAATAGCAGATCTGCAAGCTCACAATGCGTCGCATCGCAACACATTGTGAGCTTGTAGATTGGCTATTGTCTAAAATGTATAGGGTTGAAGTGGTTAATGTATATTTTGTAATAATAATCACAATCTACAAAGTCACAACTAGTAACTTCAGTTTTCAAATAATTGTAGTGGAGTACTAAAAATACAATATTTGCCTCTGAGATGTAGTGGAGTAGAAGGAAAAGTATTGAAAATTGTATACTGAAGAAAGTAAAACATACCTCAAAATTCTACTCAAGTACGGTACTCGAGCACATGTACTTAGTTACTTTACACCACTGTCTGTGGCAAAACACATATTAATCTGGGGGGTTCCTTAAGAACCATTAATAACACTGATCAGCTGGAGTTAGCAAGGCCAGGGTTAGCTAATGCTAAAGGTCCATAGCATCTCCATCACATAGGATCTCAGTGATCACAATGACATGGCCATCAGGACCACATGTCTGTCATAATAGCCCATTATTCATTATTAATGACTTGTCTGCCAAGGTTATTCTGATTAAAAAGACAAGTTTGTTTGCACAAAACAACTCAGGCCCAATAGCAGCTTTTTGCAGGCAGCCAAGGGTTCAGTTACAGAGGATGGGCCCGTGACATCACAACCAGGAAGTGTGTATTGAGACAATCTATGAACTGAATGTGTAAAAAATAATGAAAAAAAATATATGACAGACTGAATGAGTATGTAAGTCCATTGGTCCAAAATGTAATACCATAATTAAACAGTGGTGGAAGAAGTACTCACATTTTTCACTTGAGTAAAGGTATCAATACCACAATTTAGAAATACTCTGTTACAAGAAAAAGTCTGGTATTCAGAATTTACTTTAGTAAAAGTACAAAAATATTGGCAATGGCATCAAAATGTACTTAAAGTACCAAAAGTAAAGTAGTCATTGTACAGAATGTCCCATTTAAAGTTTTCAAAATGTATATATATTTTTTAAATAGCAGATCTACAAGCTCACAACGCGTCAAAATAACCAAAATATATAGAGAGAGCTTAAAGGGGTAGTTCACCCCCAAAATAACTTTTTTTCTATTGATTACTCACCCCATGGAGCCTTGAATTCATAGATATTTTTTTGTTTTTGTCACATTCCTAAGCCAATAATGTGATTATAATAAATTTGTCCCCATTGATTCCGGTAGGAGACAGAAATCCATTTGTGTCTCCTACCGGAATCAATGGGGCTAAATTTATTATAATCA
Source organism: Gymnoscopelus braueri (assembly GCF_963280865.1). Taxonomy (NCBI): domain Eukaryota; kingdom Metazoa; phylum Chordata; class Actinopteri; order Myctophiformes; family Myctophidae; genus Gymnoscopelus; species Gymnoscopelus braueri. The sequence goes on along the minus strand of NC_137612.1, from coordinate 49,546,011 downwards.
AATAATAAAGGAAGGAATGCGACAAAAACAAAAAAATATCCATGAATTCAAGGCTCCATGGGGTGAGTAATCAATAGAAAAAAAGTTATTTTGGGGGTGAACTACCCCTTTAAGTGGTTAGTGTATGTTTTGTAATAATACTCTAAAAAGTAACAAGTAACTACTTATTTTCAAATAATAGAAGTGCAGTAAAAGTACAATATTTGCCTCTGAGATGTAGTGGAGTAGAAGCAAAAATATAGAAAAATTGAAATAATCCACTTAAGTAAAAAATACATCAAAATTATACTTGGGTATGAGTACATACATACATACAATTATTTACTTTACACCACTGCAACTAAATAGATAAAAACAACAACGACAAATAACACAATGACAAATACAAACATTTCATTGTTTTACCTGTCATTGTGCATTATTAATTGTTCTTATTTATTATTTACCATGGTGGTATTAATATATATTTATTTATTGTGGATCCTTTTCCTCAAATCAGAAGCCTCCACATTGAGAAGCCGACGCTCGGCTATGACGACACTGACCAAACCTTGGCATCCTCGTCCTACAGGCTGCAGCCCCAGGGCTCTACTACAGTAGCTAGCTAGCATAGCATGCTAATAGGAGGAATTGGAACTTATAATGAAGTCTCTTAGTAAATCAAATCAGTCCCACCATTAAATACCAACGCAGAAAGTTAAGATCACACGTTTTGGTCGCAACAAAGATGACATCCTTGTGCATATAATCTAATCTAATTTATAATCTAATAAATTGAAATGAAAAAAGAAGAAAAAAATAGAATTACAATCAAATATAAAACCCTTCCTTACCTCGTGGCTTCTTCCTGTCCCGGTGTGTGTGATCACTCCATATAAAGGTGTGATCTGCTGGGATCTGGCGTGTGTATTTGATGAGGATTGTGTGTAAAAGGCTGGCTGAGTGAGGAGGTTGGAAACAGCACGTATATACAAGGCAAACACTAAAGAGAATGAAGCCACTGTGGGATCGATGCTCAGGAAGTGACATCAACACACTCACAGGAAATGATCAGTTGTGGGGAAGTCACTACATTCACACAGATTCCTTCCAGGAGATTGTATGTTTGTCACATAGATGGAGTGGTGGACCGTGGAAGATGTCCGGAATTCAACATACTTGAGCAAAAGTACAAAAGTATTGGTGTCAATATGTACTTAAAGTACCAAAAGTAGAAAGTAGGCTACTCATTATGCAGAATGTACCAGTTTTCAAATGTATAAAATGTGTAAAGAATCTTTGAAAATAGCAGATCTACAAGCTCACAATGCTATATTTTCAAATAGCCAAAGTTTAAATAGGGCTGAAGTAGTTAACATGTTTTGTAATAATGATAATCGAAATCCACAAAGTAACTAGTAACTAAAGTTTTCAAATAATTGTAGAGGAGTAAAAGTACGATATTTGCCTCTGAGATGTAGTGGAGTACAAGTACTGAAAAGTAGTAGTAAAAATACCTCAAAATTGTACTTAAGTACAGTACTTGAGTAAATGTACTTAGTTACTTTACACCACTGGTATTCTCACATACTGTAATAATAAGTAATAAGTATAGTGGTTCTCAAACTTAAACATCAGGGTCCCCCCCTTAAGTGTACAAATTGACCCGTTAGGGTCAATTTAGAACCTCCTCATGGAACCCTGAGCGTCCCTGGACCACACTTTGAGAACCACTGCTGTAGATGTACGAGTTTTTCCACAATGAATGTCATTGTGAAAAATTACATGCATTGTGGTTTTTAACCTTTTTTTAAGTTAAAAACCCAGAGCAGCATGCAAGACTTTGAGGATTCGATGCCTCTTCCCTGATGGCAACAGGGTGAACAGGTTATAGAGGCGGGTGTGGTCTTTGATGACCCTCAGGAATGTCCTGTACATCTCCTCTAGGCTGGGCAGCTCCCATATCAACTGGTGAAACTGGTTGTCAACAGGCTCTCGGTCAGCATAGGGCACATTAGTACTTAAATCAGTTCCTCAAAGCACTTACTAGCTATAGGAGTGAGGGCTATGGGACGCCAGTCACTGAGGCCGAGTTTCTGCTGTTTTGGGGATGGGAATGACAGTGCTAGACTTGAAGCAGGTGGGTATAGTTCTGAGGGAGAGGGATTGGTTGAAAATACCCATGAATACCCCTGCAGCTGTTGAGTGCAAGCTTTCATTATCATTTAATCAAATTTGAGTTTTTTCTCAGTATTTAAATTGTTCAATACTTCTACTCCACTTCATCTAAGAGGCAAATATTGTACTTTTTACTCGCCTACAATTATTTCACAGCTTTGGTTACAAGTTACTTTGAATTATTAATACAAAACAGACATTAATCAATAAAGCCCTGTTTTATACTATTTTCTACAAAATCACAACGCATCGTGTGGCAAAGCTTGTAGAAACATTTGGAAACATTAAAGATTTTTTTCACATTATTGGTAAAAGTTTATATTTTGATACCAATACTTTTGTACAACAATGTAGAAATGGTCGCTTACAAGTAAAAGGCCTGTATTCAAACTTTTGCTTGAGTAAAAGTACAACAGTTGGCATAACAATATATTTACAGTACCAAGGGGAAAGTGCCGTTTCAAAATTTGTCAATTGTTTTTCAAAAATAGCAGATCTACGACATGTAACATGTTGTGAATTAGTAGAGTTTAGGAGTATACAATAGGGCTTAATTGGTTGATTTGTTTTGTAATAATAATTGAAATCTGCCAAGTAACTAGTACCTACTACCTAAAGTTTTCAAATAATTGTGGAGTAAAAATTCCAATATTTGCCTCTGAGATAGAGTAGAAATACAAAATGTTATATATTGAAGTAAAAGTATCTCAAGATTGTCCTGAAGTACAGTACTTGACTATATCGTCTCTGCCTGGTGGAAACCTCCAAAACAGTTACTTTTCAGGATTCAAATTCAAAAGTAGCAGATCTATAAGCTTCGCACCGGGTTTCGAGCTTGCAGATCTGCTACTTTTGATGCTTTTTGTATGTCGCTGTGGCATGATCAAGTAGGTCGTTAATTTACGAAAAAACACAAAGTTAAAATATGAAGATAGGAGGTTTCTGCCCGACAGCAACGATATGTACTTGGTTACATTGCACCACTGGAGGAAATGCACCCGGATATTCTTTAGTTGTGGGATCGATTTGCACCTTGCAGGTTGTAGATAGGGTCAATAGTCTGTGTGTGCATGTGTATATGTGTGTGCAAATCACCCAACACAGCAGGTAGGCCCTAGACCAGATCTGTAAAAGAAACCAGGCTGCCCACTGTTGCCACGAAAAGCCTGGTGACTCGAAGTTACTTTCGCGAAAATAGCAGATCTACAAGCTCACAACATGTCGCGGATGTGCGTTGTTGTGAGCTTATAGATCTGCCATTTGGCTCGCAATGGGCTCTGCTATGTGGCTCGCAACTAAGTATAAACACTCATTTTCAACAAGCAGTTGACCAGAGTCACTGCAAACAATAATAATGAAACATAAAGCTCAGTTGATGCTCTCAAATTTATTTTGGCAGTGTTTATAACTCCAAAACATCTATTTTGCAGATCATGATTTAAAAAAGAAAAACAGAAGGGAAAAAAAACACGCACACACTCACACACAAATCTACATCAAGCTTATTTTTGCCATTATTAAATACTGTATAAAAACTCCATTATTGGTTCACTAAAAAATATTGGTTCTATGGCATATAATCCTTTCTAAAGACCATATTGCGGTATAACAGTGAGCAGGTGCACAGGAAGGGACAGTGTTGAGGGTTCTACAGCAATGGTGTCGGGGGACCACCAGGGGTCCAGATGGACACTTATGGGTCAGTAAAGGGCCGTTCACACTGAGCACTATAACTATAACTAAAATGTTCACCATTGTATTATTTTATAGTTGGTGTGAACTCTACCATCCTCTTGACTTGGGTATTTTTTATAGTTACAGTTATAGTGCTCAGTATGCATGGCCCTTAACTCTCCAGTGTTCAAATGGAACCAACTGGACCCTTACGGCCCTGCATTTGAAATGAACACTGAGGATTTTACAGTGTAGACTGAAGTCCCAGAGATAAAAACGGTATACAAAAAGTGGGGGTCCGTGGCCTAATGCATAGCGAACTGGGGAAAGGGGAGGGGGGTCCTTGAAATGAAAAAAAAAAGAGGCTGAGAATCAACTGGTCTACAAGTTGTACGACTGGCGGACGTTCAGAGAGTCTCTCAGCATCAGGTCGCGGAGGCGCCACAGAGCGTCTGCCATGGTGGTGTGGGCGCCTTTGCTCTTCAGCCAGTGGCCGGGCAGCCGGCTCTCCTGCTCTTTGGTCAGGTAGGCGTCTCGCCGTTGCGCTGTCGAGAGTAAAGAGATGACAGCAGTCGGTCAGAAATGACATTAATCGAATAAACCAGATATGTCCCCCAAGTCATACATGGACCGCAGCTTCCTTCCTACAATGTGTTATTTATGGCAGTGGTTCTCACACTTTTTCATGTGAAGGACCCCCGAATTGATATTTATTTGGCCGCAGACCCCCATTGGAAAAGGTTTTGTGCCAGGGAACCCCAAAAGAGAAGATTTGTGTTAACATTTTTTTATTTATTCAAAATCTTCCAATTTTTCTTTTTTCCTCCAAAGATTTTAAAAAATAGCAAATGTACAAGCTTGCAGCGCGGCACAAAGTGACGTGCTGTGAGCTTGTATATCTGCTATTTTTGAATACCCAAAGTATAAAATATGGATAAAGCGGTTAAAATGATTGTGTTGCTATTAACTAATTATGCTGGGTGGGACACCCCAGAACCACTGATTCATGTCCCGCCAGTAAAGTCATGTGAAATTCATACATTGAAGTTTGAGTGTTTTGAAATTAACCTGGGCTGATAGTAGAATTTGGAACGATTCCCAACTGCTTGTTATTTTTTATTTGAATTTTATTAGGTTATTTTTTATTGTATTTGTGTAGAGGCTTTTCAAACAGGTTACATTTGGCACGTGAAAAAAGTATGAAATAAGGCTCATTGTTTTTGTTTTGTTCACAATTTAGGCTTTCATTTGTCTAAACTGCCAACAAAAGACTATTGATTTTTGCACTGTAGTAGTTATACAAGATTGTTGTAATGTGATGCATTTGTATGCGACTTTGTCATGGTCCAAAAGCTACAGTGCATGACAGGAGAGGAGACACAGCCAGTCCTACGGTATGTTCATATTTTCAAATATGGCCCCTTATTAATGAGTCAATAATCAATTTCTCATCAGCAAACAAATATGAGCAGATAAATAAGTTACCTCTGAGTGTTTGGTCCCATTTGCTGACAGTGCCAGTCTCTGCGTTCAAGCCTTCGATGTATTTGAGGTAGGCTTCCGAGTGCAGCACCCGCTGGGTCTTGGGTGGCGGGGCCACAAACATGGGAGATATAGGCTGAAGGTGTGAGGCTTGACCCTGGCCCGGGTACGGCGGAGGGGCATGCTGTCCGGGGCTGAACATCCCAGGCTGGAATGGAATAGGAGAAAACATTGACAGTGTTTTGTCAGTAAATTAACATAGTGGTTAGCAAGAGCACACACACACACACACACACACACGCACACACACGCACACACGCACGGTTTTCAAAGTGGGGTCCGGGGACCCCCAGGGGTCCTTGAAGGGGGGATTCCAGAGCAAAAGTAGTTAACGTAGCATCACAATCATGTTAACCACTTTATCCATTTATACGTTGGCTGTTCAAAAATAGCAGATGTACAAGCTTTTGAAAAATATCAAAAATGTTTTGAAAATATTTAATAATTTCAGTCACAGCCTGAAAAGGTTGAGAACCACTGGTATAGACGACTAGACTCCAACAAAGCCACATGATAGAACATACTTTACCTGTTGCATATAGTGGTTTCCAGGTGCAGGGCTTCCTGCCATGCCGTTCATACCAGGACCCATCATACCTGGCAAACAGGAACAATTCATTTTTTTTAAACTATGGCAACAGCAGCATCCTTGACATGTTCAAACCCCCATGCTGTAGCATGACAATAAATGTTAAAGTGTGGATTTTAAAGTAACATATGAGAAGGTTAGGGTTTGTACAATCGCATTTATACATGCATTACATGTTTATGACTGCTTTTACTGAGATATAAGATCATTTAACCACTTATTAAGTGCAATGACAACTTTGGTAGAGGCTTGGGTTGTGTACCTTGCGTACACAAGGTTGTGTACCTTGTGTAATCACCTTGCGTGTGATTTAACTAGCCCAGCTGGCCAGATATCTTGCTCCATTGATTAGAAAAAAAAGTCTCCTCATGGTGAAACAGGTCTCAAACACATGAACGGACGCAAACGAAGCAGATTCTGCCAATTATATAACATCACAAAACCCAGTATGGCATTGTTTAAAATAAACATGTCAACGTCATGTTGATTTTACCATTTGAAGATCCAGATCCGCAGATCCAGTCTGGGTCTTCTTCCCAACAGATAGCTGAATCAATTTCTTTCTTTAAAATGATATCTTTATAAATTGTATACGTCGTATATATATATATTGGCAGAATTTCGTTTGTTTGCATTCATTTCTGGGCTAAAAGAGTTACTTTGAGAGCTTATTCACCGTGCAATGTAAGTCAATAAGGAGCCTATATTGTATTCAATCAATTCAGGCAATTCCTAATCAATGGAGCAACTGAGCAAGATATCTTACAGAGCTGCCGAGTTACACTTCATCACGGCAAGGTAACAAGTACATAACCAAAACCTCTACCAAAGTGTCCTTGAAGCCCTGTTTTAAACTTCATGATCTGAGGTTGTAGATTGGCTATTTCCACTCTTCATGTTTTTAGTTTGTTTTAATGTATTCAATTATGCCATGTGCACCGTTTTTCTGCGAAGCCTAAAAGCCAAACAGAAATGTAATTTGTATTCATAATGTTCCAAAGTTCAACGACAGATACGCACTTAAATCCTTAAATCGCAATTATTCAGGTAAAATGTCAAAATAGTGACAGCCCTAACGCAAAGGTTGAAAGTGATAAAGATGCACAGAACGTGTGGTAAAGCCTGCAGAGCTCTGCCTAAAAGGCCTTTGGAAAACCTATACAGCCATGTGTGCGAGGTAAACCAACCCCTCCCAACGGGAGAGAGAGACACGACCGGTCGTACACTGAGCAGGTGTTGCCTTACCCGGGTGGGGCATGCCAGGGTACCCAGGCATACCCGGCTGGAGGTGGTGGGGTGGCATTGGGGCCAGGCACAACAAGCCCTCATGGGGGCCCTGCATAGGCATGTAAGGTGGGCCATAAGCTCCCAGCATGCCTTCGGGGGGGGAAGAGAGGGCGAGGAGGACAACAACAACATAACCATGCATAAGTGAACATGCAAGTAGTGACTAGAAGATTGCATGCACTACTGAAAAAGGTGCTGTAAGTGATGTTGATTTGGTTAAAACTAAAATGTTTATTGTTAAAAAGGTTAAAGCTCTATATTCCGATGGTAATCATTGATGGTAATCGTTGAGTGTTTGTTCAGTAACAGGGGTTTCCCCGTCTCTCCAGCTCTATAACAGAAAATACCTTTTTAAGGTGGGACTCCAATTTCATCAGTTCATCTCTCATTTTTCAGGAGAGAGGTCCCAATTATCAGCTTCAATTCTATAGTGATCCAATCTTGGTTGCTTAAACATTTCAATTTCATTTGATGATCGTGTATCCTTTATTATAAAATTGGTACTCTGAACTGAAATTGTATTTTGGGTTTACTAAAGAGGTGGACAGACAGACCCCTGTTACCTGAACACACTATCCACAAGTTTCCTAGGGCGTTGTGGGCATCACTTCCTGTCGATTTTATCCCCGATACCTGATCAAATCGGCAGGAAGTGATACCCACAACGCCCTAGGAAACTTGTCGATAGTAGGGGTTCTCTAACTTTTTTAGACCACGACCCCATTTTATGGAGGAATCTTTATGCCGACCACACACTTTACTTAAAGTGCAATTTCAAAGTTGAAATAAAAAATATCTTAAAATAAAAGCATACATTGCTGGCCTTATATATGAATATTTATTAGAATATGAAATTAAAGCAGTGATTCCTGCTGATTTGTAGGCCTATCTTATCAATGAAATGAATGAATAATATTGTAGCGCTGCTGCAAAAGACTCTGTTGCGACACGCCCCGACGTGAGTTTTTTTTGACGCAGGTGAGTCTGCTGGGTTCGATTCTAGCTCGGGGCACTAGAACGCTACAATATCAATAAAAGCAGCGGAAGTGTTTCTGTACACATTTGTAAACTGAAGCATATTTAGCCAAAATATGTTGCCAGAACCAGCTGAGTTTCTTAATCCAGAACTCGATCTTGTGTGTTTTTTCTCCATCCCGGGTGGCAGCTGTTGCTGGTCGGGTTGTCTGTGACTCTGTGAGCATGACCTGCCCGCTCTGTAATGTTACATCGCAATCCTTCAATTGAGCGGTTTGTTGTCTCAAATGCTGTAGTTTATTGTGTTTGCTGGCACATAGGCTACAACAGGTAACATTTACAGTCAGTAACTACAGTGATAATTTAACTCCGAGAGGGTACAAATGGAACCAAATGGACCCGTGGTCCATGTTTTTACCCTTCGGTGAAACTCTTTTAAGACACCCGCTCATATTGAACTTCATTCCTGCTATAGGCTATAACTATATCGTTTATGAACCGCTAAATCAGTCCACACACACGCCTCTACAAGCGGTGTGTGTGTGTTGTCGTTCCTGTGTTGCTGCTGGTTCTCTGTATGTGGAGCCAAGTAGCCGTCTTTGACGTCCAATTCACACTGGTCATGACGAGTCGACGACCCCACTTTTTTCCCCGTTTCTTGAAAATATATATTTTTTAAACGTAATTTTGCGATTGCCAATGTGCGACCCCAACGGCACCTTCTCAAGACCCATAGTTTGAGAACCACTGCTCTATAGCAATGATTATTAACTGAATATAGAGCTATTCAATACTTATTTTAACAAAAACAAAACAAAAGCCTCTTATAGCACCTTTAACTACTAATGCATACAATGACACTAGTGGCTGAGGTTAGTAGTAAAAATAAGCATGAAGGTTAAATGAACAACAAACAAAAAAACAAAATAATACAACACATCCAGTCATGCAATTGATGTCATGCAATTTCTCATGTGTGGAAAAAAAAGGCATTTAAAGCTGCAATCCTTAACTTGTACATCGTCTCTGTCGAGTGGAAACCTCAAATGTCCAAAACGGTTACTTTTCAGGATTCAAATTCAAAAGTATCAGATCTACAAGCTCAAAAAGAGCTTGCAGATCTGCTACTTTTGAGGGACGCTGTAGTTTGACCAAGTAGGACTTCATTTACAAAAAAACACAAAAAGTTAGAATATGGAGAGGTTTCTGCCCGACAGCAACAATATACAACAGAAAGTCTGTTACTTTGGACACAGGATAAATCTTGCAATACCTCTTGCCAACCAGTAGGTGTCAGACCCAACCACAGGATCTAAATGTCTCATTAGAAGAGCAGCTACCAGGCACCATTTGTGTTAGTTATAGTGTATTAACCACTTAAACCCTCTACACCAGTAATGACTTTATGTTAAATGAATTTCTTCAAAAGGTTTTGACAGTTCACACCACCACATTCATCCTACATAGACCCTTTCCCACCCGCTACACTTTTTTTTCTTTGGTTATTGTTATTGTTCCCCACAAAAAACTAATTATAGGGGACCAATGGAACTCTACCATACCATTAGTTAAAATAAAGCTGTATTCATTATTCGTTTTAGACTGCAGCTTTAAAACATGGGGAAAACGGCAAAAGAAACCAAACGTTGACTTAGAAGAATGTAATTTGGCAAATGACTGAAGTTACAGTATGAATGGTTGAAATATTAGGAGTGGGGAGGTGGGGGGATAACCTTTCTTCTACATATATCTGTCCAGCATCGTTTGGCCAGCTGCTATGTCTCAAACACTCGTGCCGTCCTCTGAGAGGGGAGGGGTTACCTGACCCAGGCGTCATCATTCCCATAGTGCTAGGCGAAGGCACCACCCCCATCATCATCGGCCCACCTGGGGTACCTGCTCTTGGGGACGCCTGTTCTTGCCGTAGCTGCTGGGCTGCCCTCTCGCGCTCCTGGTGCTCCACGATTTTGGCTGCCCGCTCTGCGACACACAGACACACACACACGACAGTATTGTTGCATGATGCCGTGATTAGAGTTCTCAAATTCTGCCCGAACCCGACCCGACGTTTTCGGGTCGGGCTGAAAATGCATGCAAATTAGTCGGGCCGAGCCGAGCCTCGGGTTCCGTGGAGAAAAAAAAATCTATTACCCGCAAAAAAAATACATTTCAACTGCCCCTAGCGCGGCCGAACGGTAAGGCAGACGGAAATGGCAGTGGATGTGTTGGGTGCAGCTCAAAGTGAACTTAACTCAGGTATCTAGTTCGTCGCCGTCCCACCTTCCTAGCCCGTGTTATAAAAAGAAAACGGGCTTAAATGGTCAGAACTCAAACACAACTAATGGCCACCCAAAAAAGTGGCCATTATCTCTGGAACAGAAGGTCCAATCTGCTCAGTTCAAAGCTTGTTGGATGCATGACTTTGAGGACAGTAAGCACACAATGACGTTTCGGGTTTTGGGGCCTAAAATTATGGTAATTGTTTGGGCCGGCCCAGTTAGGGCCCAGTCTTAATTTTCAGGCCCGTTAAGAACTCTAGCCGTCATTCCCACTTGATGAGAGTCCTAGGACCAGTGATTCTCAAAACTTTTAAATTTCAAGGTCGCCCAGTTTGCTATGCATGGGATCCCCGTTAACTCTGAGAGTGTACGAATGGAACCAAATGGACCCGTACGGGTGCATTTGGTTCCATTTGTACGCTCTCAGAGTTACCTAAAGCAACAATAGCTTTCATATTCTTGCTGTCGTGTAGAAACCTCCATATTTCAACTCTTTAATGTTTTTTTGTTTTGTTTTTTTCGTATGATTAATGCACTACTTCTACATTCAATAGCGTCACACTAAAGTAGTGAAAATAGCAGATCTGCAAGCTCACAATGAGTCACATGCCACTGGCTATTTTCACTATTTTAGAATGTTTTCAAAGTAATAACCAAAACGGAACGGTTCAGAATCTATTAAAATCGATTAAAGTGTATCGCGGTGCAAACAGCAGAGGGCGCAATCGAGACAAGACACAAAAAAGAAGAAAATGCAGGATCTTTGTAAGAGAATTGATAAAAAAAAATAGTTTTCAGTCATTTGCTACAGTGTTGAAAAGAGGATAAGAGAAAACACAGTATTGTAAAAAAAAAAAAAAAAAAATACTGGATTTGTGTAAGAAGAAAAAAAAATGTTTCGGTCATTTGTCTGGAAAATAGATTTGTGTTTAAAAAAATCTTGAAAAATCGTATCGTGAACCTAGTATCGTGATTCGAATCGTATGGTGAGTTGAGTGAATCGTTACATGCCTACTGGGTAGTAGCTTCCCCCCCCCCCCCCTCACCTTCGTACTCCGCTTTCTTGGGGGTCTCCAGTCCCCTCCACTCGGTGCCCACCAGGCGACTCAGCTCTCCGAAGGAGAAGTCTGGGTTGCGGGCCTTGATGACCGCACGCATCTCACTGCTGAAGAGGATGTAGCCGCTCATGTTGATCTTCCTCTTGGCCCCTTCCTTCTTGGACAAGCCTTTCATCTTGGGGGTGGACTGCTTTGTAAAAGACAAATCAGACAAAACGACCAAATCAAGACCATTCGTCTTTATGGAAGATGCTTCTAAACTGCTAGTTTGACCACTTCAAATACTCTTTCATCTTTAATCCATTCAATCCGGGAACACAACCGTGTCATTTTAGACTTGAGCCATAACCATAATTTTATACTATTTTATATTATTTTATATAATCTTAAAAATGTTTGCAAATCAATGAATATATTTTTAAAGCGAACATTTTAACTAAAATCTTTGCTTCTGGGGGTCCCTGGAACAGAGGATCCGCGACCAAATACATATAATTTTGGGGGTCCTTGACATGAAAAAGTTTGAGCACTACTGATATTATAGCAACATAGGTTTTCAGAAAACTGTTAGGATTTAGAAGACATTTGTAGATGCGTTCCCGGATTGAATGGGTTAACGCAACTAATGACCGGCAGATCTACAAGCTCACAACACGGGTCCTTACGGGTCCATTTCTCCACTCTCAGAGTTATGGTGGTCCTCGAAATTAAAGTGTGAGGACCACCGGTATTGTATATACCAGCTCTGACAATAAGTGTGATAACGGGAGTGTGATTAAAAATAGCAGATCTACAAGCTCACAGTGCATCACTTTGTGCCGCACTGCGAGTTTGTAGATCTGCTATTTCTGAACATTTTTGGAAAATCTTGAAAGTGTTTGAAAATTGAAGAAAAAAAATTAACACTAAATCTTCTTTTCTGGCTGGTTCCTGCTACTTAACATTTTCAGATGGGGGTCTGCAGCCAAAGATAGATTAAATATAGATAACTAAAGAACGGACCGTCGTCTTTACCCCCAAGACATCTGATGTTTACATCTTCTTTGAAAAGAAATGTCTGTGGGTCTCGAAAGATTTGTAAAAACGCTGGCAGTGGCGGGTCAATGAATACATTTATTAATTCCCGGCAGTGAATGTGTTATTGGAGACATACTGGCTTCTATGGAAACCAAATGACTGAAATCACAGTCGTGGCGACTGAGAACTTTAATCCAATGCGTTCCAAGTTACCTGGGTAGGCGTGTACGGCACGACTTCCAGTTCGGTGGCCATGGGGGTCTGAACCTGTGGCATGGAGGGGGTCGCGGGGGCATCGTCCTCGTCCTCGATGTCGTCCATGTCTTCCTCTGCGTCCTCCATGTCCGCCAGCTTGGTCTCCAGCTCCTCGATCTTCTTGTCCAGCAGCGGAGACGGCTCCTTCTGAGGAACCATCAGCTTCCTAAAGAGGCAAAGAAATATTATATGTATAGATATATATAACTCGTTGCTGTCGGGCAGAAACCTCTTATCTCCAATATTTTAACTTGTTTGTGTTTTTTTCATAAATTAACGACCTACTTGATCATACTACAGCGCCACACAAAAGTATCAAAAGCTGCAGATCCACAAGCTCGAAACGCGGCACGAAGCGACGCGTTTTGAGCTTGTAGATCTGCTACTTTTGAATTTGAATCCTGAAAAGTAACAGTTTTGGACAATGAGGTTTCCACCCGACAGAGACAATATATATAAAGTAATAATAAGGGACAGATGGATCACTGTGCCAAAAAATCTGGCTCCCATCCGCTTCCATTCTATCTCCTTGCTAAAAACCTCTGCATCTCCTTAACTTTTTACAGTGGGCAAAACAAGTCATTCTCGATGCGCGATCGCTCCGCAATGGTGACTCGCATGAGACATGTTGTTGTTCCAGGCTTTAGCCAGGACCATCCATTGCTGTGCAGTGCACGCATGCATTGTTTACGTGCGTGTGCTCGCCGTGGAGTCCACAGCTCTAAACAGCGCAGCGTTGCAGACTGAGATTTCTGGCTCGCCGTGGAGTCCACAGCTCTAAACAGCGCAGCATTGCAGACGGTGAGATTTCTGGCACCGAACGTAATCCGTTATTATAAAATTCTGGCACCCGATGTGTTAATAGCCCATCTACAAGCTCACAACCTGTAGCGAGTTGTGAGCTCGTAGATCGGCTATTTTCAGTTACTTGTGCACGACACAACAGTGTATAAAATAGCATGCCTTGCATGGTTCCCTCCGCCGTCAGTGTGAATGTGTGTTGTGAATGTAATAATGCATATTGTAAAGCGCTTTGGATAAAAGGAGCTATAGAAATGCACCATTTTCTAGGGCTGGGCAATTAACCAAAAATATATAGAAAACGGATAGTTAGAACCAGTAACAGACTTAATCTTGTTCATGTAGGTTCATCGAATAATAGAAAAGCAGGTTATGTTGTTTCTTTCTTAACGAAACATGAAATCGGTCTCAGTTTTTTTTTTAAATAATCAAATAAATCGAGTAGTGTGATTAACCACTTAAAGCTGTATTATATATTTGTTTCGATTTAAATAATCGTTCATTAATCGTAATCAAGTCGAGTCTGAAATAATGGTGATCTTGATTTGAAGTCATATCACCCAGCCCTACCATTTACCAGGAACAAATGGGGTTCCAGAATAGCAGATGTACAAGCTTGAAGCGCACCACGAAGTGACGCGCTGATGGCGCCGTTTGCTCGCCTATGGGTCACCGTTTGGCTCCCAGAGAAGGAGAGGAGCAGTGGGTCACGTGAACGCAAAACAAACAGCTCTCAGTTCTCTTCCTTGTAATTCGATCTGGAAGAATGGCTTTTCCTCTGTTTCTATTGGTTTTTGGCGACAACAACCTACATTCAACTGCCCACAACTATGGAACGGATGCTCGCGGCGGCTCGCTTCCCCCCCCTTCCCGATTCTACGGGACTTGGATACGTCTTTTAAAGCGATCGGGGGATCGATCATACTGGAGATAAATATTCTATGATTTTTCAAACGTTAGTGAAAACACTCAAAAATCGCTGGCAGTGGCGTGGCAAAATTAGGTTTTATTTCTGGCAGAGTTAATGGGTTAATAACAGGGTGCAGGCAAAAAAAGAACGTGACGTTTCGATCAATACATGTTCATCAGGTCATGTCCTGATGAAGATGTATTGACATCGAAAGGTCACGTTCTTTTTTTTGCCTGCACCCCGTTATTAAAAATAATGTAATTGTCCTACTATTTATCACCTTCGTCCTCTGTGAACCTGCTCACCTGAAGTAGTAGATTTCGTCGTCCACCACCTTGGAGGAGAGCGAGAAGCGCTTCAGGCCCTTGAACTTCTTCATCTGTTTCTCGGACTCCATGTAGCGGCTCTCACACAGCAGCACGTCCTCCTCCGGTACCTCCGTGGGTCTGCAGGACAGGTAGTCCTTGAATGACGACACTATGCATTTACCTGGAGAAATATACAAATGCAGTCCATTTGAGACCTCTTATCTCCATATTTTAACTTTTAGTGTTTTTTTCGGCACGTGTCGAGCTTGTCGGTTTTTGATGATTTTTTTTATTTAAATCCTGAAAAGTAACAGCTTTGGACATACAAAACATGAGGTTTCCACCCTACAAAGTACAAAGTCTACAAAGTCACAGTTTAAGTCCGTCTGTGTAACATGTCCGTTAGAACTACAATTCAAAGAATTCTAGAAAAGTGCGCTCCTCAGAGCCCAGATCCCCGCCTAGCCGGGCTTTGCGTGATGTTAGTGGCGGGCATCGCGTGATGAAGGCGAAGGGGGTCACGCACTCAGTAACTATTATTTTCAAATTACATATACCCCTCTTTTGTGATTGGCATTTAAATAAAGTTTGTACAACATAGTCAATGACAGAATAAACCTAACTAGGCCGCCGGCAAAGGGCGTCGGCCTAGTATCTACAAATCCCTGTATATGGACATCTCTGATGTCATCAATACGACACCATAGACTGGCCTCTAAGTACTATGATAAAGGATAGAATAGAATATAAACAGTCCCCACTCCTTCGGGTATTTTTTTTAACTATATTTGCACATACCTGAACATTTTCAGTGAGCGCCATTCTACAAAGCTCAGGGGGCAATTAGACTAATTGACCATATTAAGGAAAATATGGATCGGTTTCACTGATTGGCCAAACTTTCCATGATATGTGTGTCGCTGTACACATATAAGTGGTCGCACACACAATAGAACTATATTGTGTTACAGAACCAGACTGAATAAATCCACTTTAATCCACAGTGCTGCTTGTGAGAAACATGTTGCAGTGGACCGTTAAACTCATTGACGCAACAAATAGATATCATGCTGTTGCCGTGGGCAACAAGCTGTACTCCTTTGGAGGGGACAGGAGGATGATGGACGACGGTGATCAGATTGGTGTGCAAGTCTTCAACACTGTGTCTTTGCGCTGGATGAAGTTGCCTCCAGTGACAACTGGAACAGGAGAACGTCCCGTTGAGGTTCCCTCCATACGATGGCACCACACAGCTGTGCTGATAGAAGAAATCGTCTACATCTGGGGCGGGTGTCCTTACTGCAACGTTCTTTATGCATTTGATGTCGACTCCCACAGATGGTCCAAGCCATGGATTTCTGGGACTGTTCCAGAGGGAAGGTGGCACCACTCAGCCTGTGTCTTGGGGAAGGTTATGTATATACATGGAGGATATAACCAGACTAGACACACTAATGACATGTACAAGTTGGACACCACCACAATGGTCTGGTCTTTCATTAACACTAAAGGCACTCCACCATCTGATTCATGGGATCACTCTGTCACCATCATTGGGACAAAGATGTTTGTATTTGGGGATGTTGTGCTCTTACCAAGGCAAGAGCACAACATCCCCAGAGTGTTTGACACAGAGACCAACTGCTGGCTGAACATGCCTTCTCCACAGCCTCTTCCAGAAGTACTCTACAGTCATTCAGCCTTTGCATACAATGGAGAGCTGTATATATATGGTGACTCACGCGGTGACCTGACCTTCAATGATCTGTGGAAATTCAAACCAGAGACCTTCTCCTGGAAGAACGTTAAGCCCAAGGGGACTCGCCCATATATGACAACTGTTGGAAACTGTTTCGTGGTGGGGGATCGTATCATCCTCTTTGGAAAATACCGCAAAACAAACAAAACCAGTTATGACCTGTATATCCTTGACTTCAGCCCTAGTCTGAAGACCTTGTGCAAGCTAGCGGTTATTCGGTACCGTCTGGAGCAGTCAGAAATCCCACACAACATCAGGTGGGAACTAGCGGCCATGACTAACTAGCAGCAAGAGAAGAAATACTATCCCACGAAAGAAAAGAGAATCCACCAAAAAATTAAATCAACAGGAAATAAAAATAAAAAACTGTCTATTATAATTATTTTTTTAAATAAGACAAGATCAAATAAAAAAAGGGACACGCACACAAAAAGAAACGACTGGGTCCAATAGTGGTGTGGCTTCCGTCAAAAAGATCATAGCTGATCTGAAGCCCACCCCTGTGTTCCACCAGTCAGTCCTAGTGGGAATCACCCCTGTGTTCCGGGTTGTCCCGAGCACGTTTTTTTGCTCCCGATCCCGATTATTTGATTTTGAGTATCTGCCGATACAGATTTTTCCCGATCCGATATTTCGGCAGAGCATTAAGAAAATAAATATCATGAAAGTTGTACCTTAACTCTTTCAGTGCCACAATACGTCAAATACGTCATGAGGCCTAACGCCCCGTGTGCCACAATACGTCAAATACGTCATGAGAAAAAGAAAAAAAAAACTCAATTTTTTTTTAAATTAATTTCTCAGAACCCAAGATATGATGATTTGCTGCTCCATTCACTTCTTGTTTAACTTTTTACTGAAAAAGGCTGTATCTCGGCTCCTAAGCACTTTTTTTTTTTACAATTAATTTTGGTTGTGGCACTCAGAACCAAAATTCCATAAATAAGCATGGCACTGAAAGAGTTAAGGTTATTTTTGTATTTAATTGACAGTATCCAACATGGATATAGCTTTTTTTTCACTTATCACAAGTCAAAACAAATACCAGTAATTTGAGCAAGTCACCTCAAGAAGAATCATCTCCGTACTTTTTCCAGGCCCCCAGACCCCCTAAGACCCAGATCTAAAACTATCACAGCCATCAGTTCCAAGCGCTTTTGCGAAAGTGAAAAAGTACAATCGGGATGGTCAGCGGTGGGAAACATGCACCCGTGCTGCGACCATGTACCTGGTTGAAGAGATGGTCCCTTTCCATACGGTTGAGAACTTGATGCCCAGTATGTCTGGACGTAAACACTTTTCAAAAAATCTATTCCGCAATTGTATAATTAAGTCAAATGTGAGGTTGTGAGAAATATGGTGCCGCGTACATGACATTGACGGTCCACACAATTACACCTGGCAGGTGGCAGGTGACAGAAGAACCCATCTGAAACTCGCATGGGGAGACGTCTGTTTACAAGGCACTGAAACCAGTCGGAGACTTCACTGATATTTTAAATATGTTTTTTGGGGGGGGAGGGTCGCGGCCTGAAAAGGTTGAGAAGCACCGACCTATGACGCAGGTCATGGGCAGAGTCTCCTCCAGGTTGCTGAGGAACACCTCTCTCTTGTAGAACATCTTGGTCGGTTCATGTTCCGTTTCCTCTGGATGGATGAAGATGGGACCAAAGAAGAACGTTGCTCCATTCTGCACCCACAGCTTCTCTATCCTACAATACAAGTAATATGGGAAGCCATGTTACTCATAGTAATCTATAAAAAATTATATACAGTACAGTGGTGGAAGAAGATCTCCCCATAATATTTCTATTGGACAAGCACAAGACACTTGAATTAGGTTGATTATTTAATCAATAGAGGGCCATTCACACTGAGCACTATAACTATAATATCGTTCCAAGTCAAGTGGATGACAGAAATAATTCAGTCTTTTCACTCTACTTTCTTACTCAAGTAATTATTTAGATGACTGCTTTTACTTCTACAACCTCCCTATTTTCCATGTCGGCTATTTTCGAAAAATTGAGAAAATGTTCGCCCACGATGCCCAAAACATGGACGTCCAGGGTTAAATAAAAATGGCATCAGCACACACAGATGAAACAAGTGGATGTACATTGACGTACCTGCCAACCCGAGGTTTTGGCAGACCGTGGGACTGGATGTAAACGCAGTCTCCCACCTTCAGCCACATGGTGTTGTAGCGTAACTGGTCATAGTGGTGACAGCCCGGCTCTGCACCGCTCATCTCCACAGGAACGTCCTCTTTATCCTGAAGAGAAGAGATGCGCACACACACACACACACACACAAAACATTGTTTTACAGTGTCCTAGAAGATCGTTTGGAATTTTACAATACATACACAAGTAAGACGCGCGAACGCGGGAAGCGAACGCAAAAAAAAATTAATAAATATGAAAAAAATAGATTAAAAAAAAAGTAACCAAAAACAAAAATAAAAAAATAAAAAAAATCTGCGTTAAAAGGAGCATCTTAGAAGAATACAAATTCACTAAAAAAAAACTTTGAATGTTTTTGAACAATTCAACAAAGTGTTTGCCCCACTTCCGGGGGGCGGAGCCAAAATCCGAGCCCGAAGTATTTGTTCGTAGACCCCCACTTAGGGGGGGTAGAAAAAGTTTCAGAGCGATTCGGGCACTTTTCATTTAACATGGGGTTTCAATGGGGAGTTTTTAGGAGCCTTCTCCGGGGCGTGGCTTCCGGGGGAAGGGGCGGGCTTAAACGCAACCTTGACAGGTGTGTTCAGTTTTCAAAGACCTTTCATTTGATGTATGGTACGTCTAAATTGGACATTTACTTATCTCAGAGGAGCTGCAGGCAGGCAGTGCACACAGACACACACACACACACACACACACACTCACAAGCCGAGCACGGTTTCATAGTAAGCTCCACTTGCGGAGGCGCGCCTTCGCCTCCTTCCGCTGCGTTCTTAAATACATAGCTTAATTCATTAAGACCAGGAAAGCATCCGTGTCATTTTTTATTTCTTTGGCTATTCAAAAATAGCAGATCTACAAGCTCGTAGCACGTTTTTTTTTAAATCATAAACATTTGTGCAAATCTTTGAATATATATATATATTTTTTTAAAGCAAACATTTGTAACTCAAATCTTTGCTTCTGGGGGGTCCCTGGAACAAAATATTTTTGGGGGGGGGGGTCGGCGGTCAAATAGACATTTGTAGAATTGGCTTCAGGTCTTAATGGGTTAAAGAAGTAGTAATTGATAGAAAATTACTTATTTTCTATCAATTACACACCCCATGAAGCCTTGAATTCATGGAGTTTCTTTTTGTTTTTGACACATTCCTAAACCAATAATTTGATTACCGGCTGTGTTTCGGGTAGGAGACTCAAAGAGTCTCTTTTGAGTCCCTGATTTCTGATTCAAAGTACCCCCTTTCCACGACATTTTGCTTGAGAAAACCCGCTAGAGAAAACAATAGCTAGCATATCGTTGCTGTCGGGCATAAACCTCTTATCTCCATATTTTTACATTTTGTGTGATTTCGTAAATTAATGCCCTACTTGATCATACTACAGTCACACAAAAGCATCAAAAGTAGCAGATCTACAAGCTTGAAACGCGGAGAGAGACGATATGATGCTTTGAATGAACGATAAAACCAGCCTTTTGAATATAAGATTACAAAAAAAATTAAACTATAACATTTCAGTACGTCCAGTTTTAATGTAAATTTGATCAACAGAAAAAAACTAACCCAACAGCAAATAAGTATTGCGTTCTCTCTCTCACCTTGTCAATATAGCTGCCAGGGTCTGCAGCATCAGAAGACACGGTCAGTAGTTTCTCCTGGTCGGGCTTGGCAAACATGGACGCCACGCGGACCACGGGCAACGGCACGTCCCTGGGTGTGAACCTCACGGAGGTCACAGGCATGGCCCAGATCTTGATCTTCTTGAAGGACTTGTTCCTGGCTGCGTAGCGCGATTCACACACGTACACATCCTCGGCTCTGAAGCCCTCCGGTTGGAATTTGAAGTAATCCTAAAGAACACAGGAAACGAATGGAATTATCCACAACACGGCTTTGCAGAAATGTAAAATAAATAAATAAATAAATATAAGGATATGCGTCGGTGATGCCCGTATCCTAATGGCAATCCCATATTGCAGTATTTTGTTTGGTTGTTTAATAAAATGTCTGCATTTGCATTATACTAAACCAGTGATTGTGGATGTTTTAATTTTAGAGAAACAATTCTCTTTTTCAGGAACGCCCTGCTTCATATTCACACAAAACCTGGGAGCTGCCCAATACAACCACAGTCTTCACAGAGCATCTCCACTGGAGCAGTTGACGGGGCGGCAGGGTGTCGAAGTGGCCTTGATACAAATGCAGATTACGCATTATTTGATGTCAGCCCTGGTACCATTTGCAGGCAGGTGTGTGACTGGCACCTGAGCATGGGCCCTGCAACTTTGACATCTGTCTTTGGTACCGTTGTGCAAATCTTGCCTGTAAATCTATGGTTCCTCAGTGAAGCAAGGGGTCTTGGGTTGTTGTCTTCCTTGTTGACTTCAACAGTCTCACAGAACTTGGTCCTAAGTTTGGAAATGGTACCAGGGCTGACACCAAATAATGCTGTCACTCTGCATAACGGAACACCAGCTTCACTTGCCCTATTGCAGGGGCCTTATCCTGAAGGGACAAACGTGGCATCTTTCCATGGGGGCAGTGTTGCTGCTTGGAGCAAACACAAACTCAACAAAGTTGCAGAACCCATGTTCAGGTGCCAGTCACACACCTGTGACTACTGGCACACACCTCTCAGCAGGTGTGTGCTGGCAGGTTGCTCAAAACAAGAGCGATCATCAACAGAAGCATATTGGGTGATTTTGGCACAGATTTTGGAGGCGCTACCCTCACGTTTAGCTGTGTTGCTCATTCCACGAATGCCCAATCCTTACAAGCTGTACCTCGTTGTAAAGGTGACTAATCAATGATGAAAATGATATAACACAACACCAATTGGCATTATTAAAGGGAAGATATAATTGAGTTAATTTAAGTTTCCGAACTTTTTTTGAGCAGTTTATATATATATATATATATATATCAATTTGGGGGTTCGTCCTTGACACAAAAAAGTTTGAGAACCAATGCTTTAGGGACCACCGTTGCCCCAAGGCAACCCAATGGGCAAGATCAACCTCTCAAGGCACACACAGACCTGTACTCGGCTGATCTACAAGCTTCCATTACCTTGACAAACATGACCATGCATTTGCCCAGGACTTTGCTGATGGGTGCTTTGTTGTAGTGGTCGCTCTTGAACATCTCCTTCTCCAGGAACTTGCGGGTGGCCAGGTGGAAGGTCTCACTGGGCCTGTAGAACCAGCAGCCATACAGCCACTTCTCACCTACACACACACACACACACACACACACACACACACACACACACAGGCTTCAATTAAATCTTTAAAAAAAAAATCAAAACTTTGTGCCGCAAATATCGGTAAATGCTTGTATATCGGCTATTTTTTTTTAATCGTGAACATTTGTGCATATCTTTTAATATATATATATATATATATATATATATATATATATATATCTTTAAAGGGAACATTTTTTACTCAAATCTTTGCTCATGGGGGGGGGGGGGGGGTGGTGGTCCCTGGAACAACATATTTAGAGATGGGGGTCCGTGGCCAAAAACATATCATTTTGGGAGTCCCCGTCATGAAAAGGTTTTGTTCCAGGGACCCCCAGAGGCAAAGATATGAGTTAAAAATGTACGGTAGTTTAAAAAAATAAATATATTCAAAGATTTGCACACATTTTCGCGAGTAAAAAAGAAAAATAGCAGAGCAGAATAGCATGTCTATTTTTTTATAGCCCGAAGAATAAAATAATGGTTATAGGCTATAGCTGAAAATCTAAAATGACACAGATCTGTTCCCGGATTGAGTGGGATAAAAATGTGAACAGGACATTTATTGTGTGCTGCTGTTTTCTCGGTTTCACCTGCTTCGTCTTCCCACAGCCGTTCGATGCACACGATGTGCGGCTTGAGGTTGGGCTTGGCGGGCTGCACGTACACACAGCCGCCCACGTGGTAGGTGTGGTTCTCGAAGCTGCAGTCCTGGCTGTACGTGCGCTGCGGTGCTCCCGGCTGCCAGGCCTCTCCCGGCAGGTCCTCGGGTTTGTCACCCTCTGCGTTTATTGGAGAGAAAATGGAGGTTTATGTCACATCGTCACCTTCACGTCAACATCTTCAGTCCTACGTCAGTGGTTCCAAACTGGGAATCGGACAGTGGCGATTTTATAGGGGGGGGGGGGGGGGGCATTTGCCCTTAAAAAAGTTGAATAATCGACTTTGATGTACAGTGTTGAATAGTGGTATAGCGAGGCGTTGTGAGCTTGCAGTTTCGGCTAGTTTCACAATATTTATCTGTGGAACCGAGTCAAACTAAATGTAATGCCTACAATTCCAAGTGCTTGTCAGGGTGGTTCAAATATGATCATTTTGGGGGGTCGCGACCTGAAAAGTTTGGTAACCCTTGTCTTAAGTAGTACTGGCCTTGAGTAAGCACACACACACACACACACACACACACACACACACACACACACACCTCTGCTCTCCTCCTCTCTCTTCAGCTTGTCCTCCTCCATCTCCCGGGGGATCTTGTCCCTCTTCTCCTGGTCCACGTCGCTGTGCAGCGTCTTGGAGGTGTAGTTGAGGGCAGCAGAGAGCAGGATCTCTCCGTTCTTGCATAGCTCGTCCCTGATCTTGATGAAGAACAGCTGCAGCTCCACAGAATCCTCAAAGATCTCAGAGTCGGTCCTGTGAAGACATACAGTAGTTGGGTTTGGTTTGGTTTGTTTAAAAAATCCAAAACTAGATCCTATTAAAGAATTAGCATAAACAAAGATTAAAGATCTTTGCTTCTGCTACTTCTTTAAACAAATTATTCAGATTCAATTAGTGCTCAAATAATACAAATACCGATGTTTTCACCCCAAATCTTAAGTCTGATATTCTAATTCTGAAATTGAATACATTTCCGTTGTTTGGAGGCTTTAAATAGTATATTCACCAAGTGCAGTACTGCAAAGACACACAGCCTTCCTCACTCTGTGTCCCGCTTATTAGTAAGGATCCAGCTTTAGAACCCGAAATCTATTTGAAAGGGGTAGAAATCCACCCTAATAGAAGGAGCCACTATAAGCTGTGTAGCCAGGCTTCTGTGATAATGTTTCCGTACCTGTTCAGTCTGCGTGCCTTCTCCAGCACCTCAAACATGTGATAATGTGTCCGTACCAGTTCAGCCTGCGTGCCTTCTCCAGCACCTCAAACATGTGATAATGTTTCTGTACCAGTGTTGATTTCGTCCACTAAAACTATGACGATTTTTTTTTGTCGACTACCTTTTTTCACTGACGAAAACTAAAACTAAAACTAAATAAAAACTACGCTACGATGACTAAAACTAAGACTAAATATATTGACAATTTTGTCAACAAATAAAAACCAGACTAAAATGTTAGTGAGGGTTGAGTGGAGAAGAGATCCAGTAGAACTAAGACAAGTCATTTTATGTTTGGTTGCGCTCCGGTGTCAAATCAACCATTATGACGCCATCAACGCACCACCAAAATACATTTTAGTCGACTAAATCAACAGTAGATTTAGTCGATTATTATCTTATGATATTTAGTGGACTAAAACTAGACAAAAAATAAAACATTTCAATTGACAACAATATGACTAAAACTAAATCGGAATTGTATTCAAAAGACCATGACTAAAACTAAATCAAAGTTTGCTGTCAAAATCAACACGGTTCCATACCTGTTCAGCCTGCGCGCCTTCTCCAGCACCTCGAACATGTGCTCCTGGAACACGTCGAGCCTCCGGTAGCGGCCGCGCTCCACGTTGGCCCGGACGATGTCAAAGTTGAGCTCCGGCTTGTCGGGGCCGCTGGCCGGGTCCGCCGCGGCGGGGATCTCCGCCAGCGAGTCGCTGTAGCAGCGGCCCTCCTCGTCCTGGTGGCCCAGCACCGACACAAACAGGTTCCGGATCAGCTCGCGCACCAGGGGCCCCGCGGCCGGCTGCCCCGAGTCCTCGCCCCCTTGCTGCTGCTTGTGCGTGGCCAGGAGCACGCGGTGCAGCACCAGGGCGTCCCGGTAGATCAGGGACTCGGGCTCGTTGTAGGTGCAGGCGTTGTTGAACATGAGGGCGAAGTCCTCCACCAGGGCCTCCACGTCCTGGAGGGAGGAAGAGATGTAAAACCATTTAGGAATTTTGATTATAAGCAGTGGTGGAAAAAGTACAATTTTTTTAAGTACAAGTATCAATACTGCAATGTAGAAATACTCTGTAAAGTAAAAGTCTGGAATTTACTTCAGTAAAAGTACAAAAGTATTGGTATCAAAATATACAAAAGTAGAAAGTACTCATTATGCAGAACGTCCCATTTCACAAGTTTTCAAATGTATAAAAATCCACCTACAAGCTCACATAGATCGGCTATTTTATTTTTTATTTTACTAAATTTTTATCCCGCGATTTTGTAACCCTATTTTTTACACCCAGTGCCAATTCTCTATGTAATCCTGGGCACTACCTTCCCTCTGCCAACCTAGGGAGGCCAGGGCCGAGCTCATGCCTCCTTCAATGCATGAGAGCCAACTGACCTTCTTGTCACCTGACAGGGGAGAGTTTCCCTGGTTGGACGTAGCGCGTGGAAGGAACACGTTATTCCAACCAGTTCCCTTCCCCTCCATCAGGCGCCCCGGCTGGCCAGGGGGAGGCAGTATAGTGACCAGGATTACTGCATGTTTTTGTGAGGGTACCTACCCTAGGAGACACGGGGAGAACATACAAACTCCACACAGAAAGGCCCTTTCGCCAACCCCACCTAGGGTATGGGCACTGATGACGCGGAGGAGAGAACACGCCCCCAGCGCCCACAGCGTCCCCTGCGGGAATCGAACCCAGGACCTTCTAGCTGTGAGGCGACAGCACTACCGACTGTGCCACCGTGCCCCCTAGATCGGCTATTTTCAAATGGCCGAAATGTATTTAGGGCTGAAGTGGTTAATATAGGTTTTGTAATAATAATCAAAAAACAAAAGTTACTAGTAACTAAGTTTTCAAATAATTGTAGTGGAGTAAAAGTACCGGTATACTATTTGCCTCCGAGATGTAATGGAGTAGAAGTATAAGTACAGAAAATTGGAAATAATCCAGTAAAGTAAAAATACCTCAAAATTGTACTTAAGTACAGTACTTAAGTAAATGTACTTAGTTACTTTCCACCACTGTGTAAAACCATTAGGAATTTTGATAAGCCCTGAGAAATAATAATCACGATTTTTACAATTATCATGTGTGCATTTTATTCCACCACGCTATGGATAACGTTGGTGTTGTAAAAGTAGCAGATCCTCAAGCTTGAAACGCGGCGCAAAGCGAAAAAGCATCTCTCTTTGGAAGCAATTAAACGCTACAGGTTTAAACATCCAAGTAGGCTGCAGGACCTCTGTCTGCAAGGCTCTTGATATGTATTACTAAATAGTCATTTCAGTCCTACATTTCTTCTGAGCCTGGCCTGAGAAGAGAAGTTCTTTATTTTACACATTTTTATTGAACCTCTAGTTCATTGGTTCTCAAAGTGGGGTCCTTGGGGGGGTTCCAGGGGGTCCCCAGCAAAAGTATTTAATTTGGCATCACAATCATTTTAACCACTAAATCCATTTATACATTGGCTATTCAAAAATAGCAGATCTACAAGCTTGTTTTTGTTTTGTTTTTTACACACAATCTTCTCTTTTGAGGGTCCTTGGCACAACATTTTTGAGATGGGGTCCACGGCCAAATACATATCAATTTTGGGGTCCTTGACTTGTAAAATAACCACTGCTCTAGTTAATTAATTGTGACATTTCCAAATCACGGTGAGCTTGTAGATCTGCTATTTTTTTTTAAGTCGTGAAAATGTGTGCAAATCTTTGAATATATACATTTGTAAAGTGAACATTTTTTACTCAAATCTTTGCCTCTGGGGGATTCTCCAAATTTTTTTCTAAATCCTAACAGTTTTTTTGAAAAAAAACGTATGCTATAATATCAGCGGTTCTCAAACTTTTTTCATGTCAAGGACCCCCAAAATGATATGTATTTGTCCGTGGACTCCTCCCATCTCAAAATATGTTTTTCCAGGGACCCCAAGAAGCAAATATTTGAGTTAAAAATGTATATTATATATATATTATATATTCAAAGATGTCCACATATTTTCACGATTTCCTTTAAAAAATAGCAGATCTACAAGCTCATAGCGCGGCACCCGAGTGCCGCGCTATGAGCTTGTAGATCTGCTATTTTTGAACAGCCAAAGAAAAGTGACACAGATGAGTTCCCGGATTGAATGGGTTAATAATAGTAAAACTGTCACATCCCTACCTGGTAACGGCCGGCCACCATGTGGCTGCGTAGGCGCTCCATGTCGAGCGGTCTCTTGATGGTGGCGTAGTAGTCGGGCAGCTCGGCGCGGGACGGCAGGCGGAGGAAGATGGTGCTGAGACGGCGCCCCCTGCGGTCGGTGAAGTTCCTCACGGCGTCGTAGCACTCGTTCAGGCGCTGCTGCAGCGGGGTGAGGTATTTGGACTTCTTTGGAGACACGCCGGGGGTCTTTCCTAGATCGGTGCCAGGTGGAAATAAAACGGGTATGTGATTCAACAGCATTACCAAGAATAAGGCTATACACAATCGCGGATAATAAAATAGATTTTTCGATGAAATCAATCGACATTTTGTGAAGTTAACACAACTTTCAACCTGGCATTCCTATTTTGGGCATGTCATAGGCAAACATTCTTCAAGAATAGCAACAAATAGCAGTCCTACAAACTCTCGCATTGTGAGCTTTTAGAACAGCTATGTTCACTATTTTCGGTGATTTATTTTTATGTTTTCATTTGAAATGTTTATTTTGAATAAAGCAATTTTAAAACAAATATAACAAATGAAATGAATAATGCAATGCAACAGAATAATTGCTGAGAAAATAATCAATAGTTGCAGCACCAAAAGTTGGAGCACCACTGATATAGCGACATACTGTTAGGATTTAGAAAACATTTTTAAGATTATGTATTTGGCCACGGACCCCCATCTCAAAATGTTTTGTCCGAGGGACACCCAGAAGCAAAGATTTGCAAAAATTTTCTAGATTTTTCAAAAATATTATTTTTGAATAGCCAAAGAAAATCTAAAATGACACAGATGCGTCCCCGGATTGAATGGGTCAAGTGGTTCCACTATTGATGTGTCAAACATACTGAGTTTGAGTTTGGGAGAGGCGAGGTCCTCCTGCTCTTCAGGAGAAGGTCCCAACTCCTTGCGCTTGTCTTTCACGATCTTCTCCAGAATGTCTGCATCATTATACACCTATTGGAAGAACAAAAAACAAAATTTAAAAGACAAATGGATTTAAATAAGACCAGCTAATGAATATAAAAACGCGCTGCGATTTAGGGCTGTTACGATTGTGAGCGATTAATGTTTTTGTCGTTGAACACTGGAACATATGAATAAAAATTGCATTTCTTTTTGGCTTTGAAGTTGCACACGGTAGATATGACAAATAACCTAAATATTTAAAAGAATTACCGACATATTTAATAACATCCATAATAATGGAAATAAATGATCTACAAGCTCACAAGGCATTGCGTGGCATTGTGAGCTTGTAGATCTGTTATTTCCCCCCCAAAAAATAAACTGTTATGACAAGTGTGCAAAGAATTATTGCGATTATCTCATAAAATAGCGATTAGGCGATCGATGATGTAATATTGTGACGGGCCTACCTGAGATCCCTCCTCGTTGTAGTGGCGAGCGTTGCGGAACATGAGCCTCATGTCGTTCATCATGGCCTCCTCGGTGGCGTAGCGCTCCTGGCGGACGTTGAACTCGACGGTCTTCATGTCCATGGGCTCCAGGATGACCTTGTAGTAGTCCGGGTAGTCCTTCTTGGACGGCTTGACCATGAACAGCTCGCACAGGCGGCGGCCGGTGCCCACCTCCCGCGCCTCCGTCACCGCCACGTACAGGGCCTTCATCCTGTTCTTCTTCACGTTCTTCTTGTGGCTGAAAAGAGAGGATTCATGGGACATGAGGAATAGGCTTTGGTGTAAAGTGGTTCTCAAACTTTTTCGTGTCAAGGACGCCAAAATTGATATGTATTTGGTGACGGACCCCCCCCCCCCCCTCATCTGAAAATGGTTTATGCCAGGGAGACCCCCGGAAGAGAAGATTTGAGTTTTTTTTTTTTTTAACACTTTAAAGATTAACACCTTTACCGCCGGGCCCGTAGTTCTACGGGCCGTTAAATCCAACGGTTAAGCGCCGAGCCCGTAGTCCTACGGGCTGCGGTCTTTTCGCGCATGCGCGGTCCGGGTGCACTTTCGGAATTTTTTTGATCCACTTCCGTTTCCGGTTTGATGACAGGAAATAGAATTATTTGGGATCCGGTTTCGACGATCACGCCCGCTCCCATTCTACAGACGAAACTGAAACTCAATTCTCTTCCTGTAGTTTTTTCTCCTCGCATTTCACTGTTTAACGTAATCCGCTCTAACTACAGTCATGGAAGTCCGTTTGACATGCGGTCTTCACTGGGAGATACAGGGAGATCTCGCGGATGTAAACAGACCGGTCACGGCTCAATCTTAAGGATTTTAACAAGATCTATGGCGACATGAAAAAAACAAAAAAACAACAAAAACACCTTGGCAGGTGAGTACATTATTATGAGATTAACCTCTGGCGGTGGATGTGTTAAAGAAATCTTGAAAGTGAGCTTGAATATCTGCTATTTTTGAAGAGCCAACATATAAAATATGGATAAAGTGGTTAAAATGATTGTGACTCTGTATTTAAACTGTATTCCATTTGTTGCAATAATGGTTAAATCTACCTTGACGTGAGTGTTTCTGATTGAACAGCACTTAAGTAAGATTTTGAGGTCATTTTATTTTAATTTTAATTTAACATTTCCCAACTGACCTGTTCAATGGGATGTGTTCAGTTAAAAAAAGAAAAGAACATTTTCCACTGACAATTTGATTGGTTATCGACGCAGACAAACAGACACACACATGGAAAGTGTAATCACTAATATCTCTACCACATATAGGCTCGAACTCTGCGACTCGTTATCGATTCCCGAGCCCGACAACCATTGCTGCGTGTCTCCCCATTTCCTGTCATTCTCAACTGTACTATCCAATGAAGGCAGAAAAGCCCCAAAACATCTTTAACACATCGACCGCCAGAGGTTAATCTCATAATGTACTCACCAGTGCCAAGGTGTTTTTGTTGTTTTTTTTGTTTTTTTCATGTCGCCATAGATCTTGTTAAAATCCTTAAGATTGAGCTCTACACGGTCTGTTTACATCCGCGAGATCTCCCTGTATCTCCCAGTGAAGATCGCGTGTCAAACGGGGTATCCATGTTGTAGTTAGAGCGGATTACGTTAAACAGTGAAATGCGAGGAGAAAAAACTACAGGAAGAGAATTGAGTTTCAGTTTCGTCTGTAGAATGGGAGCGGGCGTGATCGTCAAAACCGGATCCCAAATAATTCTATTTCCGGTCATCAAACCGGAAACGGAAGTGGATCAAAAAAATTCCGAAAGTGCACCCGGACCGCGCATGCGCGAAAAGACCGCAGCCCGTAGGGCTACGGTCTCGGCGCTTAACACATCGACCGCCAGAGGTTAATCTCATAATGTACTCACCAGTGCCAAGGTGTTTTTGTTGTTTTTTTGTTTTTTTCATGTCGCCATAGATCTTGTTAAAATCCTTAAGATTGAGCTCTACACGGTCTGTTTACATCCGCGAGATCTCCCTGTATCTCCCAGTGAAGATCGCGTGTCAAACGGGGCATCCATGTTTGAGTTAGAGCGGATTACGTTAAACAGTGAAATGCGAGGAGAAAAAACTACAGGAAGAGAATTGAGTTTCAGTTTCGTCTGTAGAATGGGAGCGGGCGTGATCGTCAAAACCGGATCCCAAATAATTCTATTTCCTGTCATCAAACCGGAAACGGAAGTGGATCAAAAAAATTCCGAAAGTGCACCCGGACCGCGCATGCGCGAAAAGACCGCAGCCCGTAGGACTACGGGCTCGGCGCTTAACCGTTGGATTTAACGGCCCGTAGAACTACGGGCCCGGCGGTAAATGTGTTAACAGTTGGATTTAACGGACCGTAGGACTACGTTCTTGGCGGTTAATGTGTTAAAAAAGTTGTATTATAAATATAACAGATGGATGAATTCACACCTTTTCCTCTTGGTGGTACTCCCTGCATCAGACGACAGAATGCTGTCTCCATCCTCATCATCTCTCCTCAGGAGCTCTCTCTTCTTCACCTGAAATAAAGAAAATGATCATTTATTACAAATCATAAACATAAAAATGTCTCTTAAAAAAAGGTAGGGCAAGTGATTTTCTTTGGTTAAAATAAGTGTTAAATAGCTCTATATTCTGATAGTACTCATTGCTGTAGAGTGTTTGTTCAGTAACAGGAGTCTCCATGTCTCTCCAGCTCATGTTCAGGTCAGGATAGAGAACTCAGACAGGACACAGATTAAAAGTGAAAGTGATGACACAAAGAAATGAGCAGACACAATCGGAACTGGAGCACTATAAAAATGAAGCTGAAGAATGGGTACTCTTTCCTGATTGGCCGACATTGTGTCACCTACCTGAAATTTTATTTTCTGTTTATGAAAGAGCTGGAGAGACAGGGAGACCCCTGTTACAGAACAAACACTCTATAGCTATGGTTACAATCAGAATATAGTGCTTCAACCATTTCTTTATTTTACACACATACAGTAAACATCACTTACCTCCGTTAATAATTTGACAGGACACAGTATAGAAGTAAGTTACCTGCAGGATCTGCTGAAGCCTGAAGGCCCGTTTGTAGATGTTAGAGTTGGGCATGTTGTAGCGCTTTGCATTCTCAAACATCAGGGTGAGGTCTGCATCCATCTGCTCCACGCTGCTGTACTCCCCATTCTTCATCTTCTCCCTGGGAGAGCAACAAAACATCATCAGTCCTCTGTCACTGTAGCATAGTCCACTCAATTGATTTATAGTGCAACATTACCCCAAGTGGTCTCTGTACAGTTCATAGCAAAGAATACACAATACTTTGAAATATGTGTGCACACCAGGCCTGGATATTCGTCATTCAAGGGCCCAGGTCACTTGGCCTTTGGTGTCGTCAATTCTTTTAGGGCACAAAGGCCAAAAACCAGGGCACGAAGACCATCAAATAAAATGATTTTAATTCCACGATAATAATTAATTTAACTTAAAAGGATGATTACATTTTAACAGATTCACTGCCAATCACGTAGATCTACGCGAACCGCTTTAAAGCCGCCACGTGCCAATCACGTTTTTTTTTCCAATTTCACACAAAGACCAAGGAGATATGATTAGTTGAAGATCTAGACTCCTATCCACTTCCTTGTTAACTTAAAACTTTAAAATGCTGTATTTCGGCTCCTGAGTACTTTTTTTTTTCCAATGAAAAACTCTGGCACTGGCTAAAAAAATATGAAAATACCTCTGGCAGTTAATGTGTTAATATAGTACTAGTACAGAAGTAACATATAACCTGTTTATTGTATTCAGGGTCCCCACACATTTTTAGCAATGAATTTCCAAAACTTTTCCAGAATTTCCAGGCCTATATAACAAGCATTCAGCGCAATGATGTGTCTCTTACTCCTATTAGTCCATGAGCCAGAGCCCCAAAATTGAGCAATGATTATCGAAAGAGTGGGCAAAACCATACCTATATTAAATTGTTCATAGGGTCAATACGAGTAAATACATATATGATAACCTCTCCACAGGAGCAGCTTTTTCATGGTTATCACACATTTTGTTATTTTCCCCATACGTACATGACAGGTGAAAAAATGACAATTTTAAAAATAGTTATCATAATGAAACTTCCCCAGTTGATTACTTACATGAAGACAATGATTTATCGTATTACAAGTTTTCTGAAATTGTATATTTAAATATGCAAATTAGGCATTAGGAAAATATGCCTGAATTTGCATAACTTTCCAGAATCAACATTGGACAAAGCCAGAGTCAACATTCTTATTTCATTTTGTTAAGATGTTGGAGTCAAAGGTTTTTAACGAGGGAATATTCAATATCTGGCTCAATTTTGGGGCTCTGGCTCATGGACTAAATGCCTAATTTGCATATTTAAATATACAATTTCAGAAAACTTGTAATACGATAAATCATTGTCTTCATGTAAGTAATCAACTGGGGAAGTTTCATTATGATAACTCTTTTTTTAAATGTTGTCATTTTTTCACCTGTCATGTATGTATAGGGAAAATAACAAAATGTGTGATAACCATGAAAAAGCTGCTCCTGTGGAGAGGTTAACTTATCATATATTTATTTACTCGTATTGACCCTATGAACAATTTAATATAGGTATGGTTTTGCCCACTCTTTCGATAATGAAATATTGTCTGGCTCATGGACTATATGTACAATGCCCAAAGATAGGCAGTGTAGCAAAAATAAAGCATAGAATATAGAATGGTACAATTCCATTAAAAATTTCGTGCAAAATTAGGGCATAGCTCACTGGAATACAAGACTCATTATGGCATCCGTATTACTTATTTCTTTTAAATAATATTGCCTTGCATTTGCTCCATTTATGAATTTAAAAGTAATGAAGGATGCAAGGATGTTTTAAATTACACTTTTGTTGTAGGTTTTCCTATGTTTTTCCTATTAAGTTTTCAACAAGATGATACTGTCAGACACGAGGAGGGATGAACATAATTATGTAAAACAAATCAAGAGTGGTAAACTTAAAGTGCCATTTATTTTAGGAACAGTACAGTATCCGGCTAAGATTTGTGGCATAACTTGCAGCCAGCTCTATTCGGGTCCTCTTCTGTCTTTAAACTTTTCATTTGTAAGCCACAAATTATTAAACAAACATTTCCCTGGCATTGTGGATCATACTACTAGTTCAACCGATATATTTTAACTGCGTTTGTTTGCGCTTCACCGACTATTCACATGTTGCTCGCAATTGTTTGTTGGGACAGCAAACACACAACCTGCACAAGTTGCCAGGTTGGTGTCACGTGACAAACAAACAGCTCTACAAGCTAATTACTCATCACGCTGCTGCACGTTGTGAGCTTGTAGCTCTGTTCTTTTTATCACGTGACACCAACCTGGCACCCTATGCAGTGCAACCTAACGATTGAGACATACATTAGGCTGCCATCACACAGCCCGTTCGGCGAAAAACTACTTATGTTACATATTTCGTGTAATGTTATACATGTTTATGAAAAGGTTTTGTTTTAACAAAATCAATAGCCAAACACAATGCATAGCCAAATATTTTTCCAGGACCCTTGATAAATTCCAGGACCTTTGATCAATTCCAAACCTTTTCCAGTACTGGATTTAAAAAAAAAAATTTTTCAAAATATTTCCAGGAATTTCATGACCGTGGGGACCCTGTGTATTACAATATTTCTCACATTCAGCACTGCACGACGCTGATTGAAGTAAGGGTCACATGAACATTCACAGATTCAAACTTTTATTGTATTTTCCCCATCAAAGTTTTCATTGAAGATGAATAGTGATTGTGCTTAAAATATAGTATTTGTTAATTATTAATAATGAAAAAGTTTTGAATAATTTAGAAAAATAAAAAATATAAAATATATATAAATCTTCTCTTCTGGGGGTACCTGGCACCTAACATTTTCAGATGGGGGTCTGTGGTCCGATAGAGAGAATCTATCAAAAGGATCATCCCGTACGTACCTGATCACCTGCAGAGAGGTGGGCAGTTTGATCTGCTGGTAGTAGTCAGGATACTCCCTGCGTGAAGGCAGCATCATGAAGGGTTCACAGAGGAGCTGGCCCTGGTTGTTCCTGCATCCCCGCACCGCCTCGTACAGCTGGAAGACGGGGTTAGCCATGTCCATGCTGGAGTTCAAACACTCCGCCTCGGACTCGCCTTCGTCGTAGCGCACGGAGCCTGCAAAAAGATCACATAAAAGATATTCATACAGGGTTTTTTTCCTTTTTTTTATGTGCTCTCATATATATGCATATATATTTATATATTGTTTGCGTTAGTTTTTTTCTTACTTTGATTCTCTTTGAATATGTATTTTTATTATGTCGTTGCTGTTGGGCAGAAAACTCTTATCTCCATATTTTAGCTTTGTTTTTTGTAAATTAACCCCCTACTTGTGCATACTACAGTCACTGGAGTATGCACAAGTAGGGAGTTAATGTACAAAAAACGCAAAGTAGTGTCACATAAAAGTATCAAAAGTAGCAGAACCACAAGCTCGAAAACACGGCGCGAAGCGACGTGTTTTGAGCTTGTCGATCTGCTACTTTTGCCATTAAAAGAAGATATTAATGTTTTTATAAGCATGGACATGGAGGTTGTGCTCAGATATCCAGCGTCACGGTGTTATCTTCAAATACAGTTACATTTTGTGGAAAAGGAAGCTCTTTTACTGTACAAGTACATCATTCGAGATGTAGAATTTGTTACCCACCTACATACTGTACATGAATGGTGAAAATAGCCAATCTACACACTCACAAACTTGCATTTTTGACATGCCCGAAATAGGGACGTCTGGGACGCCAGGTTGTGTAATAAAATAAGGACATTGTAGACCTTTTTATAGAGCGAGTATCACTGTACAGCCCATATAGACACAAACACACATGCATGAAGCTTACCAGAGAGAACGGAGTCCTCTTCACCCTCTGAGCCGTACTGAAGAGCCAGAGTGATGGCAGACAGTCTGTCCCCCTGAGCAGACCTGCGATTTCTGAATAGGTGAATAGCATGTAAGAGGCCACAAAATCACTTCTCCTGCTCTGGGTTTTTATTTTAATACTCCACTGCACCATGGTGTGGCTCAGGGGTCTTCAACAGGAGGTCAGGGACCTCTAGGGGTCATCAGAGTTACTGCAGGGGGGCCACTAAATCTTTTTGTGATAGGAACTTTTTTTACATTTTACATTTTTTTACATTAACCACTTCAACCCTAAAATCTCTATTCCGGGGGGGAGAAATTAGCCGAAAATATCAGATCTACAACCCCACTTTGAGAACCAATGCTTTAGGGTACATGAATATACACGAAAGGAATCCTACTATAATATACCTGATGCGAAGGCTAGATTTAGTGGGCTCAGCATGTTCAAGTTCAGTCTTTCGCTGGATGAAGACCTTCTTGATGGTGTTTGCGTCCTATATTGAAAGAAACCATTTGTTTAACTGTGATGTAAATGATACACAGTGTTAAAGAAGAAAAGAAATGTAGAAGTTTGTCCGTACCTTAAAAACCTGAGATCCTGGTTCATTGTACGTTTTGGCATTCTTGGCCATCAGGTCAACGTCCTTGGCCATAGCATTGACACTTTTATAGTATCCAATCTATACAGGAAAAAATTCTTAGTTACACAATAGTCAAACTAAACAAAAAAAAACAAGCAAAAAATCTAACAAATCAATAACTACAGAAATACTGTAGAAATACCATATTGTGGCTTGTATGCCTCTGCTAACTAGAAGCCATTAACATCTGTGTCAGACTCATATAGTATATCGTTGATGTTGGGTGGAAACCTCATATGTCCAAAACTGTTACTTTTCAGGATTCAATTTCTAAAGTATCAAAATTTGCAGAACTACAAGCTTAAAGTGTGACACGTTTGCTACAACAGCAGATCTACAAGCTCAAAACGCGTCACCATGCGACGCGTTTTGAGCTTGTAGATCTGCTATATTTGCGTGACATTGTATGATGAAGTAGAGCATTAATGTACGAAAAAGTATAAAGAGATAAGAGGTTTCTGTCCGACAGCAAAGATAGTGATAAAGACATTGAATTTGATGGACATGTTTTGTGAGGTCACGGTGACCTTTGACCTCATACTTCTAATCAGTTCATCCTTGAGTCCAAGTGGACATTTGTGCCAACCAAGTGTCACAAAATGCCCTCAAGGTGTTCCTGAGATATCACGTCGCGTTCACGAGGTTGAGACGTACGCACATGAGGACACAAAATCATGATGCCCACTGGCGAAGACATGAAAAGAAAATTATAATGAGCCAATGAATGGGTCACCTGTATTCTTTGTGCGATGGCTCTCAGATCGATGGGCTCCTTTATAATGGCATAGTAGTCTGGGTAATGCTAGGAAAGGACAGAGAA
This sequence comes from Gymnoscopelus braueri, assembly GCF_963280865.1. Taxonomy (NCBI): domain Eukaryota; kingdom Metazoa; phylum Chordata; class Actinopteri; order Myctophiformes; family Myctophidae; genus Gymnoscopelus; species Gymnoscopelus braueri. The sequence continues at coordinate 49,509,049 of NC_137612.1, read as the reverse complement.
GAATTATTTCAAAATGTATATTGCTACAGATTGACAACAGGAAGCAATGAGTGAGCAAATAGTGAACATAACTGATCTACAACCACGTAAAGCGCCTCGATGCAACGCGTTGTGAGCTTGTACATTTACCATTCCCGCCATTTGTGAAAAAAAAAAATCTTTTCACCTAAATTGACTTGACCAAAATAGGCTAACGGCAGGGTTACTATGGTTATGTGTTTTGAGGGAAAACAAACGCGTATTGGCGTCATTTCACACTCAGGGAAGCTTGGTTGACGATAATATGTTGAGAGGGACGTACCACTTTGGAAGGCAGCTTCTGGAAGAGCTCACTGCACAGACGTCCTGCGGGGTCAGTGTGAGACACCACCGCCTCCAACAGCTGCTCCAAGATCTCCTTCAAACAACCCACTGACGTCTACGAGACACACATGGACATAATATTAGGGTTGAACGTTTTAGTTTTTTTTAACCCATTCAATCCAGGAACTCATCTGTGTCATTTTAGATGTATTTGGCTATTCAAAACTAGCACATATACAAGCTCATAGCGCAGCACCGAGTGCCGCGCTATGAGCTTGTAGATCTGCTATTTTTTTTAAATCTTGAAAATGTGTGCAAATCTTTGAATATATATATATATTTATTTTTAAGCGAACATTTGTAACTCAAATCCTTGCTTCTGGGGGTCCCTGGAACCAAACATTTTGAGATGGGGGTCCGCGGCCAAATACATATCTAAAAATGTCATGTCAAGGACCCCCAAAATGATATGTATTTGGCCGCGGACCCCCCGGATCTAAAAATATGTTATTCCAGGGATGAACCCGACGAACCCGACGTGCGGTGTGGCATACCGCACCGCGGTATGGCGGTACACCCAGCCCTAACAGATACTTACTTCATCTTCGGTGGACATTCCGGTGTTATCCAGCATATCGTCAGCATCTTCGTCATCGTCATCCCCATCCCCAGGCTGCACAAACTCATTCCTGGTTTGCAGATACACCACCCACAACCTGTTTGCAGCCTGGTACTCCTCATTTTCGGGCTGAAAACATATGAAACAATTCACATTAGGTATCCGGAAAAGCATCTGTGACATTTTAGATTTTAGCTACATACGTTTTTCAGAAAACTCTTAGGATCTAGAAGTGAGGAAAATAATCGGTGATCGGACCCAAAAACAAACCTGATGAGAGCGTCCCTAGTGATATCCTACCTTGTAGTATGATTTGGCATTATTGAACATGAGCTGGACATCTGCAGTAAGCTGTTCCACATCCTGGTAATCCTCTGACTTGAGCTTCTGTTGGATCTTTGTCATGTCAATGGGCTGTGACACCACTTCATAATAATCAGGTTGATTCCTGGGGGGGAGGGGAAACATTTATGAATACAGTTACATTTCCTCAATAAAACACTGGTACATCAACTTTCAACTCTGTATAACATGGATAGTATAATTTTTTGTCAGGCATTTATATTTAACCATGCATCATTTCTAGGATAGGACTATATACATGGCTAAAGCAAAAATAAAAAGCCAAGTTGTAATCTGCGATTTGTGAAACAGCATGCAAGGATTTCCCCACACTAGAGCTATGTTTCCTAACAATAAGCACAATATGTAGAATTATGATGTCCTTCCCAAATATACAAATTTTAAAAAAAGAATGTAAAAGAAAAATGTTGTGAAGAAAATACATGAATTAATGGTCCAACTTTGGTGTGTGGGTTTTACCTTCTCTTTGGTACCCTGATGAAGAAATCAGAAAGGTGCCTCCCCTGATCATCTTTGTGGTCCCTGATGGTGTTGAACAACTCGTGGCATACAGCAATCTGCAGGAAGGACATCGTTACGTTAACCACTTAAACCATTTATTTAGTCAAACGGACCTGAGTGTCAACTGTACTTGCTTTTTTCCGGCTATCTTTGGCTAATGTTTCCCCCAGAATGTGGATGCTGGGTTTCAAGTTGTTAAAGCTGCGCTATGTAACTTTCCTGGACTGTTCTACCCCGGATTTGAACTTGGGTCTCCTGTCCAACGAGCTAATAAGAGCCTGCTTACCTGCCTGCTTGCTCTGGGGAGAACTTTTATATTGACCTTAGGGTCCAAATTTCTGTCAAACCATAAACAGGATTGTGTCAAAGGTCGTGTCTAGCCTAGACACAGGCTCCAAGCTCACAGCGCGTCACTTTGTGGAACGCCGCGAGCTTGTACGTCTGCTATTTTTGAAAAGAATGTTGTGTTTTTTTTTACATACACTGGAGGTCCCTGGCACTAAACATTTTCAGATGGGTAGTCCACGGCCAAATACATATCAATTTGGGGGTCCTTGGCACAAAACATTTGAGAATCACTGCAGTCAAAAACTACGATTAATTCACCCACAAACCAATTACATAGAGATTTAAGAGGTTCTTCTTACCGGGTCTACTGTGGGAACGTTGGAGGTTCGGCGTCTCTTTCTGGCGCTTCCAGGAGTGGATGAGGAGCAGTCATCAAAGTCTCCTCCACTCACACTGCTGGAGGGAGAAGTGGCTCTTCTCCGCTTGGAAGCGCTCATTGATGCAACTGGCTCTTCTGGTCTGCAGCAAGCTAAGGAATAAAATGAATGATTTTTGGCAATTTTATACAATATGTAGTGGGGGTCCCTGCTTCATCTCTATGTCAGCTAGGGGTCCTGGGGCTGAAAATCGTTGAAGACCCCTGCTTTCTAGCAGATTTACAACCTCACAGTTTCAGTGTAATACAGAGCTATCAAGTGGTTAATCAGATTAATAGCTTTAATAGATCATAAAAATAAATATATACACATTTCTTCGTGTCGTTTTGAATAAATCAATCATTTAAAACAGCATCTCGATTATTCCATTAACCTACATGAGCCAGATTAAGTCATCTATTGCTTCTAAATGTCCGTTTCGATATATTTTCTGTTAATCGCCCAGCCCTATAGCACAGGTTTACAGGTGTAAAGCAGTTGGATAATGATTTTTTTCTTCATACAAGAAGCTCCATCATTTGAGCTAGCAAATAGGAACTAAAGTAATCAAAAAAGTCAACCCAAGACCTAGATGTTTGTACAGGATCTCCTCACTGGTCAGTAGGAGTACATTGCGGACTCTTAACAGGAGCACTCATCCAATGTCACTGCGACTACGCATGCACCTCATGGTACCATAGCACCACAAAGGCCTTAAAAACAAGGCTTCAGACATCCCAAAACAAACTGGTCAGGCTACTTCTTGGCCTAACATCTACAACTCATCTAACCCCTGCTCACTTTGCTAGAGTGGGATGGCTCAGGGTAGAGGACAGAGTACAGCAACTTGCAATAGGCCTGGTCTACAAGATACACTACACCACAAAGAGTACCTGTCAAACTAAAAACACAAACAAAACACCAGAGGGAGCTCCACAAGTGTACTTACTTTTACTCCACTACATCTCAAGAGTCAAATATTGTACTTTTTACTCTACAACAATTATTTGAAAACTTTAGTCACTAGTTATTTTGTAGATTGTGATTATTATTATTATTATTAATACAACAAATCCTACTTCAGCTGCATTTCAGTCATTGAAGAATAGCAGATCTACAAGCTCACAACATCGCAACGCGTTGAGAGCTTGTAGATCTGCCATTTTCAAAAGATTTGAATACATTTGATAAATATGATACCTTGTGAAATGGGACAGTCTGCATGATGGGTACTTTTTACTTTTGGTACTTTTAAGTACATTTTGATACCAATACTTTTGTACTTTTAGTCAAGTATTTTTTTAATTCTGGACTTTTACTTAATACAGAATATTTCTACATTGCAGTATTGATACTTTGAAAAAAAATTGAGTACTTTTACCACCACTGTCTGCAGCCAGCTAGCCTGCTAGCTACAACAACATGGACAAACTGGCCATCAGAGATACTTAGCTGAACACTAGCTATAACCAGTCAACTACACACACATTCTAACACACCTGCACTCATAAACAACAACACACAAGCACAGTGTGAGGACATACACAACTTGTTATCTTAGCGTTAGCATTTAGCACAGCTTGGGATGCATGGATGGAACACTGTTGCCATATTTCGTGAGAGAAATAAGCAACCAGGGTCTAGGAAAACAGGCCCACAGGAGCACTTTAAACCTTTATACAGTGCCTTGGCTATTTGGAAATAGCAGACCTACAAGCTCACAACGCGTCGCATTCACAACGCGTTGTGAGCTTGTAGATCTTGAAAAGAAATAGTGAAACAATATTTGGATTAATATATTTTAAAATTAAATTCAGATGAGGGTCTGCGGAGAAATAAAATAATTTAAAGCAGATCTACAAGCTCACAACAAGACGAGCTTGAGGTCTTGATCTTGTAATAAAATGTGGAATATTTGAAATATATATTTTTTAGATATTCTAAGAAAAATGCTCCCCTGCGGCACAAAACATTTAAAGGAAAATATTTGAGAATCACTGGTTTAAAAATATAATTATTATTTTTAGGAAACAAGCAACTTCACTTTAGAAACAATCCCAAAAAACCTCAACCCACAACTACCAATATTTACAAGAAGAACAAGCCCAAAAGTCGCTTATAATAAGCGGACATGGCAACACTGGCATGGAACAATGCACAACAAAGCCCTTATGTTAGCACGATATCCTAGCTCCGTTTAGCACGTTTTACCATTCACAATCTAATGCAGACTAAAGTACATAGAAACAAGCGAGCTGTGACGATAGAAATACATTATTTCATATTTAAATTACCAATTGTGACTTTATATTCCGTTGAATTAACTCCCTGAGTGAAATGTAGTTGCTATGCTAGCAGCTAGCCTCTGTTTGAAAACTACAATCCGGAAGTTGATGGTCGAGTTCGCTTTGTACTCAGCAGGAAGTTAATGAAAAAAGGTGTAATCTTGAGACAGTACTGCCATCACCAGGACAAAGTTGGTATAGCGCCTAAAATCAGTTAAAGGTAGGGCAAGTGTTTTTTTC
>NC_137612.1:49484034-49501534 GCF_963280865.1 Gymnoscopelus braueri | reverse complement strand
TAATTAATAATATGTAACCGTGACAAACATTTTCATGTAGGCTATATATTCTCTAGATTCATGTGGATGATGTTAAGTAAAAGTATCAATACTGCAATATAGTATTTGAGCAAAAGTACAAAAGTATTGGTATCAAAATGTAGGCCTACTTAAAGTACCAAAAGTAGAAAGTACTCATTATGCAGAATGTCCCATTTCACACGTTTTCAAATGTATAAAATGTCCAGAAATATTTTGAAAATAGCAGATCTACAAGCTCACAATGCTTCACATGCAACGCATTGTGAGCTTGTAGATCTGCTATTTTCAAAAGTGGTTAATATATGTTTTGTAATAATAAGTCAAAATCTACAAAGTAACTAGTAGCCTAACTAAAGTTTCCAAATAATTGTAGTGGAGTAAAAGTACAATATTTGCCTCTGAGGTGTAGTGGAGTAGGCCTAGAAGTAAACGCATATAATATTGGAAATACTTCAGTAAAGTAAAAAAGCACCTCCAAATTGTACCTAAGTAGGCTACAGTACTTGAGTAAATATACTTATTTACTTGTAAATGTACTTAGTAAATGTACTTAGTTACTTAGCGACACCGTCGCACCAGGGAGTATAAATGATGAGGCTTGTTTCTTGACGTCAAAAGAACTCATGAGGATCCAGTGCGCATCACAGGCAGAGCGAGCATCACATCACACCACGAGAGAGAGAGAGCGAGAGAGAGAACACGCATCTTTCACATCGCGTTGAGGTATGTTGATTTATTTAAGCATCTGATCAAATAGATGATAACGGACATGCTGGTTGCCCCCCCCCCTATGATCTTTCTCTAAAATCTAACGGTTTCTAACGGTTTCTGTGTCGCATGTCTGTCTGCATCCACCTGATTTCACAGAGAGATGCTGGATTTTACCCTTGACCGCCGCAGCATGCTTATATCGGTCCACGACAGGCATTTCATCCTAGTCTAACGTTTTACCATCAAAGAGGAGAGTCTTTTTTTTTTAGATATAGCATTTTATACGCTTTTATTTATTATATTATTTTATTATTTTATTATTTTATTATTTTATTATTTTATTATTTTATCATTTTATCATTGTATCATTGTATCATTGTATCATTTTATTATTTTATTATTTTATTATTTTATTATTTTATTATTTTATTATTTTATATGGGTAACCGGAGTCCCTCAGGGCTCAATACTAGTGTCTTTTCTGTTTTCTGTTATTGTGGGGAAAGCTTTCGCTGAAAATAGACGATCACAGCATTGTGAGCTTGTCGATCTGCTATTTTCAGCGAAAGCTTTCCCCACAATTAATAGGGATGCTGGGGTTTAAGTGGTTAAGAATGCAATGGGAATAATGCTCAGCTCAATTCCTTTGCTTTAATGATGCTATATCATTGGGATATACAGGATGTATTTTAAGCTTAATGCTTCTCCTATCCCTTTTTTTTTTTTACGGTACTTGGACAATTATTATGATTGATATTATGATTATTGTAAATATGTAAACCAACTGAATGCATTGTATGTACACACACACACACACACACACACACACACACACACACACACACACACACACACACACACACACATATATATATATATATATATATATATATATATATATATATATATATATATATATATATATATATATATATATATATATATATATATATATATATATATATATATTAGGGGGGGGGCAATATTTCACCATAATGATTTAGGAAACATTTAAAGGAATTCACCAGGTATGGCCCTGTCCATTGCTTTTGTTGATATGCTCATAGGTCCCCAGACTGGTCTTACTCATGTATTATGTCCTTATAGCCCATAGGCCATTTGCTATGCCTGAATTGCTTATTCAATTGTCACACATTCTATGTAATGTACAGTAATGTGCATATTTTGTGTGTCTTTACTCTTTAGTCTCTCCACCACTAGCCTACCCACTGGGAGGCTAGTGAGAAAGTTGACTTTTCTATTGTAGCAGCTGAAAAGTTGTTTCAGGCATGCTTTGAAACAGTGCATGGTTCTCAAAGTGGGGTCTGGGCCTGGGGGACCCCCAAGGGTCCTTGAGGGGGTCCCCAGCAAAAGGAGGAACGGCTTAATAAATCCAAAGCTCGATTTTACGATGCGCTGCGTTTTGAGTTTGTAGATCGGTTATTTTCAAAACAAATCTTGACAGATGATGACAAATCTTCTCTTGGGCATAACATGTGTCTCGTGTCACATGTGGATCAGGCATTGGATTGAGATGCACCCAGTGTTGATCTGAAATCAGGTAATCTGCCAAAAAAGAATTCCCCTGAGACCCTTGTGTCCTTGACACGAAAATGTTTGAGAACCACTGGTCAAGGACCTGCTTTAAAGGGATAATTCACCCCAAAAAAAACTTGATGACCAGCGGACCGGTAGGAGACACAAAGGAGACTATGTGTCTCCTACCGGAACCGCTGCCGGTCATCAAATTATTGGCTTAGGAATGCGACAAAAACAAAACAATATCCATGAATTCAAGTCTCCATGGGGTGACTAATCGATAGGGAAAAAGTCATTTTGGGGGTGAACTATCCCTTTAATGAATTGTGAACCTTGGTCTTTCTTATATCCAGCTCATTAAATGGTTTCAAAATCAAAAGAAGAGCTATGAGCACATCATTGTTATGGACATCAATGATGTGATGGCTGAAGGGTTTATGTATCAGTCCCATCAGTCAGCTCAACCACTTAAACCCCCATATGGTTGAGCGGAGTCCCTCGGGGCGCTATAGTGTCTTTTCAGTGTTCTGTTATTGTGGGGAAAGCTTTCTCTGAAAATAGCCGATCGACAAGCGTTCAAGCTTGTCGATTGGCTATTTTCAGCAAGAGCTGTCCCCACAATATGGATTCTGGGGTTTAAGTGGTTAATGGGTCTCCTCAATTGAATGAAGCGGTGATACGAGATCTATTGCTATACCAGGAGAATCTTAACTAGATTAAATATCAGTCTAATTTTGGGGTACCCATGGGTACTGGACGAGTACCCATGGTTCAATCTAGCAGTGGTGGAAAATTACTAAGTACATGTGCTGTACTGTTTAAGTACAATTTTTGCTTTACTTGAGTATTTCAAATTTTCAATACTTTTACCTCTACTCCACTACATCTCAGATGCAAATATTGTGCTTTTACTCCACTACAATTATTTGAAAACTTTAGTTACCTTGTAGATTTCGATTATTATTACAAAACATACATTAGCCACTTCAGCCCTATACAGTATACATTTCGGGCCATTTGAAAATAGACGATCTACAAGCTCACAATGCGTCGCGATGCGCCGCATTGTGAGCTTGTAGATCTGCTATTTTTTTACATTTGAAAACTTGTGAAATGGGACATTCTGCATACTTTTACTTTGGTATTTTAAGTACATTTTGATACCAATACTTTTGTAGTTTTACTCAAGTCAATTTTGAATTCCGGACTTTTACTTTACTTTTAAATTTAGTACTTTTTCTGATATAATCTACCTTCATATATTTGGTCCTCTCTAATGCTCATTACAAGATGGTACCATTTCTTTCTACTCACTGTGTGTCTCATAGAAGGGCTGTGGACAGTTCAGAAACCTGCCTATACCAGTGACATTATCAGTAGGCAGTTCTATTCATGTTAGAACAATTGCTTCTAACTTTCCAGGAAGAGAAAGTCTGTAGTTTCTTTTACCGTGGAATCCCCATCAACGATGTCACTGGTAGGCGGGTTTCTGAACTGTCCACAGCCCACCAATGAGACGCAGAGTGAGTCGGCGGAAATGGTGCCACCCTTATACGCATTAGTGACGACCCGATTATATGAAGATGAGGTTGGAAATGGGTGAAGTGCTCCTTTAAGTAGCTGTCAGCCTTTGATGCGCCGCATGATTGTGTCGCTTGTCGAGAGTAGCTGATCTTTTCGGCATGAAGCGACATCGTTGTGTGATGTGAGTATGAAAGGAGCTTACCCATTAAGACCTGAAGCCGATTCTACAAATGTCTTCTAAAAATCCCAACAGTATTCTGAAGTGGTGCACAAACCTTTTCATGTCAAATTATATGTATAGTAGACCCCATCTGAAAATGTGTTGTTCCAGGCACCCCCAGAAGCAATGATTTGAGTTAAAAACGTTTGCTTTAAAATAATATACATATTCAAAGATTTGCACACATTTTCAAGATTTTTCAAAAATAGCAGATCTACAAGCTCGTAGCGCGGCACTCAGTGCCACGCTATGAGCTTGTAGATCTGCTATTTTTGAATAGCCAAAGTGTAAAATAATGCATTTTTTAGCTCAAATAAAAAAATGACACAGATGCGTTCCAGGTCTTAATGGGTTAAGGTATACGATGCATAGGGTTGGGAACCGGAGAACCGGAGGAACCAGATCCAACATTGAGGAACCGGAATCGGTTCCATCACGTTTGGAACAGTTTCCGGAACCGCTTTATTTATGTAGACTTCACGTCTGCCATAGTGGTTCTCAAAATGTGTAACCTCAAGGACCACCATAACTCTCAGAGTTACAGACCTGTAAGGGTCCATTTGGAACCCCCTACAGTATATAAGCAGGGATCTTCAACGTTTTTCAGACCAAAGGACCCCTTAGCTGAGAGAGAGAGATGAAGCAGGGACCCCCACCACATGTTGTATAAAATTATGTTGCAGATTAGACTTTTTCATAGATTTCATAGACAGCTTCATAGACTTGTTTGACAGCACTGCCATCATCAGTGTATGTTTAAACCTGCACTTAAACCCTCAATACTTAGTAAACTTGACCTTTCACTCTGTACTTGGTCTGCTCTTTTCCCCCTCACACCAAACCTCTTTGCTGAAAATAGTCGATCTACAAGCTCGCAACGCAGCGCATCGTTGTGAGCTTTTAGATCGACTATTTTTGGGTAAAGTTCTCCTCAGAATAGGGATGCTAGGGTTCAAGTGGTAAAAAAGAAAAAGCAAAAAAGTTCCTACCACACAAAGATTTGGCGGCCCCTCTGACCATAGGGGATCAGATAGGAATCGTTAAAGGGAACCGGTAAGGAATCGGACCGTTGAGAAGGAGTCGTTAAGGGACCTGAATCGTGAAAACCTTAAGGATCTCAGCCCTAACGATGCATCAACCTATAGGCCCGTCGCACCCGCTGCGTCGACCATGCGGCACCTGTTAGACGTGCACGGGACGGGTCATGTCTTCTTTGCACGTCGATGCGGAGGACGGATGATTAACGATTCTCTGCCAATTGGTATGCAACTCAAACAGCGCTGAGTCGGCAGAAGTGGAGTTTTGCACCGCTTGGCACTGCCACTCCCGCTGGCTCACCTAAAGGCTCGCTCGGGGGTGCCTGACGGGGGCTCAATTCCGCTTCTGACCGGGTGTCTGCCTTGTTTGAAGTGTTGTTTTTTTTTGCATGAACCTGTAACGAGTAGTTGGGAGTGAGAACGGCACTTCCGCATTTCCCCAGTGAACGGAACTGCTGGGACCATTGGAAAATGATGTTATACTACAATAATGTTAAAAGGATAACACAAAAAACCATGAGGACTTGTTTCAATTGTGGTCCTATGTATTCAATTCGTCAAGACATTTAAAGACAGAATACTACATAAGAAATCATCAATACTAGGAGAAGTAAAAGTATATTTACAGAAAAACAATGGGGGGGGGCTAATTCATTTTGGCAAGCTAGAAGACTTGTCTAGATCCAGTTGAAAATTGCAGACAAGTGGTCTTTTATTGCCGAATCTGGGAGGGGGGGGGGGTACAATGTGTGACCCTGCTGTGGACCTACAGACCAGGCACACACGGGCAAAACAGTCCGTATTCTACTCTGTATCGGATATTTGATATAATTTTTTCCTTCATCACCGCAACTACAACCACATTTCAAACTAACTAAAAATGAGGGCACCCTCCATACCCCCCACCCACCACACACAAACACAAACACGCAAATACACACGCACACGCACACGCACACACACTACACCTCTGATTACAACGCAGCATGTAACAATGCTGCTAATGGGGGATTTTTTTCTTTCCTAAGCCCTTTAAGTATTTTGTCAATGTTCAGCGGTCCAATTAACGCGAGGCTTTCATTGACAACTCCATTAAGATACAAAGCTTTCCTGTTTGTGGTGTCATTAACGGCTGCCAAAATCCAACATTACCCTGTCCCTGACCCGACATTCTTATGCATTTTTTCCATTGTTGTCCAATATTGCATGTGCTGTAGTTATGGCTTTTGGACAAAAATCTAATTTTAACCTCTTAAACCCTTTAAACACTTAATTGACCGGGGTCCCTCAGGGCTCTATACTAGGTCCGCTAGTGTTTCCCTTTACACCAGATCTCTTTTGGTGTAAAGGTGCTGTCGCGTTGTAAGCTTGAACATCGTCTATTTTCGGCGAGCTGATCAGCCATCTCTAGCGAGCTTGGTGTAGCAGAGTGGCGCAGAGCCTCTTCCATGGTGACAAAAGCCTAATATCTTCCCCAGCCAAGGGGGGAATTCCCCTTTAGGCTAGCGGTTAAGATGTTTGGCTTATAGCGTCCCTTCCCGCACAGGAGAGACTGTCTATTTATGGCGAGTTTGTGGATCGGCCATGTTTGGCGACTGTTCACTGCAGGATAGCGATCCTAGGGTTGCGGTGACCCGGTTTGGCCGGGATTGTCCCGGTTTGACTGTTTTTGTTTTTGTGCATGGACATAACACACGCATATGCACACACACACACACACACACACACACACACACACACACACACACACACACACACACACACACACACACACACACACACACACACTTGTATCCACAAACTCCAAATTTGAGAACCACCGGTCTTGTAATTGTATTGCAGACATGAAGTCCACATACCAGCTCTGACAGTGTGATAAAACCAGTTCCGGGAAAGGGTTTCAAATGTGATGTAACGGTAAACATCCGGGACAACGCTCCACATGTCCACCAGACTCTTCTCCCTTCTGGCTCCCAAACTGTGGAACGAACTCCCCATTGCAGTTAGAACTGCAGACTCACTCCCAATCTCTTCTGCCGTAATCTGAAGGCTCACCTCTTCAGACTCCGCAGCACTTGCCTTAGCACTTGCCGTAGCACTTGCCGTAGCACTTGCCGTAGCCCTGACGACCTTGCAGGCTTATGCAAAGGCTAGAATGTAACTTAGATAGCATGTTATGTAGACTAGCCAGGCTCATCTGTAGACCTGGCATCCTATAGTGTGTATAGTTAATAATGTACAGATTATTTATTTTTTAATATTATACAGTTTAGACTGATGATAGGTTCTTGGTTTACCCATGATCCTAGACGACTATTTCCATGCATTTGATGTATTACTTCGTATTTACCTGCTTATACTGTAAATCGCTCTGGATTAAGAGCGTCTGCTAAATGCCTAAATTGTAAAATGTAAATTGTAACCGATTCCGGATTCAGTTCCTCTGGTTCCAGATCCCAACCCTACCCTCAGCCCGTTGCATGGTGACGCGTTGTGAGCTACTTTTCAAATCAGATTTAAGTGCCCTGACCCTGTTCTTACTATTATGTGTTTTTGTGTGGCTGGGCTGCAGTACTGGCGTGGCGGATTGGATCATCGTTGTAGAATGCCCCTCGGAGAGGACGGAATCACATGGAAGAAGAAGACATCGGACATCAAAGAACATTATGACTTCAAAGAAGTGCTGGGAACGTAAGTCCCTGACATTGGTGTGTGTGTGTGTGTGTGTGTGTGTGTGTGTGTGTGTGTGTGTGTGTGTGTGTGTGTGTGTGTGTGTGTGTGTGTGTGTGTGTGTGTGTGTGTGTGTGTGTGTGTGTGTGTGTGTCAAGCTTTTGTTGTATTTCTTTTTTAAATGGAACTTAAAGTGGAACGTTTGTTTAAAATTAGCATCGCCGTTCAGCCGGACTATCTTAATCCCATCAGTTCTCATGTCCATGACCAGCTGTTTCTCCAGATGTTATCGGTATAGCCTATATACTACTATACTGTATAGTGTTTACAGCCTGGACAGTGAAAGGGAGACTTGAGTTTTGGGATTTAGATCATAGTTATTTGGAGGTCTACACCCAAAGTGTCCCATCTCTTGACCAATAACTGTAAACATGTTTGTAAGGCACAAGCTGTTTAAGTACAGAAATGGCAGCATCTTTTTGTCTTACACAGTAGAATTCTCAGTGCTCATTTAAAGGAGAAATCCGGACATTTTAAGTGTTATCTTTGATGTGTCGCTTATCACTCACCATCCTTGAAAGGGACGTTGAGTTATTTCAGATAGTCCCGTGTCGTCATTTTTTCGACCCCCTCCGTTGGCATAATGGGAGCGCGTGCCTAAGTGAAATTCGTCTATTATAACCGATGCAAAGTTATTTTTTTCTCTACTACTACTCATTGTAGAGTCTCATGATACTCAAACATGCACTGAAAGTTCCTGAGAAGCTAATGCTAATGCCGAACGAGCTAACGCTGTTTGCTTATTTCTCTCCCTGGCAACACCGAGTTGCCAGGTTCTGGGAGAGACACGGGACTCTCTGAAATAACTCAACGTCCCTTTCAAGGATGGTGAGTGATAAGCGACACATCAAAGATAACACTTAAAATGTCCGGATCTCTCCTTTAACTGAGAGTTAAACGGTGGATAAAGGTTGTTTTTGCAGAGACCAATGGAATGGATGCCCACATGGATGGACAGTGTGTGGTTGGATTCCAGGGGTCCTTGAGGGGGTTCCAGGGGGTCCCCAGCTAAATGGTTTAAAAAATGTTCAAAAATAGCAGCTATACAAGCTTGTACATCTGCTATTTAAAAAAAAAAATCTTGAAAGTGTTTGAAAATGTTTGCATTTTTTAACACAGATCTTCTCTTCTGGGGGTCCCTGGCACAAAACAATATAAATATCTTGAAACGGAGTTAAGTTAGCCATTTAAACCCTGGGATCGGAGTCCCCCAGGGGTCTATAATAGGCCCCCTCATGTTTTCCCTCAGCTATTTTTGCCGAACATAATCAACAAGCTCACAATGCATCGCAACGCAACTCGTTGTGAGCTTGTCGATTAGCTATTTTTTTTTGACGAATGTTCACCCCAAAATAGGGATGGTAGTAATATTCATGTGGTTAGATGAGGATATTTCTGCCCATAAATGTGAAATATTATCAGACGAGACAATCCATGAACCTAAAATAACATTCCATCTCATTATCTATTACTGTTAGCTATGCATATTCCTTCCAATACAAGTAAACGCTAAATCAGCATATCATTTTGAAGAAGGAACATAATGCTGCTACGCTTATCCACTGTTGCATTTATACAAGCACTTAAAAGGACTTCAAAGCCATGCTTGTTGAACTTGATGAAAGCTACCAAGATATTATTACAGAAAAGTGACATAACATTGATTTAAAGGAGGAAAGTCCGGGAGAGTACATTCCTGTGTTTCATAAAAAGTTAAAGAAATCTTTAGCAATACTCTGCAGCTCCTGTCAGCAATGATTTATTTAAGTACACATTTGAGGTACTGTGAGGTCCATTATTTCTATATTGTTATATTTCTACTCCACTACATCTCAGAGAAAGATATTGTACTGTTTACTCCACTAGAGATTTTGATTACAAAAAAACGTTGTCTTTTTGAAAATACCTGATTTACAAGCTCACAACACGTCATGGTGCGACACATTGTGAGCTTGTAGATCGGCTAATTCCGAAAGATTTTGGCAAAATTTCTTTTTTTAGTATTTAGTATTTTCTGATTTTGTGGTATTGCTACTTTTAAAATCTTTGTGTTTTGGCAATTATTTGGAGGCCCACTTGCAATACCCTCGCGGCCCACCAGTGGGCCCCGGGCCACATGGTTGAGAACCACTGAGTTAGAGAGTATTATGGGCCAGTCATAGGGCAGCATTAATGTGTTGACGGAAAGCTCCTTATAGAAGAGAGAAGATTACAGAACGGGCTTTATCCAGTAACTCACTGTGTGGAAAGTCAATTGATTTATGTTCAAATGTTATATTCAGAGCCGGCTAATCCCTGCTATTCTTCCACTCTACTGCTTCCGTACGGTTTGGAGGCAGATTTAGGACAACCTTTTTCCTCAAGGTTGACTTGGATTATGCTGCAACATCGCTCACTGTTCACTCATCACATTCTTTTGACCTTTCTGTTTTATTTCATTTTGTCCACACAGCAAAATCCTCAGTGTTACAGGTGCAGTGAGGTTAAAATGAGTATTGAATAGCTTTATATGCTGATAGTAATACTTGCTATAGAGCAGTGGTTCTAAACCTGTGGGTCGGAACCCCCACGGGGGTCCCCACATGGTTTTGGCGGGGTCCCCAGCTCAAAGAGACAATTTAAGGACTTTTAAGACCTTTTTAATACCTCAAAAAGAAAAAAAAGACCATTACTGCATCAAAAGTCACCAACACATACTATAGACAATATATATCTGTGGAGCTGAGTCAAACTAAATGTAATGCCTCAACTCCTACAATTCCAATTTCAAACTCCTACAACTTGTCAGGGTGGGGGGGTCCCCAGTTCAAATATGATTCTTTTGGGGGGGGGTCACAGCCTGAAAAGGTCTGATGCATATCAAACTGGCGGTGGGGGTCCTTGTAATTAAACAAAAGCTGCTTAAGGAGGTATAAATGAGGTCCGTACCGTACGATTATCCATAGATTAAGCATAAGCTCTCAGTCTAAAAGCTCATGGAAAAAATCTCGACGCCCAACTATGTTGTGAGATCATAGCTATCTGGTTGCCGCGACAACAGACCGAACTGTTTCCACTTGGATTCGTCAGTGTCACTATGACGACGGGAGTTTTTTTTTTTTTTAAACGAATGAATGTGTAGCAGACACACTTTGAGATCCCCACTCACACCCATGCTCTTAATAGACCTCTCCAGAGCCCCCGAGACTCGTCCCAAGAGTCTCTACTCCACTTCAACACTGGAGGGGGTGAGGCAATGGTGGAAGAAGTACTCTTTGTTGTTTTACTTAAGTAAAAATAGCAATACCACAATATACAAATATTCTGTTACAGGTAAAACGTCCTGTAGTAAAAATTTGACTTGACGTTAAATATACTTAAAGCACGAAAGTAAAATAACTCAAATTGCTCTAAAATGTTCAAACTTTATCGGAAATAGCAGATCTGGAAGCTCAGAAAGCGTTGCAATGTGAGCTTGTAGATATAGCCAAAGTATAAAACGGGGCTTAAGCGGTTAATGTATGTTTTGGACATACTATGAGGTTTCCACCCGACAGAGACGATATGATATTTGCCTCTGAGTTGTAGTGGAGAAGAAGTGTTAAAGTGTGGACATACTCAAGGTACAGTAAAAGTACCTCAAATGTGTACATACAGTACAGTATTTGAGTAAATACACTTATTTACTTTCCACTACTGGGTAGAGGAGGGTGGCGTGTCTGGCAGTTGAAAGGTTGTCACCCTGAATGTCTTCTGTTTCACATCAACTATCAAGCTACTTATAATGGTTTAGAGTTATTATTATTACATTATGGGTCGATAAGTCAGCATTTGTAATGCTGCCTCCTCAGTGTTGCCAGATGTTGCGGAAGAAACAAGCAACGAGGTCTATACCATGGGCTCACTCAGTCCATCTCTCTCGTCTACAGATGGTCCAAAATTCAGTTGCCAGAATCTTGACCGGAACTAGGAAACGAGAGCACGTTACCCCGGTTCTGGCCCAACTGCACTGGCTACCAGTAAAACATCGCATTGATTTGAACATTTTACTTTTTGTTTTTAAAGCCTTAAATGACCACAGTACATTTCTGATCTGACTTGTCAATGTATATAGAGTTGCGATTAAACTGAAGCAAGCCCAAATAAGCAACTACACTTTAGAAACAAACAACAAAAATGTCTCTGCCAGGGCAGGTAGCTTATTGTGGGCCAACAATGTTTCACAGCAATCGGACGCTGCGTTCATGATTTGAGGCATTTTGTTCAAAACGGGCCACTCCTGCAAACAATCTTAAGCCAATCAGGATGGAATATGAGAAATCGGACAGATCCGTCTTGATCACGTGACTATAATGTGTACAGATTGGCGTGACAAATTCTGTAGGAGTAAGGAGTAAAAATCGTAATGGCGTCAAAAAAACTGTAATAGCGCCACCATGAGGCCGATTTAAAAAATGTACGGTGACATTTCATCCATGGCCTATAGTGGGAATGTGCGTGCAATTTTTCATGGCAATTGGACGCTGCGTTCATGATTTGAGTCATTTTGTGCAAAACGGGCCACTCCTGCAAGTGGGACAAATCCGTCTTGATCACATGACTATAGAGATAATGTGTACAGATTTGCGTGATGTTTGGACAAAATCTGTAGGAGTAATATTTATTTTTGTGCAAAATTCTGCCTCCTGGTGGCGCTATAACAGGCCAATGTGAAAGATTTGGGGCAGAGGTGCTGAGAGTGTGAGTGCACAGTTTCACGTCGATCGGGCCAACGTTGCCAGAGATTAGCTGTACATAGACATTCAAACGGACGGACAAAAACCACAACCCGTAACTTCCAATGTTTAATAAGCGACTTTCCAGTGAAACAAGCCTAAAGTCGCTTAAAATAAGCAGACTTGGCAACACTGCTTGCTCTATTTCATGTACGTTGACATTGATCCATTATAACATTCATCATCAATCATTCATTTAGTCAGGATACAAGGAAATTGCACATCGCCGCTGACGGGTGTAAGCCTTGTATTTGTCTAAAACTGTTACTTTTCAGGAAATGGGAAAAAAGTACCTGTGTTCCAATGGATCCAATGTAGTTATTATTACTTAGTCACAAGCTCTTGTTAATACTTCTCATTCATTCAATATTTATAAAACCCACAGACACACTTTCACTTTCAAAATGTTAAATAAGAAATGGCCAACAAAATTGCAGATCTACCAGCTCACAGCACGTCATGATTGAATGCGTTGCATAAACTGTAAAATATATATATATATATGTATGGACGAAGGGAGCCGTCACGTGATCCATCGGTCTCTAAAGGCCCGTTTTGAAGCCACTTTTTTGGCGAATTCAAATCCACCATCTTGGAACGTCCGGTCCCGAAAAGCAACCGGAAACGAATGCTATTTGCGACGCACTGTGAGCTCGTAGATCTGCTATTTTCACTATAGTCTTGTGCAACACTCTTTTATGATGAAGTAGGGTATTAAAAAAAATGCCAAAAAAACATTAAAAGTTGAAATATGGAGACACCAGGTTTCTGCCCGACAGCAAGGGCACGTTGTTGCGCACGGCGGCCACGTCTGGGAAGCACTTGGCGTTGCCAACAGTAAAGGTCAGCGTGCAGTAATATAAACACTGTGTTTACACTGAACTAAATACTGTTGGAGAGCTCTCGTGGGAGCATCAGTGTGTTTATGCGAGGTTGTCTGCAGCCAAAGGCTAAGGACGACCTCGGTACAGTAGCCACAAGAAATACAATAACACTCACGGACAGGTCCTCGAGTGTGAGTGAGAGCAAGGCACCGGTCTGAACCCCCTGCTACTGCTCCAGTGGGGCTGCTCAGTGGATTGTGGTTGTACTGGGCAGCCACCAGCAGTGGTGGAAAAGATACTCCATCGTTTTACTTAAAGGAGTAGTTCCCCCCCAAAAATACTTATTTTCTATCAATTACACACCGCATGAAGCATTGAATTCATGGAGATTTTTTGTTTTTTGTCGCATTCCTAAACCAATAATACCGGCGGAAAGATGCTAATGTATCCGGTAGGAGACTCAAAGGGGACTCTTTGAGTCTCCTTCAGGAGAGACCGCCAGTCATCTAACTATTGGCTCAGGAATGCGACAAAAACTAAAAATCTTCATGAATTCAATGGTTCATGGGATGTGTAACTGATAGAAAATAAGTCATTTTTAGGTGAACTACTCTTTTAAGTAAAAGTATCAATGGTGCAATGTAGAAATACAAGTAAAAGTCCGGAATTCTTCATTTACTTACTAAAAGTACAAAAGTCAAAGTATCAAAATAGAAAGAAAGTAGAAAGTACTCATTATGCAGAATGTCACACGTTTTCAAATGTATACAAATCTTTTGAAAATCTACAAGCTGACAATGCTGTTCATTGTGAGCTTGTAGATTGGCTATTTTCAAATGGCCGAAATGTATACAGGGATGTGGTTACTGCATGTTTTGTAATAATAATCAAAATCTACAAAGTAACTACTGTAGTAACTAAAGTTTTGAAATAATTGTAGTGGAATAAAGTAAAAATACCTCAAAATTGTACTTAAGTACTGTACTTGAGTAAATGTACTTTTACACCACTGGCCACCAGTGCCAATGTGTGTCGCTGTGTGAAGAGTGTGAAGCAGGGCCCACTTGAGATGGAATAGATGGAAAGCTCTCAGTGTGATTTACCCTGGTTGTAACTTTGTTTAGTGATTACATTGTTATTTTGTCTAAATCTGTATGGTAGCGTATTAATACAAAATCTCTGCAGCTATGTCCAAAATTTAAACTTTTCAGGAAATGAAAAAGAAAAACATGTTTTTAGAACAACTCAGCATCACTGCCTCATCAAAGTTGGTATGGTGACTTTATACATTGTCAGATACTTGAACGTGTCCTTATATGATCATCACTTTACCCAAATACAGCTCAAGTGGAGTAAGGAGGTTTTTGACCATTAATGTGGAGATATGTTCTCTTTTCCGTCTGACTTCGTCATTCTAATCAATGATGGAAAAAACAACTCCAAAAGTTGGAGTTAGGTGGTTTGACCCACAGTTTGAGCATTCAATGGAGTTAGGAAGTTTAGTCAGAAGCGCTTTTTAATCATCAGCGCCCATACCCTAGGTGGGGTTGGCGAAAGGGCCTACTCTGTGTGGAGTTTGCATGTTCTCCCCGTGTCTCCTAGGGTAGTTAATAACCTCACAAAAACATCCTGGTCGCTATACCGCCTCCCCCATGACAGCCGGGGCGCCTGATGGAGGGGAAGGGAACTGAGTTTAATTGCGCGCTGCAACACGTTGTGAGCTAGTGGATCGGCTATTTTGGGTGCAAGACAACACTTAGTTGTGTCCCACAACTAAGTATAAATCAAGCCTAAATGTAACATTTTGAAACAGCCATTTCTTTTCTTGTTAGGACCAGGAAAAGTGTCCTCACAATATCTATTTGTCAAAATCTACTATACTTGTGGGGTCATATGGCTCTCACAAGTAACACACGCACGCACGCACACACGCACGCACGCACGCACGCACGCACGCACGCACGCACGCACGCACGCACGCACGCACGCACGCACGCACGCACGCACACACGCACACACGCACACACGCACACGCACACGCACACGCACACGCACACGCACACGCACACACACACACACACACACACACACACACACACACACACACACACACACACACACACACAGAGAGAGAGTAGTGTACAGTTGCGGTTACAAAAATGGATTAGGCTGCTATAAAAAGAAAGCTTTTCTAGGCCTTTCAGGCAGATTGGGCTTCAGGGAAACACCTCCGTCTCAGTGAAATCAATAGTCTGAAGCAGGCTGTCTGTCCTCAGATTGATGGGCCAGCCTCTACTGTAGAACAAAAAGCCCCATCATGTAGCTGCTAAATCAGCAAGCAGCCATCAATTAATCCATTAAGACCGACCGGGAACGCATCTGTGTCATTTTATTTATTTATTTGGCTATTCAAAAATAGCAGATGTACAAGCTCATAGCGCGGCACCGAGTGCTGCGCTACGAGCTTGTAGATCTGCTATTTTCGAAAAATCGTGAAACTTCTTTGAATATATATACAGTTTTTACTCAAATATTTGCTTCTGGGGGTCCGTGGACAAATACATATATATATATTTTTTAACTGTTAGGATTTAGAAGACATGTGTAGAATCCCCCAGAAGCAAAGATTTGAGTTCAGAATGTTCGCTTTGAAAAATGTATAAATATATATATATTCGTATATATGCACACATTTTCACGATTTTTCAAAATAATTGCAGATCTACAAGCTCGTATGAGCTGTTATATCTGCTATTTTTGAATAGCCAAAGAAATCCAAGAATTACACACAGATGCGTTCCCGGCCTTAATGGGTTAAGGAGATGGATGGGGCCACATCTTTTTTTAAATACATCAGATGCTGTCTGTGGTCGTAGTGAGATAAGATAACATCCAATATATTATTTCAGTCAGACACTTTCGTCAAGTTAAGCCAGGTATTGCAATGATTTTGCATTAACACTTGTAAGTCGATCTGATAAGAGTGTCTGCTAAATGCCTGAATTGTAAATTGCAATTGATATCGTCGCTGTCGATACAAATGTCCACTTCCTCTTGATTTTGCTATTTTTATTAAGAAGAAAACCCGGGCTGGATCCGTGGATCATCTTCAATCAGCAAAATCAACAGAAAGTTTAAATTTTTATTTAAAAAACAAACAGTTTGGGTTGGTGATGTTCTATATTGTCTGAATCAACTTTGTTTGTGATTGTTAACGGGCTAAAAGGGGGATTTTGAGAGCTGTTTCACTGTACAATGTAAGTCAATGAGGAGCTCATTTTTAATAATCAATTTCTAATCAATGGAGCAATTATTTTAGATTTCTTGCCCACCTTTGGAGTTACATCATGGCAAGGTAACTACACAACCGAAATCTGTGTTCTTGCCCTTTAACACCTAAAATCCAAATCTGATCCTCTCACTTAAATGCATGAAACATTTTGAACTCTTGGGCCCAGAGGATGAACCCAAGGACGTTCCTCTATGGCTCCACCTTTGGGGCAAATGTTCTACTTGCACACAAGATGTCTCAAATTGTAATGTTGGGTGGACTGACATGAAACCTCACGCTCCCCGGAAAATTTAGCGATCCCATGACCTTTCCTCTAGCGCCAGCTTTAGGCCATAATGTCAACTTCTTTTTCATTTAAGCCCCTTGAACGATAGAGCGGGCTTTGGCTACATCAGTCACTTCAGTTCAAACCACTTTGGCCCAGTTGGGTGTACAGGAGCAGCATGGCCTCTAGGGGCTGCTAGCAGTGGTGTAAAGTAACTAAGTACATTTACTCAAGTACTGTGCTTAAGTACAATTTTGAGGTATTTTTTACTTTACTGGAGTATTTCCAATTTCTAATACTTTTACTTCTACTCCACTACATCTCAGAGGCAAATATTGTACTTTTACTCCACTACAATTATTTGGACACTTTAGTTACTAGTTACTTTGCAGACATTATTTTACTATAAAACATACATTAACCACATCAGCCCTATTTTATACATAGACTAATTGAAAATAGCCGATCTACAAGCTCACAATGCGTCGCATCGCTTTTACTTTTGGTACTTTAAGTATATTTTGATGCCAATACTTTTGTACTTCTACTCAAGTATATTGAATACTGGACTTTTACTTGTAAC
>NC_137612.1:49434034-49479034 GCF_963280865.1 Gymnoscopelus braueri | reverse complement strand
CGTTGGGCATGAAGTGAAGACATCAGCCGTGTGAAGCCCTTCCAGCCGCCCTCGCACGCTCTGCCATGTGATGAGCAGTGGAACACTTGCATTTTACATAAGAAACTGTTCCTTCTGACATGCAAGCTGCCTGGCCCATGGGGGAGGCTGCTATGTAACCACGCACTGGGAGATATGTAGCCAAGTACATTTACTTGAGTACTGCACTTAAGTAACATTCTTTTTGGTACTTTTTTCAATTCTTTGCACTTCTACTCCACTAACATCTCAGAGGCAAATATTGTACTTTTTTACTGCACTACGATTATTTATATTTTATATTTTTATTGATTAAAAAAAAATATGCACGTACAACAACTGACATAGACATACTCTTAACAAAACAAAACAAACAAGAACAGATTTGTATTTATTTATATATTTTGCACTATGATTATTTAAACTTTATTACTGTACAGATTTAGACGATTATTACAAAACGTAATGTACATTGACCACTTAAGCCCTACACTCGTAAAATAATAGATCTGCAATCTCACAACGAACCGTATCGCAATGCAATGTGAGCTGAGCTTGTAGATCAGCTATTTTAGAGATAGACAATAGGCAACGCTTTTGTACTTTTCTCAAGTAAGGCCTTTGTCACAGAGTGGAACTACTGTCGCCTCTGTTGGATGGAAACCTCATTATGTCCAAAACTGGTACTTTTCAGGATTCAAATTCAAAAATATCAAGAATAGCAGATCTACAAGCTCGAAACGCGTCGCTTTGCGCCGCGTTTCGAGCTTGTAGATCTGCTACTTTTGATGCTTTTGTGTGACGCTGTAGTAGGATCGAGTAGGGCTTTAATTTACGAAAAAACACCAAAAGTAACAAAAAAATTAGGAGTTTTCTGCTCGACAGCAACGTTATAGCGGTATCGCTACTTGTACTTAAGTAATACATGTGAGTACTTCTTCCACCTCTGTAACCACGTACAGTCTGTCCACGCCTCCAGCTAGTAAAGTGCTGCCAGGTTTTTATTTTTTATGTATTTTTTTGCATCCGGAGTACATGGTCGAGCGTCTCTACGCAAACACATGTTGGTCGTGTTCTGGGGGAGGGAAGCCAGGCGGGGGAGGTCACTCCACGGACTGGGGGGGGGGGCGGTACCTGTCAGTGGGGAATGTTGAGCGGGAGGAGGAGTAGGAGGATGCCGGTGCTAAGTCCTCCCGGTGGGGGCTCCTCACTGGCAGCCGTGTTGATTTTGACAGAAAATCTTGATTTAGTTTTAGTCACAGTCTTTTGAACAAAATTCTTTTAGTCATATTTTAGTCATAAGATGAAATATCATAAGATTTTAGTCGACTAAATCTACAGTTGATTTAGTCGACTAAAATAGTTTTTTGGCGGGCCGTGATGGCGTCGAAAAGACTGATTTTCACTTCGCTGCGTGCCGAAAATAGCCGATCTACAAGCTCACAACGCGTCGCAGCGCGACGCGTTGTGAGCTTGTAGATCGGCTATTTTCGGTCTGTGACACCCGCACGCACCCATGATTACTTTTCTTAGTTCCACTGGATCTCTTCTGCACTAGTCCCTCCAAAACATTTTAGTCTGTTTTTTATTTGTTGACGAAATTGTCAGTATATATTATATATATATATATTTTCGTAAGTGAAAAAAGGTAGTCGACAAACATCTATAGTTTTAGTCGACGAAAGCAACACTGACTGGCAGGTGAGCCATGTATAGGCTATACAACAGCGGTGGCAACGCAGAAATGTGTTGGGAGGAATTAATTGGCGTGACGGATAAAGTTGGGAGAAAAAAGGGGGTAAAAATAAGTTGCTGCTCTACATACAAATAAGAAAAAAAAGAAAAAAAGCTGTGTTTTTCACTTGAACACCGTGTATCTTTGGCAAGCGACTCGGTCCGACGGTGAAAGTATAAAGTTGGCTTGCTCGAGTGCATGGGCATCCTCCCAGTAAAGTCCTTGATTTGTCCATTTGTAACTGTGAGAACGTATAAATGTAACCAAATGGACCCCTTGGTCCTCCGAGTTAAATTCAACGCTTTGTCCTGGCACCAGTGATCCATAATGCATTCCATTTCCCCCTAAAAACAACACCAAAGGAGCACTCTGCATTGACTGAATCCATGGATAAAAATAGGGCTGTTGTTTTAGTGGCCTATCAACTGCTTTCTGTGAACTTGGCTTCCCAAAGCCCCAAAACTATACGCCCTGAAAGCACTGATGTTAATAGTCACCATGTTGAATTATTCATCTGCATGACCCTCACATGCACGCACGCACGCACGCACGCACGCACGCACGCACGCACGCACACGCACACGCACACGCACACGCACACGCACACACACAGACTTTTTTTCTACACTACTTTCTCAGTATTTCCAATTTTCAATACTTTTACTATACCCCTACATCTCAGAGGCAAATATTGTACTTTTTACTCCACTACAATTATTTGACAGCTTTAGTTACTATTACTTTGCAGATTTTAGATTATTATCACAAAACATATACATTAATCACTTCAACCTTATATACATTTCGACCATTTGAAAATAGCTTCTAGATCTGCTATTTTCAAAAGATTTTGTATACATTTTGAACTTGTGAAATGGGACATTCTGCATAATGGCTACTTTTCCTGTTGGTACTTTAAGTATATTTTGATGCCAATACTTTTGTACTTTTAAGTACATTTTTAATACTGGAATTGTACTGGTAACTACATTGTAGTATTGATACTTAAGTAAAACATGTTGGTACTTCTTCCATCACTAGATATACATGACGTATGCACTCAGTCACACACACACACACACACACACACACACACACACACACACACACACACACACACACACACACACACACACACACACACACACACACACACACACACACACACACACACACACACACACACACACACGTATGTTCTCCATAAACCCATGGCTCACTGCAATCTGCAGGGATCAACTTCAGACATAGGCCTACACACATTATTATTATTAACTATTCATATTAGTGTTTTTTTTCTCCAAATGGTGGGTAATCATTAAGACAAGGGAAAGTTAGACGAAGGAGAAAGTTGGAGGGCATTTATGTACGCATGTTCTGTCTGTCTGTCTGTCTGTCTGTCTGTCTGTCTGTCTGTCTGTCTGTCTGTCTGTCTCTGTCTATGGTGAAAGTTGAATAGAATAGAATACTTTTTATTGGCAAGAGTTAAAAGCACAGCATCAATAATTACAACGCGCCAAAATGGATTAATCACAGAAAAGCCAAAGCTTGTTTGACATTGTGGTCCAGTTTATATCATAATTAACTAACTAAATATCTCTCTCTCTCTTTATTTGTTTCTGTGTGCGTGTGCGTGTGCGTGTGCGTGTGCGCTGTCCCCCAGCGGTGCGTTCTCAGAGGTGGTGCTAGCGGAGGAGAAGAGGACCCACAGACTGGTGGCCATCAAGTGCATTCCCAAGAAAGCTCTGGAGGGCAAGGAGAACAACATAGAGAATGAGATCGCTGTTCTGCACAGGTGAGAGAGAGAGAGAGAGAGAGAGAGAGAGAGAGAGAGAGAGAGAGAGAGAGAGAGAGGCCACCAGCTGCCATGATGACACACTGATTCTCTAACTTTTTCATTTCAATGACCCCCATTTTGATATGCATTAGGCCACTGTTTCCCAAACAGTGATCTAATGCCCTTTTTTCAATTCCTACATTAAGCTGCACTATGTAACTTTCCTCTTCTACCCCGGATTTGAACCTGGTTTCTGCGCCAGTGCTGGCGCAGAACTTTTTTTTTTTTTTACTATTGAGCCAATAGAGCCTGCCTGCTTGCTCAGGGGATAAATTTAATCTTGACCATCAGGTGAAAATTTGTGTCAGATCCTGTGTCTAAGTGACACATGACCTTTGACACGATCTAAATGTCTCAATAGAAGAGCAGGGAGACAAAGTACAACCAGTTATATTGTATTTTACTCTACCATACAGATTGGACAAAATTGCATTTCATTCATAAGAAAAAGTTACATAGTGCTGCTTGAAAAAAATAAATACATTATTTCAAAATATTTTATTTAAAAGGTTTAAACAAAAAACATGATTTTTTTTACCATGAATATTTTTTTTTTAACATTTAAGAAATAGGGAAAATAGCAGATCTACATTTGAACTCCAACAAATGGAACCAAATGGACCTGTAAAGGGTCCATTTGAACCCCTGGTGGTCCCTGGATCCAACGCTGAGAACCAGTATCATAGTGTCCTGTGCGGATCAGCTGCGCTTATGCAACTCCATTCAAAGAACCAACACACAAGAGGGTGTGTGTGTGTGTGTGTGTGTGTGTGTGTGTGTGTGTGTGTGTGTGTGTGTGTGTGTGTGTGTGTGTGTGTGTGTGTGTGTGTGTGTGTGTGTGTGTGTGTGTGTGTGTGTGTGTGTGTGTGTGTGTGTGTGTGTGCGTGCGTGCGTGCGTGCGTGCGTGCGTGCGTGCGTGCGTGCGTGCGTGCGTGCGTGCGTGCGTGCGTGCGTGCGTGCGTGCGTGCGTGCGTGCGTGCGTGCGTGCGTGCGTGCGTGCGCCTGTGCCTGTGCCTGCCTGCCTGCGTGCGTGCGTGCGTGCGTGTGCAGGGAAATGGTTGTTTTATGGTTAAAAAAGATTTAGGAAGGGAGACTTACAATTAGGCAAAGATCCAGGTTGGAGTTAGGGTCGCACACCAACGATAGCAGATCTACAAGCTCACACCACGTCACAGCGCAACACACGTTGTGAGCTTGTAGATCTGCTATTTCCAGTGCACATCACCACTGAGCATGCAAGTATAGACTGTAGGGTTAAAAATGGCAAAAAAGGGTTTAAAAAAAAGGCCAGCCTAAAATGTGTGCATGTGCATTAGTGCCCAAGTGCACGTGAGCGTGTGTGTGTGTGCATGTGTGCATGTGTGCGTGCTTGAGTGTGTGTGTGTGTGTGTGTGTGTGTGTGTGTGTGTGTGTGTGTGTGTGTGTGTGTGTGTGTGTGTGTGTGTGTGTGTGTGTGTGTGTGTGTGTGTGTGTGTGTGTGTGTGTGTGTGCGCTCATGTACCGGAAATGTCAGGAGTAAAGAAGACCTATTTATAGGGTCCCTGTTGCCACGGCAACAGCATACAGAGGAGGAGTCAGTGTGGAGACCCTGCAGCATGGTGATGAGACACTATCACACACACACACACACACACACACACACACACACACACACACACACACACACACACACACACACACACACACACA
Source organism: Gymnoscopelus braueri (assembly GCF_963280865.1). Lineage (NCBI taxonomy): Eukaryota > Metazoa > Chordata > Actinopteri > Myctophiformes > Myctophidae > Gymnoscopelus > Gymnoscopelus braueri. The sequence continues at coordinate 49,473,755 of NC_137612.1, read as the reverse complement.
CACACACACACACACACACACACACACACACACACACACACACACACACACACACACACACATACACACACACACACACACACACAGGCTGGGTGTGAGACAGATAAGCACACAGACAGGCTGGGGGTGAGACAGACTAACACACAGACAGACAGGCTGGGGGTGAGACAGATAAACACACAGACAAGCTGGGGGTGAGACAGACAAACACACACACACACACACACACACACACACACACACACACACACACACACACACACACACACACACACACACACACACACACACACACACACACACACACAGACAGGCTGGGGTGAGACAGACTAACACACAGACAGACAGGTTGAGGGTGAGAAAGACTAACACACAGACAGGCTGGGGGTGAGACAGACTAACACACAGACAGGCTGGGGGTGAGACAGACTAACACACAGACAGGCTGGGGGTGAGACAGACTAACACACAGACAGGCTGGGGGTGAGACAGACTAACACACAGACAGGCTGGGGGTGAGACAGACTAACACACAGACAGGCTGGGGGTGAGACAGACTAACACACAGACAGACAGGCTGGGGGTGAGACAGATAAACACACAGACAGGCTGGGAGGGTGGGGGTGAGACAGAGACGGTGGGGATATAATGAACCAGATGGACCCTAGCATCCCTATTCTGGGCTTTCTGTCCACATTTTACACGTCTCCACCTTTTCTGTTCGCTTCATGGGCTCCCGGTTCCTTTTTTTGTGTAGAAACGGGAACTCGGTTTGGCTCCTCCCCTTTCTTAGTCCACTTCCTCTCAGGTGCTTCTGTGTTTATTCCTACTAACTAACAACACTACATGTTTAGGGCAGTGGTGCTGACAGATTCTGCTGTTAGCAGAATGAGAGATTAGATGGGAGCAACTACTCCAAACCTTAACTCATTCAATCCCGGGAACGCATCTGTGTGATTTTAGATGTCTTTGGCTATTCAAAGAAATAGCAGATCTACAAGCTCATAGCGCGGCACCGAGTGCCACACTATGAGCTTGTAGATCTGCTATTTTTTTCAATCGTGAAAATTCTTGAAAATCTTTGAATATATATATATATTTTTAAGCGAACATTTTAATTCAAATCTTTGCTTCTGGGGATTCTACAAATGTCTTCTAAATCCTAACAGTTTATTTGAAAAAACTTATGTTGCTACATCAATGGTTCTCAACTTTTTTTCATGTCAAGGACCCCCAAAATGATATATTTGTTGCGGACCCCCATCTCAAACTATGTTGTTCCAGGGACCCCTTAGAAGCAAAGATTTAATTAAAAAATGTTCGCTTTAAAAAAATCCGTATACATTCAAAGATTTGCACATTATTTTCACCAAATAATTGCAGACCTATCTGCACCGATCTGCTATTTTTGAAAAACCTTGAAAAAGTGTGCATATCTTTGAATATTTATATTTGGCATGAAAAGGGTTGAAAACCACTGCTTTTAGTGTTTGTGAATGTGTGTGAATGTAACGCACATTGTAAAGCACTTTAGTGTGTGTGAATGTGTGTGAATGTAACGCACATTGTAAAGCACTTTAGTGTGTGTGAATGTGTGTGAATGTAACGCACATTGTAAAGCACTTTAGTGTGTGTGAATGTGTGTGAATGTAACGCACATTGTAAAGCACTTTAGTGTGTGTGAATGTGTGTGAATGTAACGCACATTGTAAAGCACTTTAGTGTGTGTGAATGTGTGTGAATGTAACGCACATTGTAAAGCACTTTAGTGTGTGTGAATGTGTGTGAATGTAACGCACATTGTAAAGCACTTTAGTGTGTGTGAATGTGTGTGAATGTAACGCACATTGTAAAGCACTTTAGTGTGTGTGAATGTGTGTGAATGTAACGCACATTGTAAAGCACTTTAGTGTGTGTGAATGTGTGTGAATGTAAAGCACATTGTAAAGCACTTTAGTGTGTGAATGGGTGTGAATGTAACGCACATTGTAAAGCACTTTAGTGTGTGAATGGGTGTGAATGTAACGCACATTGTAAAGCACTTTAGTGTGTGAATGGGTGTGAATGTAACGCACATTGTAAAGCACTTTAGTGTGTGTGAATGTGTGTGAATGTAACGCACATTGTAAAGCACTTTAGCGTGTGAATGGGTGTGAATGTAACGCACATTGTAAAGCACTTTAGTGTGTGAATGGGTGTGAACGCAACACACATTGTAAAGCTCTTTGGATGACGGCGCTACCATTTAACTACAGTTCTGTAATGTACTAATGCCATCTGGTGACTATTGTATATCGTTGCACTGGCAGCCAGAAACCTCTTATCTCCATAATTCTTTCGTAAATTAATGCCCTACTTCAAGTATCAAAAATAGCAGATCTGCAAGCTCTGCAAAGCGACGTGTTTTGAGCTTGTAGATCTGCAATTTTTGATATTTTGGAATTTGAATCCTGAAAAGTAAGAGTTTTGGACGATATAAATCATTTTGTAGCAACCTGTACAGCTTTTTTTTAAATACTTTATTAACAGTTTGCAACAACAAAAAAGCACAGCGGTACAGATTCATACAAAAAGGATGCTAAAAGGATAACCGAAGAAAGCCTATGGCTTATTTTCATTGGGGACCTGTGTATGTAAGACAAACAATAATATATACAATAATATGCAAAAACATCAAATAAACGAGTAGTAGGCCTAATCAAAAATCAAAAATATGTACAGTAAACAGTTGGGGGGTGGGGTGGGGGGAGGGGGTCATTTCAGGTGATAAGCTTAGACTTTTTACAAGGGCCAGTTACAATTTGCAGCCACCTGCTAGTGCTCTTTCAGAGCGGTTTTGAAGGAGGGTAATGGTGCGTTCACGGGCAGATTAAAAGATACAAAGATACACAGCATCTTTGCCGCTGTGTCGCTTTGTATCTGTGTTGCTCAACGCGGTCGCTGACGTCATCAAACGTGCGGACATCGGAGCTACAGTTGTAGCTTTGTATCTGGAAGTTGAACCCTGCTCAACTTGAATTTGTAGCTTTAGTATCTTTGTCACTAGAGCTCCAGCTACAAACGTCTGATGTATCTTTGTATCTTCATGTCGCTGGTTTCCATTGAAAATGAATGGTAGCATGTATCTTTTAATCTGCCCGTGTGAACGCACCATTAGGAGTCACACTTTTTTTTATAACTGTTGGTATGGGGCATTCCACATTTTGGTGGCATAGCAGTAGAACAATTTAACAACAACGAGATAACGAGCTGCTATGGATTCTAATGCTTAGGCACTTTAAACCCTATATGACTGGGTAACACCAGGGCTCTATACTAGGTCCACTTGTCACGTCCTGGGTCTGTTTCCAGCCCCTCCCCTCTCCTCTTTGGTGTCTGATTCCCTTGAGTGGACTCACCTCACCTGTGGGTGTCAGCCGTGCCTAGTTGGGGCTAACGAGCCCCAGAGACTATTTAAGACTGTCGGTGACCACTCTCTGTGTTGGTTCATTATAGTGTCATGCTACTTGTTTCCAGATCTCTGTGTGTGTGTGTTGAGCTGTTGTGTAGGTTTCCAGTGTATGCTTGTGCTAACCGTTGTCTTCAGTAAAGTCTTAAATAGTCTCTGGGGCTCGTTAGCCAACTAGGCACGGCTGACACCCGCAGGTGTGTCCACTCAAGGGAATCAGACAGAGACCAAAGAGGAGAGGGGAGGGGCTGGGGACAGCTATTTGCCAAAAGTTCCATCCAGAATATAGAAGCTATACAGTTTAAGTGGTTAATGTATTCTCTGTTGTATGACGGTGTATAAATCAGGTTGTCTTCTCCTTCAGAATCAAGCACCACAACATTGTGACACTGGAGGACATCTTTGAGAGCACATCCCACCTTTATCTTGTCATGCAATTGTGAGTACACTCTCTTTGTTTCTGTGTTATATTTAAGTAGTTAATAACTAATCATAATCATCAAATAATAATGAAGACAAATCAGAGATAAATATGTTTTTATAAATCTGATAACGTTAGATCGGAAGGGCTGGATTCTGTTTAGATCACGTGATTTCCGGGTGTCCTGGGATCACTGACAGGTTGCGGAAGAGCGCCCTCTATCGTAATCACTGACATCACCAAATGACGTCTATAGACGTCAATGGCAGTGAATTGTTGGATTTAAATTACGTCTATCAATGGCAGTCAATCGTCATCTTAAATGTTGTAATCGTGACAGCTACAGTACATGAGCAAATTTAATTTGGTTATTGGCTCTAAATATCGGTTTTAATTTTTGGTTTAATTGTCCAGTCCTACTCGAGGCACATTGTCTTCACTTGTGTGTAGTTATTATGCAACAGTGTGCTGTAACCTTGCAGGCAGTGGTGGAAAGCAACTAAGTACATTTACTTAAGTACAATTTTGAGGTATTTGTACTTTACTTGAGTATTTCCAATTTCCAATACTTTTACTTCTACTCCACTACATCTCATAGGCAAATATTGTACTTTTACTCCACTACAATTATTTGAAAACTTTAGTTACTAGTTACTTTTCAGATATAAACTATGATATAATGAAACATACATTAACCACTTTAGCCCTATTTTATACATAGGCTATTTGAAAATAGCAGATCTACAAGCTCACAACTCGTCGCATCGCGACGCGTTGTGAGCTTGTAGATCGGCTATTTTCAAATATTTAGTACTTTTACTTTTGGTACTTTAAGTACATTTTGATGCCAATACTTTTGTACTTTTACTCAAGTAAATTTTTTATTTTGGACTTTTACTTGTAACAGAGTATTTTTATATTGCAGTATTGGTACTTTTACTTGAGTAAAGAATTTGAGTGCTTTTTCCACCACTTTTTCCGCTTGCAGGGTATCGGGAGGAGAGTTGTTTGACAGGATCGTGGAGAAGGGTTTCTACACAGAGAGAGACGCTAGCCAGCTCATCCGCCAGATCCTGGATGCAGTCAAGTACCTCCATGATATGGGCATAGTCCACAGAGACCTGAAGGTACCTTCACAGCACTGGTGGCAGAAGTACTTGAGCGGAGTCGCTCAGGGCTCTATGCTAGTATATATTTTTTTTTCTGTTATTGTGGGGAAAGCTTTTGCTGAAAATAGTTGATCGATTTGCTATTTTCAGCAAAAGCTTTCCCCACAATACGGATGCTGGGGTTTAAGTAAAAGTAACAATAACTACAATGTAGCCCTACTTTTTTACAAGTCAAAGGCTTGTATTCAAAATTGTACTTGAGTACAAGTGCAAAAGTATTGATATCAAAATATACTTCATAAATATACTAATATACAGTAACAAAAGTAAAATAAAACGTCAAACTTTTTCCGTAGAAATTGCAGATCTTCATAAATAGGGCTTAAGTAGTTAATGTATGTTTTGTATTAACACTCTAAATCTTCAAAGTAACTAAACTAAAGCTGTCCAATAATTGCAATGGAGTAAAGATTACAATATTTGCCTCTGAGATGTAGTGGAGTAGAAGTATAATGATCCAAAAATGCAAAGTAAAATTACATAAACATTGTACTTATGTAAAGTTCGAATCTGCCATTGCAAAAAAAAAAAGCCCTTGGCAGATTAGGTCTGGCCCCTCTCAATAGAGATTGGATTTCTCTCCCTCTGAAGTTGTGAGGGACCAATCAGGGCCCAGAATGCAAATATGGGGCGGGTTTATCACCAGAGGTATTCTTTTAATTTTCCCCTCGGAAATGCAGGTTCCATATAGAGATTCCAGACTAACATCTACGCAGTGATATTAGTCTGGCATGCTACTACTTGATCATACTACACAGCCTCACCCAAAATAATCAAAAGTAGCAGATCTACAAGCTCAAAAATAGTCATTTCGCACCGCGTTTTGAGCTTCTGCTGCTGAATTTGAATTCTGAAAAGTAACAGTTTCCACCCAACAGACGATAACCACTTTCATCTAAGCTGTTCCAGTTCAATATTGCACACGTTCTCTTCTGCAATATTCAGTTATCCCTGAAGTCCTGTGTTCAAGATCTTCTTTTTTACTTGAGTAAGAGTACAAAGTAATAAAGTATTGGCATAAAAATAATACAGTACCAAAAGTAGTACTCATTATGCAGAATGCCCCATTTAAAAAAAATTGTTATTGTCAAACGATGAGATGGAATAGGAGTATAAAATGGAAATATTCACGTAAAGTAAAAGTACCTTGACATTTTCTTAGTTACTTCTCACCACTAATCTTCTGCAATATTTAGTTGCCAAAGAATTCCCCAAAAATGTCTTTCTTTTTAGATACCCCCAATACATCTTTCTTTCTTTTTCGTTACCCCCAATACATCTTTCTTTCTTTTTAGTTACCCCCAATACTTTTAAACTAAGTTCCTCTCATTCACCAATTCCAGACATTTGCCAACACTCCTGTGACTGTCTCACCCCCTCCTCTTCCTTGCAGCCAGAGAACCTGCTGTATTACAGTATGGAGGAAGACTCCAAGATCATGATCAGTGACTTTGGGCTGTCCAAGATCGAGGATACAGGCAGTGTCATGTCCACCGCCTGTGGTACTCCTGGATACGTGGGTAAGATCTGCGCCCATCTAATCCTCTCTCTCTCTCTCAATCAGTACCTCCTGTAAGGCAGTGGTTCTCAAAGTGGGGTCCGGGGGGGTTCCAGAGGGTCCCCAATAAAATGTGCTAATACAGCATCACAATAATTCGAACCACTTAATTCATTTATAGGTCGATCTACAAGCTTTGTGCCGCGCTGCGAGCTAGTACATCTGCTATTTTTGAAGATAAGAAAAGAAAAGATCTTGAAAACATTGGATTTTTTTTATACATAAATCTTCTCTTCTGGGTGTCCCTGACACAAAACCTTTTCAGGTGGGGTGTCCACGGCCAAATACATTACAATTTGGGGGTCCTTGACACGAAAACGTTTGAGAACCACTGCTGTTAAGTATAGGTCCAGCTAACATTTTCGGTGTGAATGAGGAGCATGTATAGAGACTCAAGTCCTGTTGACCATAGAGTCAACTGCTTGTGCTTCACAAGTATTGCTGTTAAATGCAGCAGAGCTGCACACACTGGCTACGGTGACCTCAGCAGGCCCTCAACTTTTACGTAATCACTACCATTCTCTCTTTTCACGTTTTGTGTGTATGCACGTGTGTGTGTGTGTGTGTGTGTGTGTGTGTGTGTGTGTGTGTGTGTGTGTGTGTGTGTGTGTGTGTGTGTGTGTGTGTGTGTGTGTGTGTGTGTGTGTGTGTGTGTGTGTGTGTGTGTGTGTGTGTGTGTGTGTGTGTGTGTGTTGCAGCTCCTGAGGTGCTGGCTCAGAAGCCCTACAGTAAAGCAGTGGATTGCTGGTCCATAGGAGTAATTTCTTACATTCTGTGAGTCCAACAGTTATCTATCTATAAATGCATGGAATGTCTGTCTGTCTGTCTGTCTGTCTGTCTGTCTGTCTGTCTGTCTGTCTGTCTGTCTGTCTGTCTGTCTGTCTGTCTGTCTGCCTGCCTGCCCCTGGCTTATCCTGAGATCTGTCCGACCGATCGACTTCAAACTTGGCTTGTGCATCGCAGAGGACCTGAAGGAGTGTTGTGTACCCTGACAACGGGTACAATGTGTAGATTTGGATATTGTATAACCGGAGGGGCATGCCTTCCCAACGGGCATCGTTCCCAACGGACAACGTTCCCAACGGGCATCAGCCTAGTAATGTACAATTTAGGTACTTAGCAGACGTGCTTGTTCAGAGCTATTTACAAAGTGCACTGTCGGAGCCAGCATGAACATTTATCAAACAACAGGTTTAGTGGTCCAGGATAACAAGTAAGGCTAGGATGACAACAAGTAAGCAGTGTACCTCAGTGGCAGCTGCTCCAAGACTCTGGAACAGGTTGCCCTTCATAGTGGATCTACTAAGACGTTCAGGGGCGGATTCAGACTATGGTCCCGGGTGCGCACCCCGGACCACTTGGCAGATGTTGTGATAGTGTGAACGTTGCGTACTGTTCCCCAGGAACGGATCACCGTACTGTAACCGGGACCGCCTGGGGAGGTAGTCTCGGATCCGGATCATGCGTACTCGAGTACGGAACGCTGCAATGTGAATCCATCCGAATCCATCCGTACCAACAGAAGGAAGTGGACTGCTAATCATATATCGTGTATATATTTTTATAATGACACATTATTTTACCTGGGTTATACCTTCTCATAGTTCTACTTGAATGTTGACAAGAAATTAGTGTTGGAGTAGCGCGAGCCGTGAAAAAACATAAACAAAAAACACATGTGTAGCGAGCGCTGCCGCTAGGATAAATATACCAAGGATTAGTCTGTGACGTCACTGCTAAAATACCAAGGATGCATCAGTGACATCACTGTCATGATAATTACAGACGATGTTACATTGCAAGGTTTCAAAGACCAGCGCACACATTGCTTTGGTTGTGTATTGTTGTTCTGTTAATATTATAACTCAAGACAACATCAGGAACACAGTCAAACTTTATTATTCACTCTAAACTCTGACAAGTGACTCTTCTTCTGTGAATGACATTCTCTATCTCCCAAAGCCCCATAGTCCACAGCGCCCCCATGAGGCACATATTTACCATTACTGTTGAATGAAGTGTACTCTGGTACGGAATGGTTCGAATCAATCAGACCCAGTCTGAATCCACCCTAAGTCTAACTCACCTTTTCTTCCCGGCCTTCCCAGCAGATCCACTTCGCGTCGCGTTTCAAGCTTGTATATCTGCTACTTTTGTTATTTCTTTATTTGAATCCTGAAAAGTAACAGTTTTGGACATTATGAGGTTTCCACCCGACAGAGACGATTTGTAATTTTAGACGCTGTGTTACTCTTCTTCAGATTATGCGGGTACCCGCCGTTTTACGACGAAAACGACGCCAAGCTGTTTGAGCAGATTCTGAAGGCAGAGTATGAATTTGATTCTCCATACTGGGACGACATCTCCGATTCAGGTATTCATGGTTCTCTAAAAAAACATGTACAGCAGAGATCTGCACTCCTGCAGGTTGTGTGAGTGGATTGTTAGTGAGAACGATTCCTTTTTTCTTGGCAGCCAAAGACTTTATCAGCCACCTGATGGAGAATGATGCTTCGAAGAGATACACATGTGACCAGGCCCTCCAGCACCCATGGTAATAGTCACATTTCTTACCCCCTTCACCAAAGTACATTAGTCAAAATTGTTCCAAGTTATCCCAACTCATATAGACCTTATTTAGCGAGAGGAGTCCCGTTGAGGTTACAAGATCACTTTTTTGAGCACTGGCCAAAATAGCAACAATAACAGTGTTGCAAACAAACATTAAAGCACATATTACAAACATACAGTAGAAACTCATAGAATCCTAGGCCTAAAGGTAGCTCTCCACCAAACAGACTACTACAGATTACTACTGACTGGCAGTCGAATGAAGTCGGGAGATCAGTCGGTTTAATGCACCTGAGAGCCGACACTGACAGACGGCTTCTATGGTGCTAAAAATAAGCTTCCCTACAATGACAGTGTACCCTACTCAACAGTAGATTTTCGTCAACAGACGCATTCCAACACTTACCGCCGCCGACGTCGGTGCGGTGGAGAGCTACCTTAAAAGATAGTCAAGGAAACAAATAGCAAGCATACAGTTTCCAATTGAATACACCACCAACATTTCTTAAAGTCTAATCTGCAGGCAGTGAAGATAAAAGCATATTTGCCGAGTTTTGTTAAAACCTTAGTCATAGGGTGTCATTATTAATGCATTAAAGTATTCAGTAAAAACCCTCTACCTCTTTCCAGGATCTGTGGAGACACCGCTCTGGATAAGAACATCCATGAGTCTGTCAGTGCTCAGATCAAGAAGAACTTTGCCAAAAGTAAATGGAAGGTCAGTGTCTGACACTATAGTAACAAACATCTACACGCATCCATTTGTCTGTGTTCTTTCTTTGTGGATCACAAAGTCCATATTGTTTCTGTTGTCTCTCTCGGTAGTGTGAAAATAGAAGATCTACAAGCTCACAACGCGTCACAATGTGATGCGTTGTGAGCTTGTAGATCTTCTATTCTATATATATATTCTACTTTTGGCATTTGGTATTTAGATATCAAATATCTAAATACTGAATCAAGCAAACTGTCTGGGGTGAAACATGAAAGCCAGAGTATAGACGTTAAAATGACCCCAAACATGTTTGAAAGTGAAATATCCCTTTAAACAATCCTCCACCACTGGTTTGTCTCTCTCTCTACATGCCCCCCCCCCCACACACACACACACACACACACACACACACACACACACACACACACACACACACACACACACACACACACACACACACACACACACAGCAAGCCTTCAACGCCACAGCGGTGGTGCGTCACATGCGGAGGCTACAGCTGAGCACCAGCCTGGAGGGCGCCAGTCACGTGACCCCCACCAGCCCCTGCCGCGGTCACCTGCTCCCCGAGGAAGAGGAGGAGGACGGAGATGACCTGGGGAACGGGGAAGAGGAGAGCTGTGAGTTATACCGCCGTAAACACATTTCAGGATCGTGATCGTGATCAATTTGAAAAACTAAATGTGAGGAATAATGATAATAATAGCCTCTCGGTACCTCTGTATAAAAAAATAAAAAAAGGGTACATTTTAAGCCTTAATTTAACAGATAGTGGAAAGATAGGAATTCAACATTCAAAACTGACCTAAAAAAGTAGATGCCCTCAAATTACAATTGGACTTTAGATATCTCTATCCCTCACTAGCTTACCCCTCGGAGTCCACCAATCGCACTCCGTTAGCAAGCTGATGGTGTCTTCCTGTGCCCCCCCCCCTTCTGTAAATATACCTATTATTGCTTTTGGTATTGTTGATTATTTGTATCGTATTGTATATCATCTCTGTCAGGTGGAAACCTCATATGTCCAAAACAGTTACTTTTCAGGATTCAAATAAAAAAATATCAAAAGTAGCAGATCTACAAGCTCAAAACCTGCTGCGTTTGATGCTTTTGTGTGACGCTGTAGTATGATCAAGTAGGGCATTAATTTTCCGCGAAACACGAAAAGTTAAAATATGGATATAAGAGGTTTCTGCCCGACAGCAACGATGTGTTGTATGAATTGCATGTCTTGATGATGAATTGAGTATAGACCACAGTGGAAACAAGCCCCCAGGGCAATCCTTTTAGTTTGTTGAATTGTATTGCCGTACTGTTTACGACGTGTTAATTAAGTCAGTGGTTCTCAAAATGGCCCCCAGGGGTCCTTGGGGGGGTTCCGGGGGGTCCCCAGCTGAAGTAGCTAATACAGCATCACAATCATTTTAACCACTTTATCCATTTATATGGCTATTCAAAAATAGCAGATCTACAAGCTTGTACATCTGCTATTTTTGAAAGTTTTTGTAGTATCTAAAATGTTTGGGGAAAAACAATAGAATATTGTATTCTTTTTACATAAATCTTCTCTTCTGGGGGTCCCTGGCACAAAACGTTTTCAGAGGGGGGGGGGGGGTCCGTGGCCAAATACATATTAATTTGGGGGAACCTTGACATGAAAAAGTTAGAAAACCACTGAATTAAGTGCCACGCTAAATGGAACAGAGCCTTCATTAGTATCATTGGTAACACCTGTGAAGGAATCGCCTGCTAATAACCCTTCCTATCTCAATCTGTCCCGTTGTTCTCTGCCCACCCAACACAACCCCCCGACCCCTCCCCCCCCATCCCCCCTGTTCAGTGTCCCACTGTGAGGACGGGCGTCGTGGGAGCGTGGAGGGCAGCGTGGACCGGGACAGCCTGCGGAGCTGCACCTACTGCTGCCGGCCGGCCAGCCGCGTCTGAGGAGGAGGAGGAGGAGGAGGAAGAGGAGGAGGGAGCACAGCCTCCGCCCACTGCGGTGTGGTGACACCACGTCTTTTCCCTGGAGCCTCCTGTCCTAGCCCCGCCCCCGCCCCCGCCCCCGCCCCCGCCCCGCCCACCCATCCAGTCTTGCCAGGATTGCAGAGTATATAAGCCTCAGGCGGCGTCCACTAAAGTCAGTGGTTCTCAAACTGGGGGTCGGGACCCCCCAGCAGGGGGATCCCCAAAGCATTTGGGGGGGGGGGGGTCCCCATGATGATTTGCTTAATTGATTGATTTGTTTTCTCGCTCAGCAGTTAACAAACCAACATACAGTATGTGAAAATAGCCGATCTACAAGCTCACAACGCCTCGCAGAGCGAGGCGTTGTGAGCTTGTAGTTCGGCTATTTTCACAAAATGTATCTGTGGAACCGAGTCAAACTAAATGTAATGCCTCAACTCCTACAATTCCAAGTGCTTGTCAGGGTGGGGGGTCCCCAGTTCAAATATGATTATTTTGGGGGGGTCGCGGCCTGAAAAGTTTGGGAACCTTTGCACTAAGGCAAAACCAGGAACACAAATCCCCTCCTGGATGAAGACAAGACATGTACGTGTTTGGTTTTTCATTCCTGTTATTTTGGGGCAGAATGATATTAGTCACAAGAACCCCATATAACGTCCCTATTCTGGCCATTAATAGGCGAACATTCAGGCGAAAGCAGCCAATCTACAAGCTCACGACAAGCTAGTAGATTGGCTATTTCCGGGCAAAGAGATTTGGTGTAGACTGTAGAGAGTTGGAAAAAAGGAGGGGTCCAAGTACAGACCCCTGAGTCAACAAAGTATACATGTTTTTTTTTTTGCTCAGAGTGTCCACATCCGGTGGCAAGACGTGAATGAGGTTCAATAAAATACTGGTTGCTGGGTTAGCAAGTACGTAGCAAAGCCACGGTATTGAACACAGTCTCAGGAAGAAGCAAAACTATACAAGCTGTATCATGGATGACGACGAGGCCTAGAGGCAAGTTGTTCCCAATTGTTTTCCCATTTATCTCTCATATCTACCTCTATTCATACGTGTTATATATCTATATCCATCTGACCCATATACAGTCGGCTCTGTTGCAAGCAGCTCTCTCCACATTGGGGCTAAAACCCGGGCAGTGAGAGAGTTGAAACCGAGGAAGAATGATTGTGTCTCTTCCCGCATGTGTGTGTATCCACTTACCAACAGTCTTCCTATGTAGGAAAACACCAATCACTGACCTTGTAGTTATTGCCATAGACGGAGTTAGCCCTATTGTTTTTCTCCATTGTCAACACCACTGACACCTTTCAATCTGTTTGCTCACGGCGGTGGACAGTAACTAAGTACATTTACTTGAGTACTGTACTATGGTGTTCAACACTGCTCACTTTTCTTTCTTTTCTTTTACCTTTCATCACCATTGTCGTAAAGTATAATTAAAGGGGTATTTCACTGTAAAACACTTAGGTTCATTTTAATGTCCTACTCGTGCTATTGTGGGCGCTCCAGACTGTTTATAAGTTGCCAAGATTCAATATTTACATATTTGATATTCATTTGATCAGACACGCCCTCTCCTATATAAGCCCAATTCAACTTCAAACTCCATTTTAACCATGTTAGACTAATTGAAAACACATGTCCCTGGTTCTGGTGACTGAAACTGTCCTTGTATTGCACGAGGGGGCCGTCATTTTTTTGTTTTCTAATCCTAGACATTTCAAATTGGAGTTAAAAATTCAATAGGCTTATATGGGGGGGGTCAAATGAATATTGAATATGTAATCATTGAATCAAGCTGTTTAAAAACTGTCTGGGTTGCACACAAAGGCCTGAGTAGACATTAAAGGCACAGTATGTAACATTGCCCTGTGCTTACATAACAAACAGTCATCAGCCACTAGAGTAGTGTGGTGGTGTTTACCTGCTGTTTACCTGCAGAAACACATTGCCCTCTCGCTGTATTTTTGTGCAACCAATAGGCTCTATGCACAGCAGCCATATTGGAAAGAAATGGGGCCTCTTCTTACTTCCTTCACAGGTGTTACCAATGATACTAATTAAGGTTGTGTTCCTTATTCTGGTCAAACAGAAGCAGGATGCTGATGTTGTCCATGTTGGCTATTAATTAACTGGAAACAATCTGCTACACCAGTGGTTCTCAAAGTGTGGTCCAGGTACCCTCGTGGTTCCTTGAGGGGGTTCCAAATGGCCCCTTGAGGTGTGTAACTCTGAGAGTGTACAAATGGAACCAAATGGACCATTTGGAGTTATGGGGGTCCTTGAAATTGAAAGGTTTGAGAACCACTGTGCCACGCTAAATGGAACAGAGCCTTCATTAGCATCATTGGTAACACCTGTGAAGGAAGTGAGGAAGAGGCCCAATTTCTTTCCAATATGGCTGCTGTGCATAGAGCCTATTCTAACTACAGCAAGAGGACAATGTGTTTCTGCTGGTAAACACCACCACACTACCCCAGTGGCTGATGACTGCTGGTATAGAGGGAATTGATGGGTACAACATTTTACGTATTGTTTTGTTACGTACAGTAACACAGGGCAAAGTTGCATACATATGCCTTTAAAATGAACCCCATTTAATATGTACACACCTTCATAGTTTAAAGCCTATAGTAAAAGGAATGCTTGCGGTCACGGTGATGGGGTTGGAGATTATGACAACAACAAAAAAGTAGATTGGCCGGAAATAGTTGACCTACAAGCTCACAGCTTGTAGATCAGCTATTTTTTTCTTTTGGCATACAATAAAGAATAAATCAGGTTTTATGGGTATTCTCTATATTCTGTCTCAGACTAGGTTTGTGAGGAATGGTTGTGGCTGCATGCCTTTGCTGGGGGTGGGTTGGGGTGGGTTGGGGAGGGGAGGGGCGGTTAGGGAGGTTAGGGGTGGGGTGCTGGAAAGTAAAAACAGTGAAATGTATGAATATCAAAAGGGAGACTTGTTTTTTCTTATGGCTGTTCTGTTATCAGAGGTTCAGACTGAGGTCCCTGTGTAGGAGCATCATCATATCAGAGGAATGAGACATTTCCTTTGTGGGCTTTGTGCCACGAGACTTTAAAGGGCCGTTCACGCGCCTATAGACCCCTTAACAGACGACGTCACACTGATAAGAACCATGCGTGCAACCAGTATGCACGCAATGAAACCCATTCTGTCAGGTCTCGCTAGGACGCATCAGCCTCGCATTCAGGTTCTGGTGATGCTGTAGAAGGCGGGGTTTTCTCATTTGCAAATCTAAACGACCCAACCGGGATCGGGATAATCCAGTATGAACCAATCGCCAAAGGGTCCCACTTTGGCCACGCCCCCAGCTCAGAAAACAGGCTGCACTGAGAGGGCTTTCAGACTGAATAATGGAGTGAAACGAAATGAAAATGCAGGCTGAGTGTCAGGCTAAAGCGAGGTGAAAGTTTGAAATAATTGTGATATTGTCCATTGTCAATCATATCGCCCAGCCCTACTGCTGGGTCTGACATCATCACACCTGATGTTTGGCCCCGCCCCCATCCCGGGCGCCAGTAGACAGGGATCTCAGTGTGAACTCTGTGCCTGATCTGTACTGTGCACCTCTAAGTGGAAGACATTTTGGTCTATACTGTTTGCATGTCAATATGACCTGGTTAAATATGTTTACATGAATGACGATGATCAATAAGTATAAAAAATAACATGAATATTAATAATCTGTCGTATTGAGAATTATGTAATACTGTAACCTGAACTATATAATGTGAAAGTGAGTAAGTCCAGAGGTAACGTTGGTTGACAAAAGTACAACACAGTCTGGAGGTGGAAGAAGTACTCCCATTTTTTCTTTCTTTTTTTACTTAAGTAAAAGTAGCAATACCATAGCGAAGAAATACTCTGTTACGTAAAAATCCTGTATTCAAATTTTTACTTGAGTAAAAGTACAAAAGTATTGGCCTCAAACTATACTTAAACCAAAATACCAAACGTAAAAGTTGTCATTACGCAGAATGCTCCATTTCACATGTTTTTTCAAAACTTTTCAAAATGTGTCAAGATCGTTTTACAAGCTCACAACGCGTTGCGATTTAACCCGTTGTGAGCTTGTAGATCGCCTATTTTCAAATAGACAAAGTATAATAGGGTTAATATACAGTATATTGTAATATTGTAATATTCTAAATCTGCAAAGTAACTAAATTGTACTAAAAAGTACAATATTTGCCTCTGAGATGTAGTGCAGTGGAAGCATAACAATTTTTAAAACTTGACATACTCAAGTAAAATAAAAGTAACTCAAAACTGTACTTAAGTACTGTACTTGAGTCAAATGTACTCAGTTACTTTGCACCACTGCAAGCTAATCCATAAGGCTCTGTTGCATGGGTTAATTCCACTTTAAAGCGGTCAGGTGGTGCACGCACATCCAAAACTTTCAACGGGTGCTGGATCCGACTAAATAAACATGAACAAAAGGAAAGGGTCCGCACACCGTCTTAATGCTCCCAGCACATTTTAACAGATATAGCGGTAAAAAATAACAACGTTTCGGCCGATGTGGCCTTCGTCAGGTATACTGAGCTGAGTGAAGAGACAGGTATAAAAAGACAAGAGAGGGCAGAAATCACTAATCACTGAGTGAAGGCACCCGAGGACAACGCCCCAATGTTTTCATACATTGTGGACAGGTATTTTGTATAGGGTATGGACTATTATGTACACAAAATGTTTTCCTCTTTCCTGATGGCCACATAGGAATAATAATGGCTTATCTATGGACCTGTCATAGACTCAGAATTCCAAATTGGGGCGTTGTCCTCGGGTGCCTTCACTCAGTGATCAGTGATTTCTGCCCTCTCTTGTCTTTTTATACCTGTCTCTTCCAGTGGCGTCCCCAGGAATTACATTTAGGGCAGGCGAGATTTTTTTTGCCCCCCCCTCCCCTCGAAAAACATCTTGAAAACCGGCGTAAGTGGCCGTTTTCAAGATGTTTTGGCCATTATCTCTGGAACGGAAGGTCCAATCTGCTCAGTTCAAAGCTTGTTGGATGCGTGACTTTGAGGACATTAAGCACGCAATGACACCTTTTCGGGTTATTTGGGTTTTCTAGGGGAGGCGAGATCTTAGTTGGGCAGGCGACCGCCTGTCCTGCCTCTACAGTGGGTACGCCACTGGTCTCTTCACTCAGCTCAGTATACCTGACGAAGGCCACATCGGCCGAAACGTTGCTCTTTTTTACCGCTATATCTATTAAAATGTACTGGGATTAATTCCACTTTAACCCATTTAGACCAGAGGCTGGTTCTAAAAAATGGCCTCTAAAACAGTTTTCTGAAAACCTTAAGTTGCTAGTATATATCGTCTCCGTCACGTGGAAACCTCATATGTCCTAAACTGTTACTTTTCGCAAAAGTAGGAGATCGACAAGCTCACGTTTAGAGCTTGTGGATCTGCTACTTTTGATGCTTAAGTCAGTGTGAGACTGTAGTATGATCCAGTAGGATGTTAATTTACGAAAAAATACAAAAAGTCAGAATATGGAGATAGGAGGTTTCTGCCCGACAGCAACGATTATTTAGCTACAATCTAAAACGACACAGATGCTTTCCCGGATTTAATGGGAAGTTACCTTGAACTATTCTTGAGCAAAGCATTCATAGCGAAAGGTCCGTAGTACAATAAAGTAAAAAAAAAAAAGGCAATCACTCTGGATTTACATGACTGTAGTTGTGTAAAACAGTGGTTCTCAACCTCTTCTGGGTCAGGGCCCACTGGAGAAGCGTTCGCGGCCCATCCATCAGACCACTTAACACGGCAGCATTTCAGCACATATTTATTAGTGTTTTGGCTTGGATCAATGGAAGGAGTATAAAACATTTCTTCTTCTTTTTTTTTTATTCAAATTTTTTTTTTTCAATGTGATTTTAATAAATAGGAACTTAAAGGACCACTTCACCCATTTTCAACCTTATATCTTCATATAATGGTCCTCACTCATGCTCATTATAAGATGGCACCATGTCTGTCTATATACTCTGTGTCTCAGAGGAGGGATGTGGACAGTTCAGAAACCTGCCTGCCAGTGACATCACTTCCAAGCTAATAGAAACTGCAGCCATTCTCTTCCTTGAAAATGACCATGCTGAAATAAAAGCCATTGTTGCCAAATTACCAAACCTGCCTACCGATGTGTCATTGGTAGGCATTAACCCATTCAATCCGAAACGCATCTACAAATGTCTTCTAAAACAGTAAAAAAAAAAGAAAAGAAAGTATGTTGCTATATAGGCCTATGTATCAGTGGTGCTCAAACCTTTTCATGTCAAGGACCCCCAAAATGATATGTATTTGGCCGCGGACCCCCATATAAAAAATATTTTGTTCCCAGAAGCAAAGATTTGAGTTACAAATGTTTGCTTTAAAAATATATATATTCGGAGATTTGCAAAACATTTCCAAGATTTTTCCAAAAAATAGCAGATCTGCAAGCTCATAGTGTGGCACTCGGTCCACAGTCCTCCTATGAGACAGAAATGGTGCCATATTATAATGAGCATGAGCAGAGGTTGAAAATGGGTGAAGTGGGCTTTAAGTTCCTACAGTATGTATCGGTATCACAATGAAAAGCATTTTTTTCAAATTTGTAAAGAAAAAAATGCCAAAACATTTCCTTTAACAGTACTTCTTTAATACAATGCTATTAATATTATTTTCATTCAAATCATTAGTGTTTTGCCAATTAGTTGGGGGCCCACTTGCAATACCCTCGCGGCCCAACAGAGGGCCCCGGGCCCACAGGTTGAGAACCGCTGGTGTAAAATATGCAAACTGTGTTTGAAGGGCTTTGTGTCAACAGTAAGATAGTTATAATACTGGTGACTTTGATATTGTCTCTGTCGGGTGGAAACCTTGTATGTCCAAAAACCCTTACTTTTCAGGAAATGGGGAAAAAAATAACCTGTGTTCCAATGGATCCAATGTAGTTATTATTTAGTGACAAGGTCTCGTTAATACTTGTCATTGGTTCAATATTTATGAAACCCACAGACACACTTAACCACTTTCATTAAAAAATATTTTCCAAAATAGCGAAAACAGCAGATTTCTAATTTCTTTTGCAGGACACTCAAGAAGTAAGGCGTTAATTTACAAAAAACACAAAAAACTTGAAATATGCAGATACAAGCTGGTTTCTGCCCGACAGCAGCGATAACCTGGCTATTATTTGTTTGGTCATTATGTTGAACCTTACCTAGGACTTGTTTCCACTTATTTCTTTCTAAGGGGCTTATTTAACCATTATAAACACGTATAAATGCATTAAGGAAACACATGTATATTATATATATATACTACAAGTATATATTGTATATCCTTTTTTTGTAAAAGCTGTTTTGAGCTACAAATGTATGGATGCAATGCATCATGGGTTATTGATCAACGCGGCAGAAGAAAACAATGATTTGTAAACACAGGGATATGATTGCAGGAGATTAAATAAAACTTCCTTGTCTATGCATTGTGTGTTCTCTCCTACTGTCTCCCTCTTAAGCGGGGCGCATGCTACCATTTTCGGTGGTCACCTTATCACCGCTGTGGTTTGAAAACTACAACGTCACTGAGCCGCGGTGATAAGCGACTCACCGCTCACCCTGACACATCTCTCTGCTATTACTGACCGACTTCACCCTATCACCGCTGGCTCGCTGTATTGGTTCTGAAAGTGGAGTCCGGGGACCCCCAGGTCCCCGCAACAACCCGCAACAGACCCCGCAAAAACCCCACAACGGACCCTGCAACACCCTGCAACAGACCCCGCAACAGACCCCGCAATAACCGCGCAACGGACCCCGCAACGGACCCCCTGGGGTCCAGGGACCTGTTTCTGGGTCCGGGGGTCCGTTGGTCCGAGGGGTCTGCTGTTTTCGGAAGACCGATTTCAGAGTGGGCGGGGTCAATCCTAAAGGACATCAACCCGATTATGAGCGCCTAGTATCAAAACCACCGTTTCGGTAATCACCTCATTTGGTAGCATGCAGGGGCCTTTACAGGGAAGCTATAATCTGTCTAGTGGTAGCTCGCGTGGGAGTCCAAACATTTAATTTTGTATAGCTGCCTACCACTACGGAGTGTGGGGGTTCGAATCCACCGTGGTGAATACGGGCTGGGGCGGCAGCTGTCAGAAGGAAGTGTTGGGCGGGAGGAGTAGGACGGAGGTTCCCCGTCCTCCCGGTGGGGGCTCCTCACTGGCAGGTAAGTCAGTAGGATACAGCAGGAGTGACAGCACACGGAAATGTGTGTGGGGAGGAAATAGTTGGCCTCATGACTACATTGGGGAGGAAAAAGTCAGAAGAATAATCATCTTCTGTACTCTTGTAACAATCGGCCTTTTACTTTGAAAGGATAATTATTAACTAAAAGGAAAAACAACAGGATCGGCAGTTTTTAACTGAATGACTTTATGTTTAAGCCACAGAGTAATAATTCACAAATCAAATGGTAAATAAATAATACACTTCTGGGTTTAAATCGACTTCTGTCCCTATATCTCTGTCCCTAACAAACAAAAGAAATAAACAAACAGATCAACAAAACAAATATTTCTCTCACAAGCCCCTTCTCACCCAAACAATTCCCAATGTCTTTTAACCCCTCAAATCACAGATTCACCCGTAAACAATAAACAAAGTCACATCGTCAGTTACATATTACCTATGTAAAGGTTGAGCAGATGTTACATATCAATCAGATACAATAACATCCATAGTAATAATGTGCATTTGTCACACTCTCTATGTCTGTCTGTCTGTCTCTCAGAGAGAGAGAGAGAGAGAGAGAGAGAGAGAGAGAGAGAGAGAGAGAGAGAGAGAGAGAGAGAGAGAGAGAGAGAGAGAGAGAGAGAGAGAACATTTCAAGTCATACCATTTGATTGGCTGATGATGAAACCATAAGTGGCACAATGAGTTAACAATTCAATCTCAGTTATTCCTGGACTACAGTGGAGACTACAGTCCATGTTTTCTGTAGTTCCAGTCTCCAAGTGTCTCCAAGTTGACACTCCCACAATAACTTTAGAAGATATGTAAATACCAGTACACCACCTAACAGCATTAATATTTGCAGACACAATACAAATGACTACTAATACAGGTTAAAACACATGCATAATGAAGTAAAGAAATAACAAACAGCTCCAACCACACGCCACTTTCTTTCCTGACCACTTGGTACAGTCTGACGTAAATGACTTAAAATGACGTAAAATGTCTTAACAAGGTTAACAAGGTTAAGACCAAATTCAACCAAATTCAACCAAATTCAACCAAATGGAACCAAATGGAACCAAATGGAATTTCTACACTCTTAGTCCATTTGGACTCTTGGTCCCCAGACCCGAAATTGACAACCAGTAGAGCCTGCTTATGGAGGCTGGGGTTGCTATGGTGATCAAATCGGCATATTAGGCGAGATCAACTGGCAGCGGTTTCCCCGATTGGCCAGCCCCAACCGGATAGGCTTTGCGGATTGGTCAAGCGTGCTGTGACGTTTGTGCTGTTGTACCAATATAGTGCAAGCTTTTCTAGAGCGAGACTCGACCAACCCAGGACAATAAAGCCATGTTGTGCTGGTCAGTGCACCAGACGGGAGGTAAATAAAGCCATGTTGTGCTGGACAGTGCACCAGAAGGGAGGAAAATAAAGCCATGTTGTGCTGGACAGTGCACCAGAAGGGACCGCGGGGGGCCCTCCATGCTGCTGTTGCAGTGAGTCACAGGGTGTATTCCTTTGGAGGGTACGGCTACACCAACGACGGCAAGCAGATCGGTGTGCACATATTCAACACAGTATCTTTGTGCTGGACGAGGTTGCCCCCCGTGACGACCGGAGGAGGAGAGCGTCCGCCCGAGGTTCCCTCCCACCGCGTGGCCCTCACGGCCGTGCTGATAGAAGACGTCGTCTACATCTGGGGCGGATTAGTGAATTATTGGATAGAGGAGGCCAGCAATGGGGAGCTTACCATCTACGGGGAGCACTGCAACATGCTTTATGCGTTTGATTTGGAAACTCACAGGTGGACCAAGCCCGATGTTTCCGGGGCCGTTCCGGAGGGGAGAAGCGTCCACTCGGCCTGTGTCTTGGGGAAGGTCATGTATATCTTTGGAGGACAGAAAAACCAGGTGACTGCATTTAATGACATGTACATGCTAGACACCTCCACGATGGGCTGGTCTTTAATTGAGACCAAAGGCACTCCGGCACCCGTCTCATTAGGTCACTCTGCCACCATCATCGGGACAAAGATCTTTGTATTTGGGGGCCGTTGGGGCATGGACCACTTCAGACACATCAGCGCATTTGACACAGAGACCAACTGCTGGCTGAGCACGCCGTCTGCACGGCTCCTTCCAGAAGGACGCATGTATCATTCGGCCCTTGCCTACAACGGAGAGCTGTACATATTTGGTGGCGACAACTGTCCTCTGAACCAGACCTTCAATGATCTGTGGAAATTCAATCCCCAGACCTTCTCCTGGAGGAAGATCGAGCCCAAGGGGAAAGCCCCCCCCAGGATGCATAGGATGTGCTGTTGCATGGTGGGAGATCGTATCATCCTCTTCGGAGGGAAGCGCACACCTGATGACCTGTACATCTTAGACTTGAGCACCAGTCTGAAGACGTTATGCAAGCTAGCCGTTATCCAGCGCCGTCTAGAGCAGTCAGGACTCCCACACGACATCAGGTGGGAAATGGCAGCCATGACTACCAACAGCAACAGAAATATGTAAATAATATGACTACAATGGCGGAGAGCAAGTTCCAGACAATGAAACAGAAGAAAGGGAAAGACAAGAAGACCGGTGCCCTTAAAAATGCTTCCTTCATTCAGATGGGAATGCAGATCCCAACCAGGAAGAGAGAACCAAAGAGAGAACCAAACAGATGCTTTGGAAAAATGAACCAAAAGGCAAGGAAGAGGACTTCAAGAAACAAATATTTGTGAAGGAGAACGGGGAATAAGTGAGGGTATTTACTGCAGGTGGATGCCCTATGTATATATATTTATTTTTGGCATTTTGTGTTTTATTTCAGACAGATAATAGTTATTTTTACTGTATGTATTTAATTGTTTGACCTTTTTATGTCCATTTTCTTTTTTATCCAATTTCTTTCTTAATTTCTGTCACCTTTTCATGTATTTTTATTAAACAATTTTTGTCACCTTTTAACTCTTTGACTGCCCTTGACTCGATAACGCGCCAATTGCTAGTTTGTCCAGTTGGCCGTTAGACGCGTTAGATGAGCGTTCATTGTTTAATCTCTGATTGCGCTATTCTGGTCATTTTTCATCATCAGGTTCACTTTAGGATTCCTTCAGACTCCCCGGGTTCCGGTTTCATGACGCAGATTCCGTTTCCGGTTTTCTTTTTTTTTTTCTGGTCATTTTCGGCCAGAATAGGGAAACACACGGTTTTTCACACGGTATAAAAAACTAACGGAGAGCTCCACTCTCATCGCCGTCGTGTATCACATCGTAATTTTGGCGGATCGGAGAATCTGCGACCACGTCACATCCGGTTTGACATATAGACTGTTTGAGTCTGTTGGGGGGGGGGGGGGGGGGTGAGTGAGTGAGTGAGTGAGTGAGGCGATCGAGGTGTCTATTTGCTGCTCTCTGCTGGTGGAACCATCGTATGTGTTCAAAACCGCAGCTAGACAAACTATATGAAAATTAAATAACAAAATAACAAAACAAAAAAACACGAAAATCGCTGGCACTGGGGGAGTACTTTATGAAAAAAAATACTCTGGCAGTCAAAGAGTTGTTAACATGTATGTTTACTAAATTTTCTTTATACATTTTTGTTTTTTGTAATTTTTGTATCACTTATCACTACAATTATTTGAAAACTTTAGTTACTAGTTACTTTGTAGATTTTGATTATTATTACAAAACATACATTAACCACTTCAGCCCTATATACATTTCGGCCATTTGATGATAGCCGATCTACAAGCTCACAATGCATCGACAATGCGACGCATTGTCAGCTTGTAGATCTTCTATTTTCAAAGGAGTTTTATACAGTCATGTTATACATTTGAAAACTTGTGAAATGGGACATTCTGCATAATGAGTGCTTTCTACTTTTGGTACTTTAAGTACATTTTGATACCAATACTTTTGTACTTTTACTCAAGTATTTTTTTAATTTCGGACTTAATGTAGTAACAGAGTATTTCTACATTGCAGTATTGATACTTTTACTTGAATACAAAATGTGAGTACTTTTTCCACCACTGATGCGATGAGATGCGATGAGATGCGATTCGGTGCGATACAATGCAAAGGATTTATATTAAAGCCCACGTTAATTTCCCAAAACATACAAAAAATTACAATACATTTAAATTGAAAGCAATTTATTGCTGGCTTTGGAGGCTCTGTGGGTTGTTGGGAGATGAATGTACAATCAGTGGTAGGAAAAAGTACTCACATTTCTTACTTAAGTAAAAGTATAAATATTTTTCACAAGTTATCATTATAACCTTTTTTTTTGTTTTCAAATAACTGGAGTGGAGTAAAAAGAACAACGTTTGCCTCTGAGATGTGTATTGAAAATTGGAAATACTCAAGTAAAGTAAAAAATACCTCAACATTGTACTTAAAGGGCTAGTAGTTCACCTCCAAAATGACTTTTTTTCTATCGATTACTCACCCAATAGAACCTTGAATTCTTTTTTTTGTTTTTGTCGCATTAGGCTACTAAGCCAATAATTTGGCTCCAGTGGGAGACAAAGCGTCTCCTACCGCTGGTCATCGAATTATTGCCTCAGACAATACAAAAACAAAGAAATCTCCTTGATTTCAAGGCTTCATGGGGTGTGTAATTGATAGAAAATAAGTATTTTTGTCAGGATCTGTCTCTTTGTATATTATTCTGTAGTATTGTTCCTATTGTTTCCAGTTCTTCCTGTACCTTTATTATGTAGTGTTGTTCCTAGAGTGTTTCCTGTCTGCCCTACTGTTTGCTACCTGTCTTGTCTCACCTTGTCTGTAATTGCAAATGGAGTTCACCTGTGTCTTGTTAGTCCTGTGTCTATTTAAGCCTTGTGTTTGTGTGTGTTCTTCACCAGGTTATTAGTTATTGTCATCTGTGAGTATGTCTGTTCCAGTTTTGTCTACATGTCATTAGTTTAGTGTTTCCCAGTATAGTTTAGTTTCCCAGTTTGTCTTTGTGTTTCCAGTTCATTATCTTAATAAATATCCTTTAATTAGACTGCTCTGCCTCTGTCTCGTCGCTTCTGCGCTTGGGTCCAACAATCTTGTCTCACTCTGTGACCATTTTTTGGGGTAAACTATCCCTTAAGTACAGTACTTGAGTAAATGTACTTAGTTACTTGCCACCACTGCTTACAGTGCAGAACCCATAAACACAGTGACAGTAACAAACAATAGTGCAGATAGATATCATAGTGGAGGAGATAACAGATCTCACCTGGCCTATTCAGGTGTGTCCTACTTTCTGGAGCAAAAGCCTGATTGAAGTTGAAGTTGCGTGTGGGTGTGGGTGTGTGCGTGCGTGTGCGTGCGTGTATGTCACCAACACAATAACCAGGCTGACATAGGCCAATACCAATACAGACAGACACACAGTGCTGAGGTCAGTATGGCCTCCCAAGTACCAGTGGTGGGAGGTAATGAAGTACATTTACTCAAGCAGTGCCATACAGATTTGCGGTACTTTGATACTTTGAGTATTTAAACATTTCAGTACTTTGCAAATATTGTAAATTGTTTTACTCCTCTACAATATTGAACGCTTTGGTTTACAAGTTACTTTGTAGATTTAGATTATTATTACAAAACATACATTAACTAATTAAGCCCGATTTTATGAAAAAAAAATCAGATCTACAAGCTCACAAACTGTGGGGGGCAACAAGTCACATTCAGGACACACCTGTGCAAATCAGCACTAATAGGCAACACTTTGTGTTGGTGACGTCAGACCAGAGCTATATATAAGGCCGACTTTGTTGACATTCTTCTGCTCACGAGAGATTAGCAAACACTAGAACGAAGAGAAGAGAAGAGAGAGTTAACAAGAGTCAGCCGGAGTTGAGTTCCATCAGCGACCCAGAGAGACATTAACTCCTTCCAGAGAGCCAAGCATCAGATTCATCCATAGTTGGTTTCCACAGCCTAAAGCATATTCTCAGAGTGGCTTTGGATCTGGTTAACGAATCAGCTGATTATCAGTTCAACAAGCACCAATAGTCATCCCCACAATATCCTCACCACAATATTCATATTGAGCAAAACATGGCGGATGACAACAAGGATTCCATCGGAGTTCCTCCGGGGGGCTCCGTGATGTTCCTGATGGGGCTCCTGGCCGGGTACGTGGTCGCCAAGCGTGGCGTGGTCGGGGTGCTGCTGGGCACGGTGACCGGCGCGTACGTGGCACAGACCTACCAGGTGCCCAACATCGAGAGCACCGTAAAAGACTACTTGGATAAGTTGAAGAAAGTACCAAAGACCTACCAAGTGCCCAACATCGAGAGCACCGTAAAAGACTACTTGGATAAGTTGAAGAAAGGACCAAAGTGATTCACGGGGGGAAGAGTGCTCCTGATAGTTAGGATGTAGGCTATTGATCCTGACTGGGATCAACTGTATAACTGAAAAAAAGTATAACCGATTCATTGGTTCTCAAAGTGGAGTCCGGGGACCCCCCAGGGGTCCTTGGGGGGGTACCAGGGGGTCCCCCAGCTAAAATAGTCAATAAAGTGTCACTATCATTTGAACCCCTTTATCCATATTGTATACTTTGGCTATTCAAAAATAGCAGATCTACAAGCTGATAGCGTGGCACTCTGTGCCGCGCTACGAGCGTGTAGATCTGCTATTTTTCAAAGATCTTGAAAATGCGTGCAAATCTTTAAATCTTTTTTTTTGTAATTTTTAACAAATCTTTACTTCTGGGGGTTCCTGACATCTCACGCCCACCCATCCAAAACCACCCACCCAAAATAGCACCCATATGACCACTTAAGTGGTCATATGGGTGCATTTTTTGAGCATTTTTATTTTAATGATCAATTGTGTTCTGGCTTGGATCAATGGAACTAACTAACATAGTTTATCGGTATCTCAAGGTGACTGTGGTCCTTCTAATCTTTTCATTTAATTTTTTCATTTTCAAAAACATAAAAAAATAAAAATTAGGCCTAATTGAAAAACAGTCCCCCACACATTAGAAGGACAACATCAGTCCCCAGAAGCAGGGACGTATGTTTTCAATAAGTCTAACATGGTTAACATGGAGTTTGAAGTTGGGTTTATATAGGAGGGGGGTGTGTCTGATCAAATAAATATGAAATATGAATAAAGCAACTTAAAAACTGAACTGAAACTGTGGTTTTCAAACCTTTTAATTTCAAGGACCCCCATAACTCTGGGTCCATTTGGTTCCATTTGTACACTCTCAAGTTAACACACCTTCTGAGGTGCTATTTTGAACCCTCTGAAGGAACCCTGTTCCACACTTTGAGACCCACTGGTGTAGCAGAGTGTTTCAAGTGAGCCAACATGCACAATATCAGAACCCTGACTCTGTTTGACCAGAATGGAACAGAGCCTTCTTTAGTATCATTGGTAACACCTGTGAAGGAAGTAAGAAGAGGCCCAATTTCTCTCCAAAATGGCAGAACATACAGTAAGGTTGGTAGCCTGGTGAAATTCTCTGGAATATGAGAACAGCTGTTGTTGATAAGCAGTGATTTAACATTGGTTTATTTTTTTGTATTCCCCTAACTGTCCTTTTTTATTTTTTTTATTTAGAAATGTTTAAACTTTATTTTTATTTCCTTTCTAATGTTGTCGGTGTCTCTTGCGTATCTAATTATTTTCTTTTCTGTTATTTACTGAATACATAAAGGCAAAAGGCTTGGATGACAAAGTGCAGTACATTTTGTTCCACTCTGATGACAATCTTTCTGCATGTATTTTTCAGCACTTTGAATGATTCGATTTGTACCGAGGCATTGTGTTTGTAGATCGTCTATTTCCGACGCCGCGGTACGACGTATAAATCAGGCTTGAGATTCAGTTTTCTGTACTGTACAGTATGTCCATAAGGCGTTGTGTATATCCACAAGGCGTTGTGTACTATGCATGCGTCTGCATGCATACACTGGGTCATCCCGTAAGCAACCAGATTGACCCGATAGGCCTGATAGACACAAGTCTTAACAGCATATGGCTAAAGTAAGAAGAGCAAACCAACCTTACCTTCTTTCTATGGGTGCCTTAAGCCCCTAGAATCTAGGGGCTTAAGGCGCCCATGGAAAGAAGGTATAGGGACTTCTGTGGTAGGGACTTCTTTTTATTACTTGAACCACTTGAACCCTAGCATTCCTATTCAGGGGGAAACATTCACCAAAAATAGTCGATCTTTGTAGATTGGCTATGTTTGGCAAAGAAATTTGTTGCAGAGGGGAAAAAAAGAGTACAGAGGGATTAAAGGGATAGTTCACCCAAACAAATTATTTTTTTCTAGTCTAGTCCCCCCATGGAGAATTGAATTCATGGATTTTTTTTTGTCGCATTCCTAAGACAATAATTTGATGACCAGCGGACCGGTAGGCAGCGGTTTCCGGTAGGAGAAACAAAGGAGACTCTTTGCGTCTCCTCCGGAACCGCTGCCGGTCATCAAAATATTAGCTTAGGAATGCGACAAAAACAAACAAATATGGGGTGACTAATCGATAGAAAAAAAGGCATTTTGGGGGTGAACTATCCCTTTAAGTGGTAAAATATAAGATGCACATTAACAAAAAACAAAACATGAATGTATACACACTGACAGTGGTGTCAAACAAGTCTATGAAGCTATCTATGAAAAAGTTTAATCTGCAACACAATATTATACAATCATGTAATGGGGGGTCTCTGCTTCATCTCGGGGTGTTATTGGCCTGAAAAACATTGAAGACCCCTAACCTAGATTGAGTGAAGATGGGCTTCTACACCTACAGTATACCTGGACTGGGAGCATGCAGAGTTTCAGCAGGTTTGACTCATAGACTGTATAAAAGAGATGGACAAAGCCACACCTCTGCTTTCTACAGACCGAAAATGAAGCCTATTGTGTGCAATCCGCCATCTTTAATATATACAATCGAGCACGTCGGCTATCAAACGCTATTGCTTGTGACCAGACATGTGACCAAAGCGGGGGCGGGTCACCAGACATGTGACCAGGGAACCGGAAAACAATCCCCAAAGAATGCTATTGGTTGGGTAGCTTGTCAATCAAGAGCAGGGGCGGAGAATGAATGCTATTGGTTGTGTAGGTTGTCAATCAAATCATCCCGCCCCTCCTGGAGCATAGCCTCCTTTATCGTCAATCTTAGAATAAATGGGACCATAATTTAGCAAAACGCATATCATGATGAATGAAAGGAGACTTTAAACTATAGCGACTGGAAGCATAATAGTATTTATGACCATTTTTATTAAGGTAAGAAAATCTAGTCTAAAGTTTGTCAAAAACCCATCCACTTACAATGAGAGAATATTCTTTCTGACACCTGCAGGCCACCTACAGGCCATTCATATGAACTGTCTCTCTTCCGTATCGGCCTCATTGTAAATATGTCAGGCTGGCCCCTTGGTTTGACGTTGCGTTATCCCGCACAGCAGGCAAGAGAGCAAAGTGTGCTTCGATGTTGGAACAAAGTGATGCTGCTCCCCTCTCCTGGCTCCCAGCATCACTTCTACACACAGACAAATAAAGTTGCCAACTGGAACCAAAACTGGTTCTTCAGAGTGATGCCATAGAACAGCGGTTCGCAAACTGGGGGTTGGGACCCCAAGTTGTTTTTGGGGGGTCCCCAGATGATTAGCCTTATGTGCGAAATTGTTTTCTCACTCAACGTTAAACAAACCAACATACAGTATAAGTGTATACAGGGTATCTGCACATTTCTACAGTGACAGTTTGATGACTTTTAAGACCATAAAAAAATCACACCCAGTGTGAAGTGGGCGGTGTGGTCATCACAGTGGTCATCACAGTGATGGAAGGTCACTTTAAAAAAAAAATTTTTTTTGAAGTGCATAGTCCTATTTATAGGTTATTAGTTTCATCATGTGTCTCGCTAGCCAATCACAGTGCTGAATAGAGTCAGCCAATAGAGTCAGCCAATCACAGTACAGCTAGGGGTGTACTAATGCTAGGGGTGTACTGATTATGAGCCAATCACAGTACAGCGAAGGGTGTACTAATGAGGTGTCCCAACCCCACTTATAGGGGCGGCTACACCGCCCAAAAACAGTTAAACATTGTGAAAATTGTTGTGAGCTTGTAGTTCGGCTATTTTCACAATGTTTATCTGTGGAACCGAGTCAAACTGTTGCTTGTCAGGGTGTGGTGGGGGGGGGTCCCCAATTCAGCAAATATCATTATTTTGGGGGGTCGCGGTCTGAAAAGTTTGGGAACCCTTGCCATAGAAGAACCATTTTTTGGTTCCAGAGATGTATTTTTCGAAAATAGCAGATCTACAAGCTCACAACTGTGAGCTTGTAGATCTGCTATTTTCGATGAACGTCTGTCTATTAAGACATGGTTTAAGAGTTCAAAGGTTCCTCAAAGAACTTTGACCAAAAGAAAACGGTTCACTAGAACTAGACGAGGAACATGGAGAACCATTCACTTGACTAGATCAAATGGTTCTTTAGTGGTTGAGGGTTCTTTGTGGAACCATATAGCCTTTCAGAGTTCTGGTGGGGTCCTCGAAACGAAAAAGGTTTGAGAACCAGCGACGTAGAGAAAGTGCGTGTCATATTCCTTTAAGTCATTGTCTTGTAGAGTCTTGTCTCCTTTGTGTTACAGCCTCCTGGGAAAGCATCCTCCCACCTCCACCACCGCCGGCCACGCCCCATAAATGTTGGTTTTCGGGTCGCTAGTGGCTCGCTGTGTTGGTTGGAAACAAGAAGTAAAGACGTTAGTTTATCGCACCCCCCTGCGTTCATTGCATGTTTTTAACCCGTTAAAACCCGGGAACGCATCTGTGTAACCACTTTAACCATTATTTTAGACTTCAAAAATAGCAGATATACAAGCTCATAGAGCAGCAATGAGTGCTATGAACTTGTAGATCTGCTATTTTTGAATAATCGTGAAAATTTGTACAAATCTTTGAATATATATATATTTTTAAAGCGACATTTCTCAAATCTTTGCTTCTGGGGGGTCCCTGCAGGAACAACATATTTTGAGATGGGGGTCAAATAGCCTACATATCATTTTGGGGGTCCTTGCCATGAAAAAGTTTGAGAACCACTGATTATAGCACAGGGGTGGGCAACTTTGATGATGGAAAGGGCCACTATATTTCCACACTCACTCCAGAGGGCCACATTGCATATACTGTTTTCAAAAATAGCAAAAATAGCCGATCTACAAGCTCAAAACGTGTCGCAGTGCGACGCGTTTTGAGCTTGTAGATCTGCTGTTTTTGCTATTTTTGAATTGGAATCCTGATTTTATTTTTTGCTATTTTTGAATTGAAAAGTAACATTTTTATTTAATTTCAAATGCATTTAGTTATACTTATGTTAACTTTATGAACTTAAATACAAATACATTGGTCATAAAAGAGACAATAGAATTTTAATACTAGTCATTAAGCTACTAATATAGACTGAAGTAATTAAAGCGGGTCATGTTCGCATGTTTCGAATTGTAACAGTTGAAATCAATAATATATCAGTATTCTGATATTAACCTGCGAGCCACATTAAGTGAAGGTGGGGTGTAACACATTTTTTTGAGGATTTAGAAGACATTTGTAATCCCCAGAAGCAAAGATTCAAGGTACAAATGTTCACTTTAAAACATAAATATTCAAAGATTTGCACACATTTAAAAAAAAATAGAAGATCTACAAGCTTGTAGTGCAGCACTCGGTGCCGCGCTATGAGCTTGTAGATCTGCTATTTTTGAATAGCCAAAGAAATCTAAAATGACAATGACTCTTTGACAAAGTAGGCCTAGCTGGCCTAATTACCCACTTAAAGGAGTAGTTCACCCAAAAACGTACGTATTTTCTATCAATTACACACCCCATGAAGGCTTGAATTCATGGAGATTTTTTTGTTTTTATCGCATTCCTAGCCAATAATTTGATGACCGACTCCAAGGAGGACTAACCTTCTCAAATGGACTTTTCTCTCCACCTGCGCCTCCTGCAAACACCCAGCTGTCTCTGTGTTTCACTGTATTGATCATGGTGCTCCCCAGTCCAACGAAAATCTCTCTCATCTCTTCTGTCATCCTGAGGACAGAGCAGTGGTGGAAAAAGTACTCCCATTTTTTACTTAAAGGGATATTTCACTTTCGAACTTTCGCTTTTTTTTTCCTTCACTTTTTTTATCAGACACGCCCCCTTCCGGTACAAACCCATTGTAACTTCAAACTCCATTTTAACCATGTTAGATTCATCGGAAACACCCGTCCTTGGTTCTGGTGACTGCATTTCTTCAATAACCTTTTTCCTTTATTTTTTATAATTCTTTTTGAAAATGAAAAAAATTTAATCCAATAAAATAATTAAAGTAAATAGATGAAAAAAGTAATCGAAAAAACACGGCCCCCTCACGTATTAGGAGGGCAGGGTGAGTCACCAACACCAAGCAGTGGCGTTCCCAGAAATTACATTTAGGGCAGGCGAGATTTTTTTCTCGCGGGAGGGGGGGGGGGGTACTCGGGGAAAAATCTCGGGGGGAAACAAGTTAACAACAACACTACACTGACTACAAAACTGAAAAACGTTAATAAAAACAATATGCAAGTATAATCAATCAATCAATTATTCAGCGGTGGTCTCTTCATGTTGTAGTTTAATGGCTCAAGCTGCTCTCAGACTCAGAGCCCCTTTTATGCCAGGTGAGAACAGGTGATGGCCCAGACCCCCACACCTGGCACTCCTGGTACCCCATGAAGATAGAGGCTACATTTGCATCACTATAGGCAACGTCGCTCTGCTGAATGGATACGGTAGTGATTGGCTGCCTGCCCGTGTGAATGGAGGAGGAGGTCCGACGGCCACTATTCTCTTTGGATTTTTTTCACTGCCTGTTTTTCAGTCTTTTACTTTATTTTCTAGGGGAGGCTAGATTTTGGTTGGGCAGGTGGCCGCCTGCCCTGGGTCTATGGTGGGTACGCCACTGACACCAAGTACTGGTGTTTTGATGAATCTAACATGTTAAACATGGAGTTTGAAGTTATAATGGGTTTGTATAGGAAGCGGGCGTGTCTGATAAATATCAAATATCTAAATACTGAATTAAACGTCAAAACTGTCTGGGGGGCTCACAAAAGCCTGAGTAGACGATAAAATGACCCAAAGATTTTCTGAAGTCAAATATCCTTTAAGTTAAGGTATCAATACTCTGTTAGAAAGCACTCATTACGCATTATGTCCCATTTGGCCATTTCACAAGTTTTTAAATGTATGAGATCGGCTATTTTCAAATGGACGAAATGTATACAGGGTTGAAGTGGGTAATGTATATTTTGTAATAATAATCAAAGTCTATGTAAAAGTAACTATAATATTTGCCTCTGAGATGTAGTGGAGTAGAAGTAAAAGTATTGAACATTGTAAATACTCCAGTAAAGTAAAAAAAAATACTTCAAAATGTTACTTAATAAGTACTGTACTTGAGTAAATGTACTTAGTTACTTTCGTTCTTTATACATGTACTTCATGTCAAGTATACATTTGACAGAGCAACTTCCACTTGTAGTTGAGTAATATTTGACCGGAACGTACCACTCAAGCACTAGAGTTCAGTACTTTGTCTACCACTGACCATTTCAAGGGAAAATCACTGAGTTATGGACTCACATACTTTTTCGTCACGTCATCAAATGATGCGACCAAAACAATGGTTCCTGGTTGAATGGCCTTGAGGTACGCCAGAACGTCTTCTATCAGAATATAGGAGAAACACATATCGTCTCTGTCGGGTGGAAACTTCATTTTGCACGTCTTAAAGGGATAGTTCACCCTCAAAATAACTTTTTTTCTATCAATTAGTCACCCCGTGGAGACTTGAATTCATGGATATTTTTTAGATTTTGTCGCATTCCTAAGCCAATCATTTGGTGAACGGCAGCGGTTCCGGTAGGAGACACAAATAGTCTCCTTTGTGTCTCCCACCGGAACCGCTGCCTACTGGTCCGCTGGTCATCAAATTATTGGCTTAGGAAATTCGACGAAAACCAAAAAATATCCATGATTTCAAGTCTCCACATGGGGTGACTAATCGATAGGAAAAAAAGTACTTTTTTGGGTGAACTATCCCTTTAAGTACCAGGTCTTATGAGGTCTTATGACTTAACTTAAGACCTGTAGGCGTGGCCAATGCTGTTTGGCCACTCAAAATAGCCAAACAGCATTGGCCACGCCTCCAGGTCTTAAGTTAAGTCATAAGACCTGGTAAAATGTTACTTTTCAGGATTCAAATTCAATAGTATCAAAAGTAGCAGATCTACAAGCTCAAAACGCGTCGCTTCGCGCCGCGTTTCACGCCGCGTTTCGAGCTTGTGGATCTGCTACTTTTGATACTTTTGTATGACGCTGTAGTATGATCAAGTAGTAGGGCGTTAATTTAGGAAAAAACACAAAAAGTTAAAATATGGATATAAGAGGTTTCTGCCCGACAGCAACGATATCCTCAATTATACAATGTTGTTCATATCACTGCATTGAATTAGAAAATAAACTCCTCTGGCTGGTTCTCATCTTACCTCCAGTATTCATGTTAAATGAGGAAATGTTTGCTACTTTTCCATTTTCACCTGTAAGATAACAAAACAAATGTATATCTGTTGCTTGTGATGACACTTCTGTTTCATGGCATTAAAAAAAAATTATGTAACATGTATTATTGTTTTTTTTTTAATGGGCAACACCTCTTGTAGCTCCGTTGTCATTACTCATTACAGTGTTTGTCTATACGGAAGTACAGCTGAAAAAGGAATGCTGCAGGGTCCTATAGCACCTGAGGATAATTATTTTGGTTGTCAGAAACTGTTTATGTGAGTAAATACATTTCCAGTACATTTCCGGTGCCTATGTCATTTGGTGCGAGTGTCTGCAACAGACTCTTGCGAATACAAATAGTGCTTATAGTTTTTAGAGAAGTTGTCCAAAAAAGAAAAAACACATTTATGTGGAATCCTCATTGTGAAAAATATACCAGTGAAAGTTGTTTTATTGAAAAGGTATGACTTTAAGACCTACAGCATTATACTTCTTCTTACACAAATAGTGAAAATAGCCAATCTACAAGGTCACAACGCATTGTATCGCAACTTATTGTGAGCTTGTAAATTGCCAATGTCTTTATTTAAAAAAATCTATTAACATTTTTGGCAAATATGCCCAAAACAGGGACACCAGGGTGGGTAATATACAGTTTTAACTAAAGGTAGGGTAAGTGATTTATTTACTTAAAATAAGTGTTACATAGGTAGCTCTATATTCTGATAGTACTCATTGCTATAGAGTGTTTGTTCAGTAAAAGGAGTCTCCCATGTCTCTCCAGCTCTTTATTAAACAGAAAGTGCATTTTCAGTGCTCTCTCCTGATTGGCTTAAATTGTGTCACCAACTGAAAATGTATTATATTCTGTTAACTAAAGAGCTGGAGAGACCCATGTGACCGAACAAATGCTCTGTAGCAATGATTACTATCAGAATATAGTACTTTAACCTTTTAACAAAAACAAAAAAAAATACCAAAAAATATCACTAACCCTACCTTTAAATAGGCCTAGTTAATTAGTGATATTATCAAAACATAACCATCAAACTTATCAGATTGATTCAGTCTGACCAGAGGCATGGATGAAACATATCCCCACCGCCCATAAACATAAATGGGATATCAAAAGCAGAGGCATGGATATGGATTCACTCCTCATACGCTACTCACCATTTATCAGCACTATGTTCAGTCCATGTGCCACATTGTTGTACACATTACTCATGATACTGTTGAGAGAAGAACCAAGATTAGATTTAATATAGTCAATCACGGTCGATTATTTAACCCATTAAGACCGGGAACGCATCTGTGCCATTTTAAGATTTCTTTGGCTATTAAAAAATATCAGATATACAAGCTCATAGCCCGGCACCGAGTGCACTATGAGATCTGATTTTGATATTTTTTTTAATCGTGGAAGATTTGTGCAAATCTTTGAATATATATTTTTAAAGCGAACATTTATAAAATATTTTGTTCCAGGGACCCCAGAAGCAAAGATTTGATTTCGAAATGTTCACTTATATATAAATATAATACTCAAAGATTTGCACACAGTTTTTTTTTTTAAATAGCCAAAGTATAAAATAATGGTTCCAGTGGATCCAATGTAGTTATTATTTAGTCACAAGCTCTTGTTAATACTTTTCATTAGTTACATTTTCACAAGCTACAAGCTAACAACGCATCGACGCATTGTGAGCTTGTAGATCAGCTACTATATTTGCTACCTTTGACAAGTAGGGCATTAATTTTCGAAAAATATCGTCTCTGTCAGGTGGAAACATGATATGTCCAAAACTGTTACTGTAGAAAGTAGCAAAAGTAGCAGATCTACAAGCTCATAAGGCGTTGCTTCTCGACTACTCTCGACACAGAGGACAACAACACCTTAACCTTTGAGGCGTACTGTGCATGATACGTACGTTTTCCCGTCGAAGCAGATCTTTGGGCCCACGACGTCAGCTGCTCCGCTGCTTATGTGAAAAGCAAAGTGGTCTACGGGACAGCGTCTGGACAGGCTGCATTTATGAGGGGTTGGTGGAGCTGAAAAAATAACATAAAAACACACTAGATGGCACACACTAAAGCTGCGATTTTGAAACCTAGTTAGTTACCTTAGTTTAACCAAATCTGTACAGTATAGAGCGTCGCAGTTCCCGCCCACTTCCTGTTTTTTTTGGTGCCGGAAGAAAAAACTCAATGCATTTTTCCATTGACATTTCCAAAAATATTTATATCTATTAATTTAAGCCTCGAATCAAGCCATCATGACATGACATGAATCATGACCATAAACGTTTGATTCTGTGATTTTTTTTTTGTTGAAAACGGCAAAACAAAGGGTATTTATTAAATATAGTATATCATATAATTAAATATAAAATAAAAAAAAATCACAGAAAAAAACGTTTTATGGTCATGATTCATGTCATCTCGTGATGGCTTGATTCGAGGCTTAAATTAATAGATATAAATATTTTTGGAAATGTCAATGGAAAAATGCATTGAGTTTTTTCTTCCGGCACCAAAAAAAACAGGAAGTGGGCGGGAACTGCGACGCTCTATATGCTAGACTCTAGCGGTGGTTCTCAAACCTTTTCATGTCAAGGGGGACCCCTAAATTGGTACGGACCCTCATCTGACAATGTTTTCGAAGTGCTGCAAGCTTGTAGATCTGCTATTTTTGCACAGCCAACGTATAAATGGATAAAGCGGTTAAAATGATTGCAATGCTACATTAACTACTTTTGCTGGGGACCCCCTGGTACCCCAAGGACAAAGTATGGGGAGCGACTGTAGCATAGCGGGTCCTGCTAAACCTTCCCACAATCTCCAGGTGAAGGGGTTTTGAGTGGTCGTCCATGACAGCGTCCAGCTTCCTCGCTACACGCACCTTCATCACCTCCCCCACCCCGTCCAGGGTAGTCCCCACGATGGAGCCATGCTTTCCTTGACCAGCCTATTCAGGTTGCTTGTGTCCCCGGCATTAATGTAACAGCCCCCCCCCCCCCCCCCCCTCCCCCCCCCCGGCATGCAATCGCAAAGAAGAGGGCACTAGCCATTACAGACTGATAGAACATCTGCAGCATCCTGTTACACACAGACTGAAGGACCTCAGCTTCCTCAGAAAAGAACAATCCACTCAGTCCCTTGCTGTAGAGGCCATCAGGGTTGTCAGCAGTGATCAAATTCTGATTTTCTAAATCAGAATTTGCTGTCAAAATTAAGACTGGTTGTCAGTCCAGTCCAGTTGCTTGTTCAAGTGCACTCCCAGAAACTTGTAGCTATATCCACAATCTCCACCACCTCCCCGTGAATGACACTAGGGACCGGGGGGGGACCCACTTGCTCCTGCAATGATCCACGAGCATCTCCTCGGTCTTGCCGGAGGCAGTTCACCTCGCTCCACCTCACAAAGCTCCCCTACCGCGACGTCGTGCGACGTCGTGTTGTCACCTGTGATGCGAGCTGACAACGACGGTGTCATCTGAGTAGGCCTGTCACAATTATTACATAATCGCGTAATCGCAATTATTTGAGATAATCGCAATTATTTTGCATAATCGTCATAATCGTTTCGATGTTGAAAATGTTCCAAAAATTGCGGAAATAGCAGATTTACAAGCTTAGCAGAAATAGCAGATCTACAAGCTTACAGCGCGAGCTTGTAGATCAGCTATTTCTGCTATTTATATATTTTTAAAGCATTAAATGATTAAATATGTCAGTAATTTCATTGAATATTTAAGCTATTTGGCAAAATAAAGGCAAATAGAAATACATGTTTTATTCATTATGTTCCAAAGTTCAATACCAAAAACATAATTAAATCGTTAATCGCAATTATTTGTGTAGACAATTAATCGTCAACTTAAATTAAATGATTACGCTGCCTGATGCTGACGGTGTTGTTGTCCTCTGTGTCGAGAGTAGGCCCTTTTCGGAGGGATACGATAAACATTCCCTGCACGACATGCGCGTGGTCGTGGAGATACGCTAGTGCGTTTCCAATGGATGAAATGGCTAGTAGAGGGCTACGGCGCTTGGCTACGAAAATGTTCTGCAGGTCACACTACGTGGTATATAGTGTAACACGGTAGAACACACCACTGGGTAGGCCCTATTCAGCGGGTAGATGGTTGCATCCTCGTCAAGGTGGTCTCTCACCGGAGGTTTCAGGTGCTGCAGTACCAACCACTACAGAAGGCCGTCATGACCAGTGAAGTGAGGGCGACTGGCCTATGGTAGTCGTCAGGGTCATATCCTGTGGTACACCTCCTTCTTGCCAGCACTGGCACACAGGACCTCATACAGCGGAGGCAGTATAGGATGGTCTTGCAGCGCTTCATCAGGTTTTGGGGGGATCCCGTCGCTGCCTGGTGCCTTCTCTGCGGTCAAGCTGTCTTATGGCATTGGTTCTCAAAGTCGGGTCTGGGGACCCCCAGGGGTCTTTAGGG
The DNA here is from genome assembly GCF_963280865.1 of Gymnoscopelus braueri. Taxonomy (NCBI): domain Eukaryota; kingdom Metazoa; phylum Chordata; class Actinopteri; order Myctophiformes; family Myctophidae; genus Gymnoscopelus; species Gymnoscopelus braueri. The sequence continues at coordinate 49,434,587 of NC_137612.1, read as the reverse complement.
GTGTTCCAGGGGGTCCCCAGCAAAAGTGAATACAGCATCACAATCATTTTAACCACTACCATTTATACGTTGGATATTCAAAAATAACAGATCTGCAAGCTCAAGCTTGTACATCAGCTATTTTTGAACATTTTCGAATAATTTTGATTTTTACAAAACATTTTCAGATGGGGGTCCGCGGCCAAATATATACCTATACCTATATACCTTGCTGAGCTCCACAAGGGTTGGCTCTCTATATATAGCTCTTCCATAGTTGGTAGGCATGTAAAGGCATGGAGGGCAGAGGGAGACACGTGTATCTGTCTGGAGTCGAGGTCCTATTAGTAGTTGTAAAGAACATTCAGGGCATATTTGCCAGTATTAGCCATAAATAACACCACAAGGGGGATCATGGCACGATGCCCAGAAACCTATATAAGGGGATGAATGACCCATTCAGTCCCGACCTTTAGTGACCCAGTCGATCCCAACTTTCCCATATATGGAGATCCCCATAGATGGAGACAACCAGCCTCCCCAAGTCTGACATCATAGAATCTCCTAGACGGCT
>NC_137612.1:49385233-49433834 GCF_963280865.1 Gymnoscopelus braueri | reverse complement strand
AAGGCAAGAAGTCTCTTAGAATGAACGGGCATACCGGAAACTGTGGTTGTAGGGTACCGTTTCGAAGGCTAGTAAAAGCCATATAGCCTGGTGCGCATGCCCCAACTATTAGATTTTTAGAAAAACACTTCTAATTCAGTTTCTTTTTTTTGTGATGAAAACCACCCATTTTCAACGGGCCATAGCCCCAAAATGCCGATCGCGGTTGGAATGTTATTGTTCCAGTGGATACACAGATCCCTCCCCCAACCCACGGAGACGTTTCTCTTCTTTTCTTTTTTTTACACAACGCGGCCACCACGGTGTTTCAAAGATTACGCTGTAATTAAACAATGTTTAATATCTTAATCTTAAAAGCCATATATATATATATATATATATTTTTTTTTAACTGACTGCGTTGGTATCCATCGCCTTACGCCAGGCCAAGCTCCACCTTCGACGCCCTGTCTCCTTCACAAGCTGTCCAATGAAACACAGACTACGCTGGATCGCACACCTTTGACACGTCATTTCAGCAGTCCAGCACAGCAAAGTCTGCCACCTGGAAGTACTCAACAGAATTGAAGAAGCTCCTCTGTCTCTACTTGAAAAATACTTGGAATCTTCTACCAAAACAAAACAACACAAAAAAAGCAAAACAAAACAAAAATATTCTAAGTTACATTCCCACACTCGATTGGATCATTTGAACCCTAACCCTAATTAGTTTGCCTCAGGCTATCAACCAACCACCCTACACTACTATTTATTGGTTGAATTTCATGTGGATGCTAGATCCGTGGGGCAGCTGTAAAGAACATTCAGGCTATATTTGCCAGTATTAGCCATAGATGGATAGCACCGCAAGGTGGATCAGGATGCCCAGAAACCTGTATAAGGACTGACGCCATAGTCCCAGATGTGGGCATAACTGACATAGGCCGCTCCATATATGGAAATGTCTGACACTACCTGACATCATCGTAGTGACATTAGGGCCGCAGCCAACGGTATATAAAGGCTCGACATGCCTTGGTTGAGGGTGTTCCAGCAGCGACTCAGAGAGACATTAACTCCTTACAGAGAGATAAGCATCGTAGAGAATCCAGCAGTATTTGATTCTCACAGCCTATAGCAGCACATATCAGTTTCCCTTTTGTCAATAAAAACATCAATCACTCAATCAATCAATCAATCAATCAGCAGCGTCGCTTTTTCCAAATACATAATTGATTTGTGCAATTCTGTCCTGAAACTATAAACACATTCATAATTCAACAACACTCACTGGTGATGACTGGTGGTGGTGTTGCGTTCGAAATCCCTAGAATCAAAGTAAAACAGTCAGGTTGCCGTTTATTAAGCTACTGTATTATGATGCAGGCAAAAAATATATATAAATAAAGATGTAGCTGAAGACATTTAGCCTCACCCAAAAAGTTCTGAAAGTTTCTTGCGGTTGAGTGTATGTTTGGTGGTCCGGCAGAGATCCCCCATGCCACCAGGATGGCAACGATCACAGCGACAAGACACACGACCCCTGCCAAGTACACAAACCATAATTTCACTTGTTTAATCTGTATTCTGTCTGAGTTCTCTATCCTGATTGGATACAATTGGTATCCTGACCTGAAAATACATTTTCTGTTTGATAAAAGAGCTGGAGAGACATGGAGACTCCTGTTACAAACATCAGAATATAGAGCTAGTTAACACTTATTTTAACCAAAGAAATCACTTACCCTATATCTTTCATTCATAATAGCCTATATTTGTGTAACTTTGGGTCCTGGAGGTCCTTTAATTACTAGAAATGTAGTGGATTACAATACTTGTCTTTGCATTGTGGTCGAGCAAAAAAAAGTACTGTAGCCTAGTAGTAATGTTCACCTCTGAAAACTCTTCAAATACAGCCCAAAGAACCTGTATATCGAACTTGTTGTCGGGCATCAAACCATATTTCAACGTTTTATGTTTTTTTCATAAATTAACGCTCTACTTCATCATCCAAGAGTGCCGCACAAAATGTGTGAAAATAGCAGATCTACAGGCTCACAACTCGTCGCATCTGCTATTTTCAGTATAAAAACAATAGTTTAGGACGAGGTTTCTACCAGATGGCGACGATATTATGGAAAGCATCCTCTTACCTCGTTGTCTCATGTCTGCTTTTCCAACCAGATGGATTCAGGTGTACTGCTCCAACAATAATGACGGAGATGCTCCAGGTGCTTAAATGTGTAATATTGTCAACAGAGCAGGCTTTTGCGTGGCATTTCACACTGTGGTTTAAGTGTGAGTGACACGGTTCACAGCAGAATATCATGTTGTGGTTTGCATTGTGACGCTGTATTGTGTACAGACACAGACACACACACACACACACACACACACACACACACACACACACACACACACACACACACACACACACACACACACACACACACACACACACACACACACACACAGCCAACAGGCAGATAGATGATCAGGTTCAGGGAGAAGACAAACTAACTGTAACAGATACGCTTTGGATTCTATAGAGAATGGAAGAGGATATTTCTGGGATGTCAGCATGCATTTCAGAGCAGCAGGGATCAAGGGACAATTAAGTAACTACTATAACAGTGGTAAAAAGTACTTTTACTCTATTACCATTGGTGGAAAAAGGACTCTTTTTGTTTTTACTGAAGTAAAAGTATCAATACTGCAATGCAGAAATACTCAGCTACAAGTAAAAGTCCGGAATAAAAATTTTACTTGAGTAAAAGTACAAAAGTATTGGTATCAAAATGTACTTGTACCAAAAGTATAAAGTACTCATTATGCAGAATGTCCCATTTCACGTTTTCAAATGCATAATAAATATAAAAATCTTTTGAAAATAGCAGATCTACAAGCTCACAATACGTCGCATCGCGACGCATTGTGAGCTTATAGATCGGCTATTTTCAAATGGCCGAAATGTATATAGGGCTGAAGTGGTTAATGTATGTTTTGTAATAATAATCCAAATCTACTTTTTTTTTAAGTACTGAAAATTGGAAATACTCCAGTAAGTAAAAATACCTCAAACTTGAGTAAATGTACTTAGTTACTTTCCACCACTGTCTAATACAAATCTTTTACTTGAGTGAATGTCCATTTGTCAATGCTTTATACTTCTAATCCACTACATCTCAGAAGAAAACTCCATTATCATTATTTGAAGACTTATGTCAGTTACTTTGTAGATTTAGGTTATTACAAAACATACATTACCCAATTAAGCCAATAGCCAATCTATAAGCTCACAATGCTTCACGATGCGACAGGTTGTGAGGTTGTAGATCAGATATTTTTGATAGAATTACTTTTGGTATATAATAGTAAATATTTCTAATAATATCTTTATTACAGAAGGATTATTACTTGATATTCATAACTGTTTTATCTATTGATTAGTTTTACTATCACTGGTTCCCTTTATTTAAATTCCATTGCTGTGGCTGCCCTCTAGAGGTCACTTCAGACTCTACATGGGTGAACCCTTATCTCTTGTTATGCCCTGATGAAGACAAGCTGTGTGTGTGGTTCAAACATGTTGGCTTTGTAAACCATGTATCCACTCATTTTGAGTGCCTGGTACCTACATTTCTTGTCTTTCTATCTTCATTCTTATAGTTCCAACTCCAAGAGCAGCAGATATCATATTTAGTCTCAAAACATTTTACTCACTCCAAGCACCTGTTTTATGAAAGTATTCCATAAGTGTTGCGCTGGGTGGACACGATCGCCTCGGAAAACAAGGAAGTGTAGTTGACATTTTTGGTTACTGCATTGTCTATTTCTCGCTTAAAATGTTTAAGCGACACCACCTGTCAGCAGGCTGCCTGATTTCTCACAACTGCATGTGAGACTATATTTGCACAAAGGCCTATATTATGTTCTGTATCTGTTACTGTTCTATTGCTACACCTTATGTACACATCTGCTTCTATTTTTAACCTCATGTACATACTGTACCTGTTACTATGTAGGCCTACTGCTCCCCCCACCCCTTTTTTTTAACCCATTCAATCTGGGAACGCATCTACAAATGTCTTCATCAATTCCTGTGCTATGAGCTTGTATATCTGCTATTTTTGAATAGCCAAAGTATAAAATAATGGTAATAGCTAAAATCTAAAATGACACAGACGCATTCCCGGATTGAATGGGTTAACCTCATACCATTGCCATTCTCATGAATATCTGGAAATATCTGACCTGCTTGTATATGTCATACAGTATGTATGTTCTTCTTATCAGGAATATTCAAATATCTTGACCTGTTTTTATCCTTGTTTTCCTAGTTCTTTACTGTCTCCGCCAGGCCGAAGGCATGGTGGAGAGTATGTTTTACCCTCTGTCCGTCCGTGTGTGTGTCCGTCCGTCTGTGAACACCTAACATTGGTCAAGCTTCACGTGACATCACAATATGTAATATAAATAGGTAAGACAGAATTAATCAGGAACAGTTTTACCACCTCGCCTGGCGGACACCTGTGCACATTTTCTAGTTTCTATATCTATTATTCTTCCCTTTCCTGAAAACAAAAAATGGATGGAGTTTGTATGAAAAATTCTTCTTCTTTACACCTGTTAACCTGTGATGTGACAATAAAGATGATTCTGATTCTGTGCAGACCAAGTACATTAAGTCTGTTTTTAAACCAATTACATTTTAAAGGTTGCTGCTTTAAAACCCTGGATCAACATTTCAGCAGTTCACGTACCTAAATATATGAACTTAAACATACGTGGACCAAGACTTCATACATAACAGCTATTCATTCAGTCCAAGAGTCACCAAAACAATGAGGTTTTTACTTTTTAATGCCATTCTCAGATCAACTCACCAAGCTTTTGATACAAACACCCAGAGAATGGAAGACATATACAAGGTGTTTGGTGACACAAACGCCGGTGTTTTGAGGTCATAGAATGTTGCTTAGGATTACTTTACAAAGCAGATGCAGATGGATGCAAGATTACGGTCATGAAGAATAACAATAATAAAAAAAAGTAAGACAATTAGACAATACATGCCCCAAACCATACACCTTTTAGTCTTTATAGGTAACACATCTCCGTTCAGTCCAAGAGCCGCCCAGGTGATGAGATTTACTCCAAAAGTTCCTGTCATAAGAAAGGATGACGTTAGAATGTCATCGTATCAAATTCTCCCTGCAAAGGACTATAAAGCGGTTGTTCCCAAACTCTTTTAGCTCGAGACCCAAAAGAGAAGTTTGTTTATCTACAAAAATACAATGCGACAATGCGTTATTTTTGGAGTTATAATTTAGGTTCATATTTTGCGGGGTGGACAAACATTTTAAAGAGGATTGGGCTAAACCATGGTTCTCAAAGTGTGGTCCGGGGACCCCCCAGGGGTCCTTGGGAGGGTTCCAGGGGGTCCCCAGCAAAATGTGTTGATATAGCATTAAAATCAATTCTACCACTTTATATACTCTATATACTGTACATTGGCTATTTGAAAATAGCAGATCTACAAGCTCACAACGCGTCGCGAAATATTTTGGAATATTTTGGAAACATTTTAACACACATCCTGTTATCAGTGTCCCTGAAACAAAATCTGTTCCCATGTTAATATGGGGGTCCTTGACATGACAGTGTTTGAGAGCCACTGGGCTGAACTCCAATGCACTGACCTCATCAGACTCCTCCTCTCTGGCTGAGCCGGGCCCCTGGTCGTCTGCAGCAGCCTCCTCCTCCTCCATCTTCCTCAGTGAGGAGTATCTGTACGAGGCCTCACTGAAAGCACATCATCACCCAGGGTCATGCTTAGTGTCACTTAGCTAGACCATCAGAGCTCTCTGCCTATTATTGATACGTCTGGTGACATCTAAATTCAATGAGTGGGCCAAAACTGGGTCGGGTTGAAACAGTTCTGAAATGTTAAAGAAATAACAGCTTCACAGGACCAATGCAAAGACTACAGGCCTGTCACAATTATTAAATAATCACATAATCTTATTTAAGAAAATCACAATTATTTTGAATGAGCTTGTAGATCTGATACTTTTGCTACTTTTGAATTTGAATCCTAACAAGCAACAGAGGCGATATTCATTCATTACATTTATTCATTCATTATATTATATAAATTCATTCCATGTATTAATTCATTATATTATATTCATTCATTCATTATGTTGGCTTACTTGACACGGAAGCAGTATTTCTTGATGATCAGCACAGCAGCAATAATTGCTGACAAAATAACAAAGACCACAGATGCAATGATTCCGGGATGCAGCCTCGGTCCTTCCTAGAATAACAACAACACATACATTTGATCATTTATAATAACACATATGATATATAACAGCCCATACATCTGATCATATAACAGTCAGAATCAGAATCAACTTTATTGCCACAGGTTAACAGGTGTAAAGAAGAGGGCAACATTCTTTTTCGTGCAAGCTCCATCGTGCATAATTTTCAGGAAAGGAGGGGGGGGGCAAAGAAATAGGTCAAGATATGTATTATGTACAAGGGCAAACCTGCATATATAGCATAAACGATGTGTATGTACATTAGGTTAGTAGATATAAGGTTCAAAGGATAGCAGGTATGTGCATGAGGTTAGATATAAAGTGCAGCAATAAGGTGAGATAAAAAAAAGAAAAAGCTAGCCTGCTGCTAGCTTTTTTTGCAGTATGTAAGCCAAGGTGTAGCTCTAGAACGGTAACAGATATGGGGCACAGGCCTTTGTGCAAGAAAAACATATACAGTATAGTCTTACGTGCTGGTGATGACACAGTCCACATGGGGTTAAAGTAAACCACATGATTGCATGGTGTAAAAGTGGGTGAGATTTGTGAAAGCTCTTAACATTGCAGTTACAAGAAGAATGAGAATAGAGAAGAGACAATAGAGAGGAAAGGAACACAGAAGAACACTATTTTCACTGTTTGTTTGTTTTTAAAACTTTTTGCCCATAATGTGATGTCCAAAATAGCGATTGGTTACTATTCGACTACTTTATTAAATTATCGATTAATGCTTTAAAAAAAAAGTCCAATTAACTGTTGCACCCCAATTTTTTTTTTTAAATATATAATTTTAAATGACTTAGTGCATGATTATTTGATCTAATACGTGATTACATGCTACTCGTGGTTCCTAACAATAAAGAGTGACAGAATAATAGCCACTGACACATATGTGGACAAATGCAACATATAAACAAATAACCTGATATACGATCCCGACATCCCGTTGTATTTAAGTACATATTATATGGCACTTGTTCATCTATTGTTGTTACATGTTAATAAACAGTCAGACTTGTCCTAGCCATGGATCACAAGACGGTCGTCTGTCATGATGACCGTCATGGATGAACTTCAAAATAGTGTTTGCACTTTCTCCCTTTTTGACCCGTACATCTACATAAACTATCAAATTTTAAATATAAAGTGCTGACCCCATGGCCACGGATGTTCCAATCATGTACGGGCCCTCAGAAGTACCCGTATTGTTCAATGAAATCATTTTAATCCGATCAATGGCCATTTTCTTCGCATGCTTTCAACTACGCGACCCTATCGGTTGGGAGGTGTATTGCACGCTGACACAGTATAACTCTGTGTGAAATTGGCCATCGATCGGATTAAAATGCTTCTTATTAAACAATACGGAAGATACAGGTACTTTTGAGATTCCGTACATAATTGTAACATCCGTGGCCATGGGGTAAGTATTTTATATTTGAAATCTGAACGTTTATATAGATGTACGGACTAAAAAGGGAGGAAGTGCAAACACTATGTTGAAGTTCATCCATGACTGTCATATAATAATGTATCAGGGCTAGTCCCGACTCCTATCATAACCTTATGTAAATCCAATATTTACCTGCAGATTGGACATGGTTGAGTTTTACAGAAAGTAGGCTAAGTTGTTCTCATTGCCAAGCTGCAGTCATTTGGATCTGATTCTTTAAATTAATGTTTTAGATCTAAATGTTTCAGGGTGTTTTCTATCTTGCTGGGACCTCGATCGTCCATTGCTGTTTACTTCCTGATCTCACCTGTTGAAACCCCGCCCACTGCCAGTAGTGGAAAAAGTACTCACACTTTTTACTTAAGTAAAAGTATCAATACTGCGATGTAGAAATACTCTGTTACAAGTGAAAGTCCGGTATTCCAAATTTACTTGAGTAAAATTGGTATCAAAGTGTACTTAAAGTACCAAAAGTAGAAAGTAGGACTACTCAATATGCAGAATTGTCCCATTTCAAGTTTTCAAATGTATATGCGTTGCATCGTGACGCATTGTGAGCTTGTAGATCTGCTATTTTCAAATGGTCGAAATTGATATAGGGATGAAGTGGTTAATGTATGTTTTGTAATAATAATCAAAATAACTAAGTAGGCTAACTAACTACTAGTTTGCAAATAATGGTAGTGGAGTAAAAGTAGCCTACAATATTTGCCTTTGAGATGTAGTGGAGTAGAGGTAAAAGTACTGAAATGAAAAATACTCCTGTAAAGTAAAACATACCTCAAAATTGTACAGTATTGAGTAAATGTACTAGTTACTTTCCACCACTGCCCACTGCGTTATACTCTGCGGTGGGACGGTGTTGCTTGCTAAAAAGAACAGTTCTGCCAGCAGCTTAGCCTTGTTTGTGTAGATCTGTTCTTCTTTTAGGCAAGCGACACCCTTGTGCAATGGAGTATGAAAGCTTAACCCTTGACTAGCCTTTCACTTTCATCAAGCTATACTTGCCATGACTGATCACCCGCTTAATCAATACCTCACAATAAGATACAGAACTTGCGGAGAAAGTTCACTTTAGTAGGAGTTTTGTCCATTCAGCCTTTGCATTATTAAACGAACTGCCTCGCTGACTTGTTGTTTGGACATTATATGTAGTGTCTTTACTGGAGAAGCATGCGGAAAGGCAGGTGGACCACGTCATGGTGGCTTGGGTCACTGACTACCTCACAGACAGATCACAGCATGTGAGGCTGCAGGGATGCAGGTCAGACATGCATGGTGTGAAATTACACTGTCATCGTCAACTGCATCACAGATGACAACAGGAGTGAGCATGACACCTTGCTACTCTTTTTCACGTTCTGCATCAGGCAGGAGGATTGTATAGGGTGCTGTATACTTAATTCATATTTGTTTGAGGGTGTCTTTATTGTGATGTTATTCGTCTGTGCCTATTGTACTTCTTTACCCTGAGTCTGTAACATTTACTGCTGTGCTGTCTCTGGCGTCTACATTTCCCCCGGCGGATCAAGGTATCTTTCTATCTCCTCAGTAGATAGATAGACATGGGGAAACAGTAGATACTGTATTGTTTTTATGTATTCCATGTTGAACAGGTTAAAAAACCAAATATCCCTCTGGGGCAATAAAGTCTGATGTAATCTAACTGGCAATTCTGGTCTCTTGCTCTCTTTATTACTCCCTCATACATGACATAACAGCAAATAAACAAAAACAAAAAAACACAAACCTTTGCAGTCCTTGTACTCTCCCACAAATACAAACATCTGTTTCCTGAAGTCCTCTTCCATAACTGTCTGTTTCTTTATCAAAAGCATCTGTTTCTACTTTCATTCCTGATGGAGATCAACTGGGTCTAGAAGGTTATATTCTTTGAGATCTTGTCCTTTGCAGTTCAGTTGGTAGAATATTCTCCCCTCCTTTATGGTGCTGTTTGGTTCCTGGTGGGTATTCACTGATCACATTCCTGTGGTCTGCTTTCTCTTCCATCCGAATGAAGGGACCTTCATATGGGCGGAAATCTCCCAGTCTTTTCCTAGCAGTTCCACTACCAGGAAATTCTCTCGTGGCTAATGGTAGTCATGGATAGCAGTTCCCACCTGATGTCCTGTGGGAGTCCAGAATGCTCCAGACCGTACTGATTAACTGCTAGCTTGCATAACGTCTTCAGACTAGGACTCAAGTCTAAGATGTGCAGGTCATTGGGTTCGGATCCATACCCTGCAAAGAGGATGATACGATTTCCCACCATGCAACAGCACATCATAGACCTCCATGAACACGGGCCTTTACCATTGGGCTCAACTCTCCTCCAGGAGAAGGTATCTGGGTTGAATTTCCACAGATCCTGGAAGGTTCGGCTTAGACAAAAGTTGTGGCCACCAAATATGTACAGCTCTCCATTATAGGCAAAGGCTGAATGACCCCCACGCTCATCTGGAAGAAGCTGTGGAGAAGGCGTGTGCAGCCAGCGTTCGGTCTCTGTGTCGAACACTCTGATGTCGTTGTAGTGGTCCTCAACCTCGTCCGCTTGCCCCCCAAATACAAACATCTTTGTCCCAATGATGGTGGCAGAGTGACATAATGAAACAGGTGGCAGAGTGCCCCCGGTGTAAATTAAAGACCAGACCATTGCGGTGGTGTCCAACCTGTACATGTTATTGGTGCATCCAGTCAGCCGGTTGTATCCTCCAAAGACGTACATGACCTTCCCCAAGACACAGGCTGAGTGGGCGCACCTCGCCCCTGGAACGCTCCCACTACTCCTGGGCCTGAACCATCCGTCGGTGTCGACATCAAATCCGTAAAGCACATTGCAGTACTCACTTACGTAAGTAAACCCCCCCCAGATGTAGATGGTATCTTCTATCAGCGCGGCTGTGTGGCCATAGCGCATGCGGGGGACCTCAGGGGGACGTCCCCCTCGTCCAGTTGTCACCAGAGGAAACTCTGTCCAGCGTAAGGACACGGTGTTGAAGACGTGCACACCGATCTGATCACTGTCGGCTATGTTACTGTGCCCTCCAAAGGCGTACAGCCTATCCCCCACTGGCACAGCAGCGAGAATGGTTGTTTTCGGTCCACCATCCAGGTGCACAGTCCAGTGCAACATTTCACGTTCCAACACGTCCGAGCATCAGTGGTCTTGTAAGTCATAAGCTTTAACACCTTCAGAATGCTCATTAAAATGCACTACCCCTTACTATATTTGGACGGCGGCAAAAACATCACGCAAAGCTTGGCCAATCCGCGAGGCCGATGCCTTAGGTTGGCCAATCAAGGAAGCCAATGTGTCACCAGCCCCTGTGCCACGAAGCACAGTCTGTTTGTCCCTGGCATTGTTGCAGTGTGGTTCTGTTGTAGGCAAGCCATCTAGAAATGTCTGTAGCCATGTTAATACTGTTCCATCCATTCTCGCACCCTCCACTCACGTCATTTCCTCGCGCCTTAGCCCCGGGGCCTGCGATTGAGTAGGACTCGGAGAGGCAAGGATCGATGAATCGATCAAGAATGCTTTAAGGAATGGGAACGCAAGTGTCACACAGCTGGATTGCTGGACCACTCTGGCAATCCAGGGGCCCCTGGAGGACCCTGGGGTCGCGAGGCTGATTGACAATTCACTAAAATATATAGGTTAGTGCTAAAATATGCGGGCTCCTCAGCCTATACATATACAATACAGGCCCATCCTATATGGCTGTCTGACAAACATACCTGACAAGTATTTTTAAGTGCAAATGTAAAGACTGTGTGATAAAATGTCTACAGGTGCTTTCTTGACCCACGCATGCCTTACAACTTGAGTAGTGTGTGTTTGTGTGCCTAGCCGACTGCCTGTTCTGGGTATGTGGGCCCGGGGTCTCCTAAAGTCTAAATCCGTCCCAGTGTGGAGGAGCATTCTGATATCCTCGCTTCCAAGTGGCTTGGGGAGCCTACATTTTTGTATTGGGGTTTAGAAATATTTAACTTTAACTTCGTAATGGACGTGAATATCATTGTCCAAATATGGACTCATACGTCATGGATACGTCATGGATCAGTGTTTCCCAAACACTGGGTCGGGACCCATTTGTTTGTTGTGGACAATTTTGTATCGGTTGCGAGTAAATTATAGATTTTTTCCTCTAAATTCTTTCAAAATTATAATTTTCAAAGAAGAAAAATTTGTAAAAACTGCAAAGATCAAATTTCTTTCTAATATGGCTGCTGTGTAAGCTTGTTCAAAAACAAAATGATTTTATTTTGAAGGTGTAAAACTCATTGAACCGGTACGCTTTTATTCTGAAGGTGTGCCAAATTCATTTTTGTGGTGCGCATGCGAACTCTGTCCCTCCCGGCTATGTTGTATCCTGTGCTCATGGATGTATCAAAATGCTGCTAGTAGGACGTTTACTTGACATAAAGTCTCATGTATGGATAAATAACCGTATCGTGGAGAACCGTGAGGATGAACCGGTATGACTCTTTGAACATGTTGGATACGAAGCACAAGGTTAACGTGGTATACAGACTGTATGATACAGTTGGCAACAACGTGCCAGCTAGTAGATTCTACATGGGAAGTAGTCAAGTTCACCCCTGGAAACAGATGCATGTCGTCGCTGTCAGATCCAATGTAGTTATTATTTAGTCACAAGCTCTTGTTATTTGGTTAGAAACCCACAGACTGAATTAACCAACACTGACACTTTCTTTCTTTTTTTTAATGCCCAAAAAGAATCAACTAGATCTGTGAGCATTGTAGATGTTTGCTACTCACTTTTACAATGAAGTAAGTACATTTATTTACGAAAAAATAACTTAAAATATGGAGATACAAGGTTACTAGTATACATTATTCTGATTAATCGTGTTGTATGAAATTATAATCTGTTTAAGACCATTTCGAAAATAAAATGTATTATTATTGTCTCCGCCAGGCCGACAGGCATGGCGAAGACTGTTTTGCTGTTTTGTTATCCACCTGTTTCCTAGGCTTTTCACTTCCTGTGTGTGTTCCACTTCCTGTCGATTTGATCCAATGAAATCCAATGAAACTGGTCAGATGACTAATGATATCCAATGAAATCCGACAGGAAGTGGAAAACACACAGCCTAGGAAACAGGTGAATAGCACCACTAGGAGGCCGATTTGTGCAAAACACATTTTTGGACAGTACTCCTACAGATTTTGTCCAAACATCACGGAAATCGGTACACAGTATCTCTAGTCATTAAACAAAACTGTTATTTCAGATTTTCTGGGTCCTAGACTCGGACAACCAGTGAGTAGTATTGTATATGCAGAAACCACTCCCTTTGAGTAGCATTTTATAATAATTATTTTATAATAATTAATTATAAAGTGAAATCATTTAACAATATAGTTTGAATGTAGTTTTGGTTCCAAAAGGCTTTAGTCCTGAATTTAGAACGTTGCTTTCACAGTTTGAAAACAAACTTTATTAGATTTCTTTCCTGTGGGGTGTATGAAGGAGTCTTGCCCTATGTTCCCAGGGTCCTATGTTCCCTAGGGTCTGGGTTAAAAACATACATAACCAATTATGCCCTATTCAACGAATCAGAAGTATGATGAAGAAAAAGAATAAACCTGCACACTCATCTGCTGAGCTGCTCCAATGTAATTTAATGACATTAGTTTCGAGCCAAGGCTCGAAACCAATGTCAAGGCTTTCGAGCCAAGGCTTGAAACGTTCCCATTAAATTACGTTGTATCTGGCAGAAAATAAACGTTGACACAAACTGTTCCCTAGCAACGCATTGTGAGCTAAAAGATACGCTATTTAGGTTTAGAAGTGGGAAAAAAATAGGCTAAGTATAAGACCCTGGGTGGACCCTGGTCGACAAAGTATCTAGAAAGAGAACGTGACGTCACCCCATTGAAAGTAATGGCAAAAACCTCTCAAGATGGCGCCACCTGTCCATTGAACGGTTCCTCAAGCTATATAGGATTTAAATGATTGAATTATTGGTTAAACCTCACTGACTGTATTCCTTTTCCATCCTATCTTTGTAGGTGCTTCCTGTAATGTCTCTTCTGCAGCAGTGAGCCATAGGAACTACATATCTTTTATAGTTCTTCTCTGAACTGTTCACTCCAATGAGGTATGTCTTATATAATCAACAGCACACCAGCCTGGAAAATTATACATACACCTGACCCTCAGCGATCTACAGCAGTGTTTCCCAAATCTTTTAGCTCTAGACCAAAATAGAATTTTTACGTCATCCCCTCAAAGCGTGCTAAGAAATTACGCCGCACTAGGCTCTAAGGCGTGCCTCTTGAACCCAAGGGGGTAAATAATAACTGTGAAAGGCAGCAGTAAACAGAAGGGTGTTTTAAAAGGCGATCTAAAAGAACTAAGAGTGGCAGCCGACCTTCAGTTTATGTAATATTATATTAGTATAAATAAACGGAATAAAAAAACGGATATAAAATATAATAATTATTTCGCATCATCGCCTTGATATATAACTGCGTTAGCCTATGTTCTCATAGCAAACACTCAGGACGGCCGCGGGGGTGTGTTTGGGCGCATTGTGTCACTCAAGATGGCTGTGGGGGCGTGTTTGGGTTCAAGCTTGTAGAACTGCTATTTTCACTATAACTTTTTGTTTGTTTGTTTCTGTTTGTTAAAAAAAAAGTTTAATGTTTTGAATCAATATATAAAAAAAAAACGACCCATTAAAAATGGGTCCGCGACCCAAACATGGGCCCTGACCTTAGCATGTTGATGCTAAGGTAAGAAAGACGCAAATATTGTGAAAGGCCGTTGTGAGCTTGTAGATCTACTATTTTCACAATATTTATCTGTTGAACCGAGACAAACAACATGTAATGCCTCAACTCCTACAATTCCAAGATAAATGCTTGTCAGGGTGGGGGTTCCCCAGTTCAAATATGATTATTTTGGGGGTCCCCTGTTCAAATAATGATTATTTTGGGGGGTCGCGGCATGAAAAGGTTGAGAACCACTGTCATAGATGACTGATGTTACAGGCTGGCCACATGGAAGCCAGGCTGTATTGTTTACGTGTTGATGTTTGTTGTTATTCGAGGTACCGAGGTGCTCCCATCCCTGCATGGAGCCATGGGACCTGCTGCCTGCACCACTTCTCTCTTCCTGGATGTCTGTCAGGAAGAGCCCCTATTGGCCGGATCTACAGCACTCACCCTCAGACCACACCCCCTCCACCTGGTAACTCCACCCCTCCAGAGGATAAGGGAGGGGCCGAGTTAATGAAGGATCGCGCCTTGGCTGCATTACAGGTCTATTAGTTCTGAATAGGGAAATACATTGAAAAAAAACTGTACCTTCTTATTTTGGTGTTCATGATTAATATTACTACTTACTATTATTATTATTATCATTCAGATGATATCAGAGTACGAGCAAATACAAAAATATGTTTAAAATATTTTGTATGTTTTTGCTCTATGTTCCAATAGTAATCATTGTGTTCAGTAATAGGGATCTCCCTGTCTGTCCAGCTCTTAAGTCAACAGAAAATACATTTTCAGTTTACAATACCAATTTCATCCAATCAGGAGAGATAAACAAGTGAAATGGGATGTAATAAAACTAAAACTAAAAAAATTGCAGACATAATTGGAACTGGAACATGATAAAATTTCACTTGATCGGTTCTCTCTCCTGATTGGATGAAATTGGCAAAACCACCTGAAAACATATTTTTTGTTTACTGAAGTGCTGGAGAGACCCCTGTTACTGAACAAACACTCTTTATACTATAGAAATGATTACCATCAGAATATAGAGCTTTAACTTTTTAACCATGAATTTATATATTTTTTTTAACCAAAAATGGCACTTACAGCACCTTTAAAAAAAAAATATATATATATATATTTTTTTTTGTGTATTAAATTTTTGTTTGAATAGTTTGAATAAGTATTTTTCTCCTCCCTCAGCGTGCAGGTGTGTTGGGTAGACAATGGGGCCAGTGGTCAGCTCAGACTGCTGGGGCGTCCATCAACAACTGGTGGGAGAGGTACGAGGACTTTGTGGGCATCACTGACGTCCGACATGCACAGAAACAAGTCGCTGAGGTTAGTCATCATTGCTGTCGGGCAGAAACCTCTTATCTCCATATTTTAACTTTTTGTGTAACTTTTTGTGTTTTTTCATAACTGAATGCCCTACTGGATCATACTACAGCGTCACACAAAAGTAGAAGATCTGCAAGATTTGATGCTTCTTTTGGTGGTTTTGAATTTGAATCCTGAAAAATAACAGTTTTGGACATGGGAGGTGTCCACCCAACAGAGACGTCATACAGTAAAACCTCATTTATACTACAGTAACACAAAGCAAAGTGACTGAGGTTAGTTATGCAGTAAAGCCTCATTTATACTACAGTAAAGCTGGACTCACACTACAAGATGGGGGGGGGGGGCATTTTCAGATGTTATTATTCTGGCCAGGTGTTAAATGCACCACCCTGATTGCTACACCTGTCCATAGTTTCATAAAGTATCATTTATCTACTCGATCGGTGTCGCTTGCCAAAAAGAACAAAGTAGTCAGGACGGACGAGTGATAGCCTATATCAACAAGTTACACTGCATACACTACATGTTTATGGCGCGGTTCGCTTAGTTCCTGTAGTCGAAAATAGCCATTAATCAAGTATAATACCCACATCATATTTCGTTGCTGTCTGCCAGAAACCTCTTATCTCCATACTCTAACTTTTTGTGTATTTTTTTTCTCATAAATTAACGCCTTACTTGATTATCCTACCTACAGCATCATAAAAATACGTCAAAAGTAGCAGATATACAAGCTCGAAGCGAAGCGCCTCGTTTTCAGCTTGTTGATCTGCTACTTTTGCAGTTTTTGAATTTGAATCCTGAAAAGTACCAGTTTTGTACATAAGAGGTTTCCACCCGACTGTCCCGACAGAGACGATATATATAATGACTGATATATAACTAACGACTATGCTCAGAATGGACAAACCATCAGTGCTGGTGGAAGAAGTACTCAGATTTTCTGTCTGTCTATCTGTGTGTGTGTGTCTGTCTGTCAGGCCGAGGCAGCCTTTATGATATCCAGAGGTGTGGTGCGGGACGCAGACGGCAGGCTGGAGACCATGCGGGCCAGGCTGAAGGAGGTGAGGAACAAGCTGGACCGCGTGGGCAGAGAGGAGGCTCATTTTGTGGAACTGGTCACCCAGGAGCACAGCCTACGACAGGTAACCGCAACCACTTATCTAGTCATTCACTGAACCTGAATGTGTCCGTGGATTAAAGTTCTCAGTCGCCACGACTGATTTCAGTCTTTTGGATTCCATAGAAGCCAGCGTGTCTTCTATGGAAGCATGTTGCTCAGCAAAAAAATAATCTTAGAAAAGATCACCAGTACTCGCTTTGATCCTTTTAGGATTTCTTGTTTATTTAGTCAGTCATAAGCCCCAGCAGCAGATCATACATGAAGGACGTTTCAGCCCGCCGGCCTTCTTCAGCGTGATTTATTGATAAGAGGTTAAGGCCTCAGTCTGTGATTTATTCACCTGGTAGGCAGTATGAAGAACAGCAGGACCAATATTACTAAAATATCGTCATTTTACATGAAACCGCGCTAGTGTGCGGGGTCGTGAGATTTTATTGTGCTTTAATCCAGTCTGTTGTCTATGCCGGGCATGTGGAATAAACTTCCCATTGCAGTCAGAACTATAGACTCACCCCCAATTATCCGCCGTAATCTGAGCACTCACCTCTTCTCCACCTCATCCCCTTGCACTTCACTTTCCTTCTACCAATTCTTGCCAACTTCTGCCTCGATGGATGCCTAGTGACTCACCAACATATGGCTACTATGCAGACATGCTGTATGTTGGTCACTCATTTTCATGTTTTTTTTGTTTTGTTTCTTAGATCTGCAACTATTAACAATGTGATTTAGAAAGCATTGCTCTGGATAAGAGCGTCTGCTAAATGCCTAAATTGTAACTCGGGTACCGTCCGTCCGACCGATCGACTTGACGTGTGTGTCGCCGATGTGCTGTGATGTGGGATACATTGTGTTATATTCCCCTGTGTTTGTAGGAGGAGCGTCTGTTGCTGAACGCCTGTGTCGACGCGTCGGAGTCCGAGAGAGAGAAGTTCGCCGTGTTCTCGGCCTGCGTCAGGGAGAGTCACGAGAAGGAGAGAACCCGCGCCGAACAGACCAAGAACTGGTCCATCATTGGCTCCGTGCTGGGAGCTCTGATAGGGGTCATGGGGTCAACATACATCAACCGCGTTCGTCTCCAAGTAAGGATTTCTTGAATGGTTATTTGTTATTTAAAGGATTTCAAGCAGTGGCTCTGAAACATTTACATTTCAATAATCTCTCAAATACAGATTCAGAGCTGCGGTACTGAATCTGTCGGGAGCCTCGTTCAGAACGTGTGAGCGTTGGCCTACAAGTGGGCGCGCCTTCAGATCGGGAAGCAGGCCGCGCTTTACCCAATCAAATGTAGTGGGCGGGATTTACATCTGTGCGTTCGCTTCCCACTGGAAACAAACCCAAACTCATTTAACAATAGCGTCCTCGGAGCCGACAAAACCACGGAAAGTTAGTAACATTTTAACTTGTTCTTTCATCATAGTAACAAGTGGGCTTATAACCAAAACGATCCATGTTCTTTGGGAGAAATGGTGTTAGTGTTCCGTGGAGAAATATTGTTAGTGGGAATGAAAACATAGGCGCACCACCGGAAGTGGAGGGCTGAGGGCAGAGACCAAAACCCTGGTTTCCATGCGCGTCGGTCTATTTAATCACCCAGAGTCAAATGCAAAAGTGAAAAACGCTGGGGGCGCTGTTTTTCCTTTTTATTTGACGATGGGTTCCCAGATTGACATTTCAATAACTCTGAGAGTGTTTAACATTTATACACTCTCATAGTTACAGACCTGTATGTTATCATTTGGAACCCCTTCAAGGAACCCAGAGGGTCCCACTTTGAGAACCATAGATTTTTAAGGATTATTTATTGATTTATTGATTTAAATAAAGGGCCAATACTGTTCAGTATTCCAATGAAAATCCTAAATCATCTCTGTCAGGTTGAAACGGGTGTTGAGTGAATCCAATGTACAGTAGTTATTTAGTCACAAGCTCTTGTTAAAACTTTTTATTATATAAATATGTATCAAACAAATCAAACATTCGGCGCTGCTGAACTGAAACCAGTATACAACATTCAATGAAGACCAGGCATCAAACACAATACGGTACACAATACAGGATATGCAAATATAAATTAACACTATTCTAGCCGTGTAGCATATTTGACTTACCATTGCTGATATTATAAGTGCTTGTCTGCTTTTCTTGAAGGCGACAACTTTATAAAGACGATACATCCAACTTGTTGCAACACTAGAGGTTGACACTAACGGCTGCCCGACTGCCACGTGGCAAGTAAATAAAACGTTTAGGCAAATGGAGTTTGCTTTCAGGTTGCCCGACGGGCAAGTGGGGAAGCAACCTTCTTTGCTATAAACACAACACAGTATATCTGTCTATAAGCACTTGAACGTGGCTGTAGCACTCTCTACCTCTCATTCACACGCACACGCACGCGCACGCGCACGCGCACGCACACGCACACACACACACACACACACACACACACACACACACACACACACACACACACACACACTCAGCGTGCATTTGGGTGAGTTGTGTGCGCTGTCCTGTCTTTGGTGGAAAGACCACTTTGAAGGTGCCATGATGTATCTTCTGGTACCGTATAAAATTGTATTCCTCGCAACACAACACAGCTTTTCATTGGAGCAACCAGGTATAGGATGAACGCAGGAATGGACAGCAAACTTCTCAATTCCTCTTTAAATGCCCTGTTAGAAATGCCCTGTTCTTCTTTATGCTTTTGGGTAGTGCTATTTTCTCTTATTCTTCTTAACTTGCAAGTTTAATGTTAAGCAAACTCAGAAAAACAGGCTGCATCGGATTGCTCCCAGCTGCAGCCAATCAGACCAGGAATCTCAGTCTATGCTCCGTTGTACAGCGGTGTTGCGCTCCGAATATAGCCATAACACTATTTCTGTAACACTGACACCGTTGTATGACTAAGTCTAAATTATGTTTAATAATGTGATGTGTTGTAGGCCTATGTCTGAACCCACTTCAGCGTATTCAGCATAAGTAATGCCCTCAATGATCCACTGAGCTACCTCATGTTCTACTTTGAGAGGTTAAAATTAAATACTAGTATTTACATCTGTGTGTTATGACTTGATTGCCAACCCCTGAACAGGTCATGTTCAATTCATAGTTAACTTTAATGTCCATTGAATATTATGACCTGGATATAAACAACAGAGTATAAACAAGGCTTAAACCTTATTTATACTCTGTTGTACGATGGTCGCAGCTTGCCAAAAGGAACTGATCTACAAGCTATTATCAGCGCCAGTTATTTTCCAGATGGTTCAGTCTGTTTTCATGCATCGTTGTCCTCAGTCTATTTCTGATCATTCCCAGCATGGAAAATGTATCTCCCCACACTTGTGTTTGAAATAGGGAGAGATATTCTGAGTTCATTGTCAACATTAGGAAACAGAGTCTGGAGACTGTTGCTTTTTATAGTAAGAGCAGCTCTCTTGAGGGAACTCCTGACATTTGTTCTGGCCAATAGTAGCCCGGTTGCTTAAGACCAGATTTTTGAAAAAGGGGGACACGGCTGACAAAAGCGCCAAATTTTTTTTACGTGTTCTCCATCACCATAAGTTTCATTTTGGACGGGGAGCCACGCCATCAAGATGGCAGAAGGCGGCCATCTTGGATTACAAAGATGGCCACCATGCAATATCTATAAAAGCCAATATCTCGGCTTCCAAGCCACTTAGAAGGTCAATCTTGGTGTCAAAATATACATTTTCTGGGGCAAGGCAATAAAACTATAGGGAATATCAATAAGTGACTAATTCAGCCAATATTAGATAATTTGGTAAATTCTGGCAATATATGTACACAATTATGCATGCTTCGTCTAGATTATGCACAACATCTCTGTGTGTGTGTGTGTGTGTGTGTGTGTGTGTGTGTGTGTGTGTGTGTGTGTGTGTGTGTGTGTGTGTGTGTGTGTGTGTGTGTGTGTGTGTGTGTGTGTGTGTGTGTGTGTGTGTGTGTGTTAAACTTTGACAGATCTGACTCTTGTTATTTCCTATTTTTCCTATCTATTTTGTAGTATCGTTCCTATTGTTTCCTGTCTGCCTAGTTACTGTTTACCTGCCTTGTCTCTCCTCCCTGTGATTATTAGTTATCTCCACCTGTGTCCTGTTAGTCCCTAGGGTGTGGGTGTGTCTGGATCTGGTTTCTGCCAGTGTGACCACCTGCATTCACTCACCTGCAATCATGCCTACAGTACTTAAGCCTCAGTCTCTCTCCAGTCTCTTGCCAGATTGCCTTGTGTTTACCCAAGCTCTCAAGCATTGTTCAAAATCAAGTTTTTTGCCCTAACTGATCTCTGTTCTGTTTTCTATACTACGTTTTTGCCCAGCCCTTGCCGGTACCTCTGCCTTCTCTGACTGCCCCTTTGGTTTTCGACCCCTTGCCTTTCACAGTTTAGATTTTTGCCTGCCCCTTGTCAATCTCGTCTCTTGCACACAATGGATTGGGCTTTGTAGATCTCCAAAAGAGTTGATGTGGTCTGGGATACTTACATCACCAGCAGCATAAAAGAGTCAACAAGGGAGAGGCGAGGCAAAGGGATACGACGGAAGGTGGCTGGTCAGAACAAGCTGCCGGGGAATTGGCCAGATTTCCTGCGTGATCCTATAAACAAGCAGGAACTCTTTACCTTTCTCTCTGGGAAGATTGCATCCACCGCCTGGCCAGAGGGCAAGCTGGTCTTCATCACATCTGGCATCACAGTGGTCGGCACAGACACCAACCACTCCATGCTGCCATGTAACCACGAAGAGGCCGACACCAGGATATTGATTCACCTGCTTGATACCCTGGAACATGGCTGTTCTACCTGCTTGATACGCACTGTGGATACGGATGTTGTCGTTATCCTCATCGGCAAGTTCCATGCCCTGCTCACCAAGTATCCAGCTGCAGACATCTGGGTTGCTTTTGGCACTGGCAAGAACTACACCTATGTTCATATAAACACCATCTGCCATGCTCTGGGCAAAGACAAGTCCACAGCACTTCCCATCTTCCACTGTTACACAGGCTGTGACAGGAAAGGAAAGAAGTCAGCATGGGTGGCATGGAAGTCCTACCCTGAGGTCACCCAGGCCTTCAACTACATGGCAGAAAATCCATACACTTCAGTGACCATAGATGCCCAACACTTTCAGCTTCTTGAGCGTTTCACAGTCATCATGTATGATAAGACCAGTGATTTGGAATCTGTCAATGAAGCACGGCGAGAGTTGTTCTGCCAGAAGAACAAAACGATGGAACACATTCCACCAACGCAAGATTCACTGTTGCAGCACGTGAAGCGAGTTGCCTACCAGTCTGGGATCTGGTCCACGTCTGAACTGGCCCAGCAGCCGACACCCAGTCCAGAAGGATGGGGATGGACATTGGATGACAACAACCAGGTCTGGCTTCCTGTGTGGAGCATTCTACCGATGGCGTCAAAAGCCTGCAATGAACTGGTCAAGTGCGGTTGTAAACGTGGTTGTGGTGCAAGGTGCTCATGCAAGAAGGCACACTGGAATTGCACAGAGCTTTGCAGTTGTCAATGTGACAGATACTTTTAATGTCAATTCACTTCATGCTCCATTTTCTGTGTCTGACTGCTAACCGAGTTGAAAATTATGTAAATATGTTGCTAGAATGACCATATTTATTTGATCGTGGCACAAATACACATCTAGTGGAATTCTCAATAGCTTTTTTATTGCATTCCTTGACCGAGAAAATGTATATTTTGACACCAAGATTGACCTTCTAAGTGGCTTTGAAGCCGAGATATTGGCACTTATAGATATTACATGGTGGCCATCTTTGAAATCCAAGATGGCCGCCTTCTGCCATCTTGATGACGTGGCTCCCCGTCCAAAATGAAACTTATGGTGATGGAGAGCATGTAGAAAAAATGTGGCGCTTTTGTCAGCCGTGTCCCCCTTTTTTTGTTAACAGCCCTGACTAATAGTGGACACTAATAAAGTACATTTACATGAGCGTGTTAGATTGGCTATTTTCGACACAACCTCTTATCTCCATATTTTAACTTTTTGTGTTTTATCGTAAATGAATACCCCGCTTGATCATCTGCAAGCTCGAAACGTGGTTCGAAACAGCAGCGAAACAGCAGCAAAGCGGCGCGTTTCGAGCATGTAGATCTGTTACTTTGGCATTTTTTTTTTTTTAATCCTGAAAAGTAACAGTTTTGGACATATGAGGTTTCCACCCCACCCGACGATAACGAAGTGGGGCCTTAATTTACGACAATTTTTTTTTAAAAAAATGACATAATGTTCCATTTCTTCTTCCTAGGAGCTGAAGACCTTGTTGCTGGAGGCCCAGAAAGGTCCCGTCAGCTTACAGGAAGCGCTGCGCGTCCAGGCAGGAAACCACCACTCTCAGCAGGAGGAGCTGAGGGCCATCATCGGCAACCTCAGGGAGGCCATGGAGGACAGGCCTGCGTCCCAGAAGGAGGAGGACCGTGTCCCCCAGCAGCCAAAGGACAGCTCTGGGGACGGCACAGGAGCGCCCCTGACCCCCCAGGTCTGTGTCTCTTTACTTAGGCCTGTGGTAATTATTACGGAATCGCCTGATCGCAATTATTTGAGATAATCTATAATCATTATTTATCATTATTTGGCGTGATCGTCATAATGGCTAATGTAGAAGCTCACAACGCGTCGCAATGCGACACATTGTAAGCTTGTAGGCTTTTTTTCCCTTTTGAAAGTATAAACTTGTTAATTATAAAGCCTGTTTTGGCTTTACATTATTGGTACCAGTTATTGTCAGTCATTTCTGTGTATTTTTATTTAACCCATTAACTCATTCACTGCCTGAATTATTTCTGGCCGCGTTTACCCGCTGCCAGAGATTTTTCATTGAAAAAAAAAAGTACTCAGGAGCCGAGATACAGAATTTTTAAGTTTTAAGTTAACAAGGAAGTGGATAGGAGTCTAGATCTTCGAAAAATCATATCTCCTTGGTCTTTGGGTCAATTTTGAAAAAAATATTGAAAAAATTCAAATGTGTTTTTTACGTTCTTGGCAGAATTGGTAATTGGAAATAATTACGTTTTTTACGTTCTAGGCAGGGAATGAGTTAAAACCGGGAAAGCATCCGTGTCATTTTAGATTCTAGCGTTGGCTATTCAAAAATAGCAGATATACAAGCTCACAGTGCGTCTCTTCGTGCCGCGCTGCGATCTTGCACAGCTGCTATTTTTGAAAAATCTTGAAAGTGAAGAGAACTACAGAGGCATTTGCAGAATCGGCCTCAGGTCTTAATGGGTTAAGTTATGTTTGATAACAACGCCTAAAAGGCAAACAGAAATGTCATTTTGATTTATACGTTCCCAACGCCAAAAACACAATGAAATCATTCACTGTACGCCAATTTAATCAACAAAAATGTCATGCTCACGACGACAGCCCTACGCCTTACACGACGACGCCTTGAAGGAGCTGGCCGCCGGCACCCAGAGAACCCAGACGCTGGTGGAGTCCCTGCGGCCGCGGCTGGACGAGCTGGAAGTGGGAGTGGGCCGGTTAGAGACCCAGCTGTCGTCGGTGAGGGGCCTGGTGGAGACGGTGGAAGACCGCGGGAGGCTGGTGGTGGCGGTGACCGCCGCGAAACGCGAGGAAACGCAGCCGCCGCGGCTCGAGGAGGAGCCGTCGGCGACGTCGGTACGGCTGGAGAGGTCGGAGGAACAGGCTCGGGCGTTCGAAGAGGAGGTGGTGGACAGACTGGAACGCAGCCAGAGGATGCTGGGGGAGCAGGTTCAGAGGAACACGGTGTATAACGCGGTGTTTACCTACACCGCCGCTGCTCTCACCGTGCCTGCACTCTACCTGCTGCTCAGAGGGACCGGCTGAACCTATCATTAGCACAAAGTAGGAGCGTATTCATTTAAAACTGTTTCGACCACACGTTCAACCTGGTGTCCCCTATCTCTGTCGTGTCATTATAGGCAAGAGTTTTTCCAAAAATGGCTAAAATAGCCAAATCGATAAGCTTGTAACACTTCCAGAAGTCATCAATGTGTCCGTATATATGGTCAAAAGGCTTGTCCATGTCCATGGCAAATGTTTTATTTTGAACAAAATATATATATATATATATATATATATATATATATATATGAAAAACGTCTTTTACTTTTACTTTTTGTTCATGTAATGTGCGATGAAAGCACAGACTGTACTAATAAGACCCAATTATTGAAGTGCCAGTTTCCATGTTTTCCTCAGAATAGGTAGGACACTGATTTAGGGAATATTATAATAGAAAAAATGTGTTGCATATGTGCACTATGGTACATTAGGAGTCCAGCTAGGACTAGGTCTATGCGTTTCTGGTAATGCTATTGGCCAGGTTTCCCAAACGACTTTGAGCTCAGACGCAGCCTAGAAGCTGCGTGAGAGCCTCCACGCACCTGCGCAGTAGCAACCCCGCCACGATCTATCTTCATTAGTAGCAGCTGTGTGTGCTCTACGTGGTATCTAAACTGGCTTCAGGAGGCACCATCGTCGCAGGTTCTCATTACGTGTGTGCTAAAACTACATTCGCGAGACAGCATAGACGTAAAGACCTCCTGGACGAAGTCTACGTAAGGCCGACGTAAACTACGTAGGGCTGTCATACGCTACACTGCAGTTTAAACACCCTTTGCGAAAGTGAAATGGATCATAAAAATACCAGAGCCAACTGTCAGATGTCCTGAAGCAGTCCACTCCAAATACAACTTTTGAATAATATATTTATGAATGAAATTACAGTGGTGAGTTGACATCTGCAAGTTAAATAAAACACTAAAGTGTCCCCATTATGCAAGTAAATTAAATATACTTAAAATACCAAAAGTAAAGGTATGCAGAATGTCCCATTTCCCAAATTTAATATGTATTAAAATCTTTTGAAAATAGCAGATCTACAAGCTTGTGAAGCGTTGTGAGCTTGTAGATCTGCTAGTTTCAAAAGATTTTTTAACCATTCATAAAAATGTTGAGCGCAACAGCTGTCACTTTGTGAGAGGAACTGGGGACTTTCATCATAACGTTTAACTATAAAACTTCGAAATTTAGGAAACATGTTTAGCTCAGCATCATTTATATACCTTTAGTTAACTTGCCATATGCTTAATATTTTTATCAGACGATCGGATCATCCGTGAGAGTACAATTTGTAAACTTCGGGTTCATGCATAAAGGACTAAGCAGCGCAGCCCTGGTTCAGAGCGTTAGTGTGTTCCCTCTAACGCCCTGGAAGACCCCTCGCTCTGCGATTGTACAAGGAATTCCGCTGCCCTGCGAGTGCTCAAGAGTAGTAAAAATAAACAAAACCATTTCGCTACTCACCAAAGCAAAGGCTGTTTTGTGTTGTTGAAAGTCTATTCTCGGAGGTGGGAAGCCTCTCAGCACCCCAACTACTCTGTAAAATACACTTTTTGGGCAGCAAATAAAATATGTCAGCGAGACGGAAATTATTTTTATTTACTCCACAGTGCCCTCTACAGATCTGTAGGATTGAACTTACCATTAACCAAAATCTGTAGAGGGCACTGTGGAGTAAATAAAAATAATTTCCGTCTCGCTGACATATTTTATTTTCTGCCCAAAAAGTGTATTTTACAGAGTAGGTGGGGTGCTGAGAGGCTTCCCACCTCCGAGAATAGACTTTCAACAACACAAAACGAGAAAGGGCGTGCAAAAGACCTGACTATCGAGCTCAGGCTTATTAGCATGACTGGTAACGTGTCGTGCTGGCGAGTGGGAGTTTCGGGTTCAATCCCAGCTCACTGCTTCCCTAAATATGCATGGATCCGGTGTTTATATCTTGCAGACGTCAGCTGTGACTTTGTGAGGGGAACTGGGGTCTTACGTCCTTTAGTTAACTTGGCTTGCTTAATATTTTTATCAGATGATCAGATCAGAGATCATTCGTGAGAGTACAGTACAATTTGTAAACTTCGGGTTCATGCATAGAGGACGCTCACCCTACCCAAAAAAAAAAGATCTGCAAGCTGTCGTTACGCACCGGCCCGGCCGCAATATATATATATATATATATATATATATATATATATATATATATATATATATATATATATATATATATATGTGTGTGTGTATATATATATATATATGTGTATATATATATATACATACATATACATAAATTAAATGTGTGTGTGTGTGTGTGTGTGTGTGTGTGTGTGTGTGTGTGTGTGTGTGTGTGTGTGTGTGTGTGTGTGTGTGTGTGTGTGTGTGTGTGTGTGTGTGTGTGTGTGTGTGTGTGTGTGTGTGTGTGTGTGTGTGTGTGTGTGTGTGTGTGTGTGTGTGTGTGTGGTCGGTCGGTCGGTCTTTTCATAGATCTATTTCGCTACGGGGTGTTACTACCGCCCCAGGGCGCTAGTAACAAAATGCTTCGTAGGAGAGCACTGCAGGGCTACGCCTCTCGCAGAAGTAGGAGGAGAGTAGGATACGCCATTCTGTCTCCCAAATGTAGTTTTAGCAGAAACGTAACGCCGTGGACGTGTGAAGCGATTGCACGTTGGGCAGAACCAGCTGCTACTAATGAGGGTAGAGCGTTGGTTTCGCCGGGTCCCAGGCTCTTACGCAGGCTGCGTAGGCAGCGCATGAGCTGAAATCTACGTGGCTGCTATGGTACTGCGCAGATTGTGTGGACGCACGTTAGACCCGTCGTACAACCTGCGCAGGATCTCAACGCAGCATCTCTACGAATCTCGTTGGGAAACGCGGCCCTTGGCTGTTCATTTTGTATGTCCGTGACAAAAATGTAATTCTGATGAAAATGTCCATCACAAGCCGGCACAGTGATGATACTGGGTGGCATTACACTTACACACGTTGTGAGCTTATAGATTGGCTATTTTTGCCGTGAGACACCATCGTACAACGAAGCATAAAGTAGGCCTTAAGTGGTCAATAAAATCATGTTTTTTTTCCATCTGCGCCACGAACTGTGCGGCTGCTCTTTCTTAGCAAACCAACACCTGTCCTGTTTGTTTTCACCTAGCCTCCTAACGAGCCACATAAAACACCTGCTGTTCCGAACGTCTTATTCACAATAGAGCTTTTACGATCGAACTTTGATAAAGTTTGGGAACATAACAGGTCGTCTCGACACATTGTTCATGGAGTCCCCCTGTGCCAAATTTGTTTCTAAAGCCCGATTCGTGCTTGGTTGCACGTCGGTGTCAAGCGTTGGCTATAGCGTTGGCTATTCAAAAATAGCGTTGGCTATAGCGTTGGCTATAGCGTTGGCTATTCAAAAATAGCAGTTGGCTAATAGCTTTGGCTATTCAAAAATAGCAGATCTACAAGCTCACAGCGCGTCACTTCGTGCTGCGCTGTGAGCTTGTAGATCTGCTATTTTTTAACATTCTTGAAAAATCTTGAAAGAACTACTGGTTTAGAAGGCATTTGTAGAATCGGCCTCAGATCTTACTGGGTTAAAACTGCAATCCATAAACTCACGCCTGGGATTCGAACCCGGGGTCTCCCGGGCACTCGTGCCAATAAGACTTCCCCCGCTTGGCCTGGGGGAGATATTGGGCTCATGAGCTCCAGGGAGTACCACTTGTCAACCAGTAGGTGTCCTGCCTGACACCAGGGTCTAATTGTCTCAATGGAAGAATAGGGAGACCACCTCCATCCACTGCGGATGTACTAATTATATTGTATTAACATACTCTACCACACAGATTGGTTAAAAATCTAGTTTTATTCATTTAAAATAAGTTCCGGATTGCACCTTTAAGATTGAGATACGGTATGAGATGACAGGATGAAACTCTATTGGCCCTCTGAATGGGGAAATATAGTTTAGTACTTGAATACTATTTATTTGGGTCCAAATTGAATCGATAATAATTATGTGTAGACTCACATAAATAGCTGTTTACAGGAACATGTAATCATGCACTGATTAAATGACTGTGATTATTGTTGTTGTGTCTATTAAAAGACAACTTAAACATGAATTTAATGTGCCATATCTCATTCACTTTCTGTCAAAGGTTCACTACTACTACTAGTTACCACAAACACCAGCAATTCACTTTTTTGTTTTTGTTTTTAATCTGTCATTTAGAAGGAAAAAGATTATTTAACTTCATGCTGAGTTGTATTGTCAGTTTGAAGAATATGAAACTTTTGCTTTAAATAATTTGGTTTGACTTTCAATTGAAGGTAGACATACAGTAGTCAGGGTGTAGTCCCACTAGAGGGCAGCAGCGTTCCTTAACTAAACTGGTTCTTTCAAATTCAATTAATTTGCTTGAAATTATTTATATTTTGCCAAAGTGACACTATTAGCAACAGGAAGAAAATTAAGCATCAACACGTTTCCATAATCTCAAGAATGATTAGTTGCTGATAAGCAACCATGAATATTGATTCTATGGAGATCATGTGACAGACAGGAAGCCACATGATCTAACCACATTAGATCATGTTTTGGAGAAGTACTTTTTTTGCCTGTCCCTCTGTTCAGTTCTGTCTCTGGTGTTGTGCTCTCAAAAGAGAGAATTGAAAGTTGACCCTGTAATAGAATCACTATGAGTGTAGCAAGCAAAATGTGTTTCTCTCTGGGTGGCTGCCTCTCTCTGTCTCTCTTTCTCAGTGGTGGGAAAAGTACTCTAATGTTTTACTTAAGTAAAAGTATCAATACGGCAATGTAGAAGTACTCCGTTACAAGTAAAAGTCTGGAATTCAAAATTGACTTGAGTAAAAGTATTGGTATCAAAATGTACTTTTCCAATAGCCTAGGTATGAAATAGGGCTGAAGTGGTTAAAGGGATACTCCACTTTCAAATAAAATAAACATTTAAAAAATATATTAAAAATAAATGAAAAAAGTAATGGAAAAATCACGGCCCCCCTCACACTCATTAGAGTGTCCTACTAATGTGTGAGGGGGGCGTGATTTTGCCATAACTTCTTTCATTTTTTTTAAATATATTTTTTTTAATATTTATTTTATTTGAAAGTGAAATATCCCTTTAATGTATGTTTTATAATGTAATAATTTATATCTGCAAAGTAACAAGTTTTCAAATAATTGTAGTGGAGTAAAAGTACAATATTTGCCTCTGAGATGTAGTGGAGTAGAAGTAAAAGTATAGACAATTGGAAATACTCCTGTAAAGTAAAAGTACCTCAAATGTGTACTTAAAGGAGGAGTTCACCCAAAAAATGACTTATTTTCTATCAATTGCACACCCCATGAGGGATTTATTTATTCCTAAGCCAATAATTTGATGACCGGGTGTATTTCCGGTAGGAGACACAAATAATCTACTTTGTGTCTCCTACCGGATACATTAGCCGGTAGGAGACGGGAATCAAATTATTAGCTTAGGAATGCGACAAAAACAAAAACAAATCCATGGATTCAAGGCTTCATGGGGTGTGTAATTGATAGACCACTGCTGTCTGCCTTTCTGTGTGTGTGTGTCTCTCTCTCTCTCTCTCTCTCTCTCTGTCTGTCTGTCTGTCTGTCTGTCTGTCTCTCTCTCTCTCAATTAAACATTTTTCAATTCAATTCGCTTTATTGGCATGAATGTAACAATTACAATATTGCAGTAAATACTGAAAAAATAATACAGCAGAAAACAATATCAAATATACAAATAAAACATGAACTTATATACGGTAATACAATATGCAAATACTGTCATAATGGTCCAAATGTACATCATCGAACTGTGTGTGTGTGTGTGTGTGTGTGTGTGTCAAGATATAGCAGTGTCAAGATAATAGTCACATTGAGTGTTGTTTGCTTATATGTCCCTCAGTTTGTGACATGCAGTCACATATTGTGCAGCCAAGTGTGCTGCAGGTCCCTCTCCTAATAGAATGTGTTGTTTGTCATTGTCATCTAGCTGTCATCTATTTGGAATTAACAACCCAATGTCTTAAAGTATGCTGCTCTTATGTTATTATATTTGTCACATTTTAATAGAAAGTGCATCTCAGTCTCTACCTCAGCTGTGGTACAGTGACCACACACTCTTTGTTCTGGAGGCAGATAGTCTCTCTCTCTCTCTCTCTCTCTCTCTCTCTCTCTCTCTCTCTCTCTCTCTCCTCTCTCTCTCTCTCTCTCTCTCTCTCTCTCTCTCTCTCTCTCTCTCTCTCTCTCTCTCTCACTCTCTCTCTCTCTCTCTCTCTCTCTCTCTCTCTCTCTCTCTCTCTCTCTCTCTCTCTCTCTCTCTCTCTCTCTCTCTCTCTCTCTCTCTCTCTCTCTCTCTCTCTCTCTCTCCTCTCTCTCTCTCTCTCTCTCTCTCTCTCTCTGTGTGTGTGTGTGTCTCTGGGTAAATCCATAGAGCAGGTGTGTTGCTCTCCATATAGACCAGTGTAACTTTGTCTGATCATCCTCGGTTTGGCCTCATGACTCATCTGTGTCTGTGCGGCATCAGATGGACACAATGGGATGACGCGCACACAGAATGAAGGGAGCATTCCAAACCATTAGAATATCGTGGAAAAGTTCAAATGAACTTTTCCAAGTTCATTTCCCTCCCATAATTTAATTCAAAAAATAGATACTTTCATATATTCTAGATTCAATGCACATAAAGTGAAATATGTCGAACCTTTTTTTGCATACAGCTCATTAAAGATTAAAAAAAATCCAGTACACAAATATATTAGAATATTACATAAGCTCAATTAAAAAGAAAGGATTTATAATACAGAAATGTTGACTATCTGAAATGTATGTTCATTTTTGCTACTCAATATTTGGTCTAGGCTACTTATGAACTAATGACTTCATCAGTGTGGCGTGGCATGGAGGCGATAAGCCTGTGGCACTGATGAGGTGTTATGGAAGCCTAGGTTTGCTTTGATAACGGCCTTCAGTTTGTCTGCATTGTTGGGTCTGGTGTATTCCTCTTGACAATACAACATAGATTCTCTATGGTGTTCAGGTCGGGAGAGTTGGCTAGTCAATCAAGCACAGTAATACCATGGTCAGCAAGCCAGTTATCAGCAGTTTCAGCACAGTGGAAAAAATTAAATCAGCCTCTCCATAAAGCTTGTCAGCAGACAGAAGCATGAAGTGCTCTAAAATCTCCTGGTGAACGGCTGCATTGACTCTGGATAAAACACAGTGGACCAACACCAGCAGATGTTATGGCAACCCAAACAATTTAGACCATTAGATGGAAGTGTTTTGAGGTACAATATTTCCATTCAAATTGAAGTAGTATGTGGTCTACACACTGCCGCCACAGCAACCAGGGGTAATATGATCAATGCCACAGAATGCCAAAACTGAGATGGAATGATAACCATCTGAAAAGTGCCCCAAAGCTGATTTGGGGTCAGCACGTCAGATGGCACTTTTGTGCTCATTGATTCTGACTCTCAGTTGTCTTTTAGTTGTACGGTGGATAACACATTTAGTGCATACAAGGAAGACAGGAAGACAGTGGTGTAAAGTAACTAAGAATATTTACTCAAGTGCTGTACTTAAGTACAATTTTGAGGTACTTTTACTTTACCGGAGTTTCCAATTGTTCCAATTCCAATTGTCTATACTTCTACTCCACTACATCTCAGAGGCAAATATTGCACTTTTACTCCACTACAATTATTTGAAAACTTTAGTTACTAGTTACTTTGTAGATATAAATATATTAGACTATAAAATATTCATTAACCACTTTAGCCCTATTTTATACCTAGGCTATTTGAAAATAGCAAATCTACAAGCTCACAATGCGTCGCGATGCGACACATTGTGAGCTTGTAGATCTGCTATTTTCAAAAGGCTTCGATACATTTGAAAACTTGTGAAATGGGACATTCTGTATAATGAGTACGTTCTACTTTTAGTACTTTAAGTACATTGTGATACCAATACGTTTTTACTTTTACTCAAGTACATTTAGAATTCCGGACTTTTACTTGTAACAGAGTATTTCTATATTGCAGTATTGATACTTTTACTTCAGTAAAAACTTTTAGTACTTTTTCCACCACTGCTGCTGACAGGTGCCGCCCCAGCCCGAAGGAATACGTGCAATGACAGATATCACCCTCCCCAGTGTGTTTCTATCAGACGCTCCACGTTGGTTTATGTTTTTTTGATTGATTGAATACTTTATCAGTCAGAAATGCAGCACATGGTACAGTAAGACATTGAGGCTAAAAGGATGACTCAGAATAGTTCAAGGGGCTGGTTTCCATTGTGGTCCTATGTATTCAATTCATCAAAATAGCATAACAAATTAACACAATAATACATGTCATCAACAAATACAAACACTATTATGTACAAAGGAGATGGTAAATATACATTCACCTCCCCGTATGGTCTCCTGATAGACCATAAGGCCAGTGGTGGATTCGAACCCCCAGCCCTCCACGGTGGTGGGCAGGGACGCGACATCTGTAATGTTGTGGGGGGAAAAAAAAGACTGGAACATCTTATCTGTTGATGACATTGGCAAAGAGGTTTCTAACACTCTTCCACTTCTCTCCTTTCCCAGAGCCAAGAATATCTGGGACACATGCACTGGTCCATGCTGACACACTGCTAACATCCTCCCACCAGGGAGGTCAGGTGTCTTTCCTTGGCCAAATTCTGCTGCGTGTTCAAATAGCATTTAAAGCAGGGGTCTTCAACGTTTTCAGGCTGAGAGAGAGATGAAGCAGGGACGCCTTCTATATTGTATAAAATTGTGTTTCAGATTCAACTTTTTTTGTTTACTTGGTCTGCCCTCTTTTTCCCTCGACACCTATACCTCTTTGCCAAAAATAGCCGATCTACAAGCTCACAACGCCTCGCAGTGCGAGGCGTTGTGAGCTTGTAGATCTGCTATTTTTGGCTAAAGTTCTCCTCAGAAAAAGGGATGCTAGGATTCAAGTGGTTAAGGTAAAAAAAAAAGATCATATCACACAAAGATTTGGCGGACCCCCCGTATAGTAACTCGTTGGACCCCCTGTTGAAGACCCCTGGCATAAAGATGAACACACATGTACCAGCTTTGTGAATACAGTAAGATTTTAATAATATTATTATTTTCTTTAAAACCTTGAAAAATCACGTATCATTGTGACCGATAAATAGGAACTTAAAGTAGGCCTATATACTAGGCTACTGTACGTTAGTTCAATTGATCCAAGCCGGAACACAATTGATTGATTGATCATTAAAAGAAACATGCTCTAAAAATGCACTCGGCCCACCCATCTGACCAGCCAAATGCCTGTCAGATGGGTGGGCCGCAAACGCTTTCCAGATTTCCATGTGGGCCCTGATCCAGAAAAGGTTGGGATTCCGAACCACTGTGTTCAAGATAATGTGGTCTCATGCACACATGTATTTACAACAACAGTAACAATAACAATGATAATAACACAGCTCTATGTTTTGAAAGTAATCATTTCTCCATCTGTTTAATAAACAGAAAATACATTTTCATCCAATCAGGAGAGAGTAGGGAGACCGGGGACAAAAGTAACACTTTTTGTATTTGCCTTCATAATTCACAGACTACTTGAAATATAAAATTATTTGAGAAATATCTCAAATAAAAGCACATCACTAAGTAATATGTATTTTTTTTTGGGCGGTGAAACCGCCCCTATAAGTGAGATTTGGGAAATGTACTAATATCTTGGGCAGTGAAACCGGCCCTGAAAGTTAGTAGAATTATCCTGCGCTGTGATTGGCCAATCACAATCTATTCAGGACTGTGATTGGCCAGTGTCACATGACACATGTGCATAGCCCTATATAAGCAACCATAACTTGAAAAAAACCAAGTATTGGTTTTTTTCAAGTTATGGTTTCGTCCATCATAAAGAGTGTTTCAATAAATGTATTTATCTTTTGTACATGATTGGTTGACTCCATTCAGTATTGTGATTAGCTAGCAAGACACCGCCCACTTCACACAGGGTGTGATTTTTTATAATTTAACAGTTTTACTTACGAATGTTTTATATACATAATTACAATTATTTTATATTTTTATTCGAATGATTTTATTTTTCAATTTAGTTTTTTCAAATGTATGTCTATTTTTTTTTAAATGTATTTTTATGACATGTAGTGACATTTAGTGAAATATGTTCATTTACTAACATAAAAGTATGAAATCCCAGACAAAAAATCTGCTTGCATTGAAAACACATTGTTACAATTGACCCCGGTCACTTTGTTACAATTGCCCCCGATGGGGCAACCATGATAAAATCCCATATTCTATCTAGAAACACCTATACTAACATAGAGATACAATTCATCCAAGTTTAAATTAGCTGACATCTTATCTTTAGACAGCAGAAGGAACATACCGTACACTAAAAAAATTACATTTACACCTCAAAATCAGTTTTTTGTTGAAAACTTCTGCTGAGATGAAATGATCATTCTATCCTTCCATAGGTAGAGAGAGGACCCTACAGAGCATGTGCACAAGAAGTCTCACCCCTCTAGCTTATTTCTAATTAGAGTTATTGAGTGTGTTACTTTTGCCCCCTGTTACTTTTGTCCCTGATCTCCCCCTACCCATTCATCAGCTTAAATGATATATAGTGTTCCAGTTAAAATTGTGTCTGCTCATTTCTTTGTGTCATCACTTCCAATTTCACTTATTTATCCTCTATCTTGTATGAATTCTCTCTCCTGATTGGATAAAATTGGCATCCTCACCTGAAAAAAGCATTTTCAGTCTAAAGAGCTGGAGAGACCCTCTTCAAAGGACTCTTATATGTGATATTTCAGCTCAACATTATGGGGCGACTGACTTCATGGCCGTGGATGACAGCAATATGAAAGCAATATGTTTTTTGAGCTGCAGATTATTCACATTTCACTGACAGAGCATCAACATTCATCAATCAATCATCAACAACAACAACAACAACAACACATGTATTCGATTGAGTACTACTTGCTGACAGTACTCTCTGGTGGCAAGCTAGAAGACTTATCTAGGGCCTGTTGCAATTTTCGGACAGGTCCACTTTTGGGGTGGGTTTCATCGAGGATGGGGAGTCACAAAGTTTGATGGCTGGTGGTAGGGCGTTCCACATTTTGGTGAGAGAATAGTCGAATGCATTTATCCCCATGTTTGGGCCAAATTTGGGGGGTGCGAGATCAGTGGAGCTCCCTCTGGTGTTGTGCCGGTGGGCGCCTCTCACTCTAGTGAAGTAGATCCAGTATCTTGAAGACCAGGCCCATTGCAAGTTTGCTGCACTCTGTCCTCTACCCTGAGCCATCCAAGGCTATAGCAAAGTGAACTGGGGTTGATGCTCTGTCAGAATAGGAGAGCTATTTGCATATCCAGCCACTGCAGAACATCACAGGTGTTTTTTTGCTATTTGTATGAATTGCATGTGTTCACAGCAAAGCAAGCAGACTAGAGGACTTCGCAGGTCAAGGTCTGATTGCAAATCTATTATATCTGTCATTATAACCTTAGTGGTGTTTTAATTTATATTATGTTGTACTAGTAATGTTTTGATTAGTTTTAAGGTGTAGTAATGTTTTGATTATTGATTATTATTTGATTATGTTGTAGTTGGGGGGTGTAACGATACATTTTAATCATGATACATGGTTGACGATGCGATACATGGACAATATTTGTTCATTTATAGCAATACAATACGATACAATGTTTAAAATCGATACAGTAACTATTTGGGACAAAATATATATTTTAAGGGAAAAAATATTATTGGTATAAATAAGTAAACATATAACAACAATAATTCAATGGCAAATATAGACATTTTATTTGACGAAATATGGACAAACTGACACCTTGACAGGCATGCAGAGATACCACTCTGGTATTTATAGAGATGAAGTGCAGTGATATGGACTGCACCATATCCCCTCTTGTTTTAGCATTACTAAATACAAGGCACAAGTTCTTAGTATCGATACAATCAATCCTTTTCAAGGCGATACGATTTTTGATCGATACAAATCACACGATACGATATGTCGGTGTTTATCGATAGTTGGATCGTTGAAATTAAATTCGATGCATCAATACAGCTACTGCATCGTCACACCCTGAGTTGTAGTAAGGTTTTGATTAGTATGATTTTATAGTAACGTTTTGAATATGTTGTACATGTAGCAATGTTTTTATTAGTATCATGGCGTAGAGGTGTATTGATTAGCATTGTGGCGTAGTGGTGTTTCACTATTCAAAGTGTCTCTCACTGTGCAGGTACAGACAGTGTGGTGTTGGTGGCAACGCTCATCTATATTTTTCTCTCTCTTTGTCTCTGTCTCTCTGTCTTTTTCTCTCCTCCCTTTACCCGTTCATTTTTCCGTCTCCCCCAAAAGACTTTGAACCTAGAGACGTTCAAACCAAAGCTGTCTGGAAAATGAATACCTCAAACGATTCCTCCCTCTATAGCAGCAACGAAATCTTAGGCATCACCTCCATAACCATCCTCTGGGTCGTGGAAGTCCCTGTCCACGCCGCCATTCTGTGGCGGATATCGACCGGAGCAGCCGGTACATTGGCCTCAGACATCTTCACACTCAACCTGAGCATATACGAGATATTCTTCAGCTTGTTTGGTCTTCTCTACATAATCACAAATGTATCCCCCTTATACTACTTCTCCGCCGGTCTCATCTTCACCGGGCGCCCCCTCTTCCAGAGCTGTATCTGCGTGGAGAGATTCATGGCGGTGGTTCACCCCGTGCTCTTCCTCAAGTGCAAACCCCTCAGGTACAGGGTGGCTTGCTCCGTGTCGGCCTGGGTGCTCATCGTTGGGCTCTCACTGTTACACCTGCTGGTGGGTGGTACCAAGGTATGGTTTTACGTTGCTGAGGGCCAATGCCTATTCTTCATGTCTGTGATGCTGTGGTGCAGCCTGGCCATTCTCAGGGCGCTGACACGGGCCGCGCCAGGCGAGACGGGCAGGGACAGGGACAGGGACTCCAGCATCAAGAGGAGAGCCTTCGTTATCGTCTGCCTGATCATGGTGTCATTTTTGGGGAATTACATTACTTGGGCCGTCGCTATTGCAGTTTTTGCCATCCGAGGACTGGCCGGTATGGTTGAAATTAAATTGACTATGTACATATGTTTCTGCATTGCTATGCTCTCTGGGTTTGTTCAGCCACTGCTGTACCTCTGTCAGAAGACGGGCAAACTGCCCTGTTTTAAACCTATACAAGGTACCTAGTATCTTGACGCTGGTGTGTAGACCGAATCGCCATGACGTCACCACAACCAAACTTTTATTTCCGGGTAGATAACGCCGGTAGCGTAGCATTGGAGCAGAATTATTCATGAACGTTATTTCTGGAAGAGTTTATTGTTCTTGACTATTAGAAATATACTATTTTGTTATACATGTGCACAGGTTGGCAAACTAGACATAGCTAATGTTCTGGACACTTTATTTTATATTGTGAAAACGTCCATAGACATTCTATCCGGAACATTCAACCATGCTTATCTGGTCTATATCATCACTGTTGGGCAGAAACCTTGTATGTTCTTTACTTTTCAGGAAATGGGAAAAAGAAAATGTGTTCCATTGAATCCAATATAGTTATTATTTAATCACAATGCTTTAAATTGGTTAAATATTTATAAAACCCACAGACACTTATTGTTGTTGTGGTGTGTAATAATTGCATCGTTGCATCGCTCCCAATAATTACATGTTAGAAGGTAACCTATAACGCCTATACTTCGTATGTAATAATGATATATTGTTATTTCATTAATTATTCATATTTATTTTATTAACTTCTATGTTATGTTTCTTGTCTTGTACTGCTGTAATTTGCTGTCTAAAA
The DNA here is from genome assembly GCF_963280865.1 of Gymnoscopelus braueri. Lineage (NCBI taxonomy): Eukaryota > Metazoa > Chordata > Actinopteri > Myctophiformes > Myctophidae > Gymnoscopelus > Gymnoscopelus braueri. The sequence continues at coordinate 49,395,045 of NC_137612.1, read as the reverse complement.
CATTGTTTTGAAATCAAAATAAATGGAAAAAATAATTATTAGCATTTTTCTTTTAAGGTTTGGGGACGGTTTTGGGACAAAAGTTTATAATAACTGACAAAGTAAAGACTTCTCGGCTTCTCCTTCAACTCAGGGCTCTTTGACTGATGATTTGAATTGTCGACTTTCAGCAAACAGTTTTGTTTTGTTTATTTCAAGTCAATCTTTTTTCTTTTCTTTTTTTTGTGCAAAGGTAATAGGGCAATTATAGAAAATTACTTACAGTACATCATTTTGTCTTTTACACACAAATACAGACAATACAGTACAAATACAGAAAATGTCACACCCAACATATTGTACAGTAAGTACATGCCATTTCACACCCAAAATAGAGACAGTATAATGTGCAAGTCACTCTTCTCTCTGATACTTCAGCTCATCATCATGGGGGGGGGGGCGACTGACTGCTTCATTTCCATGACTGACAGCAATATTTTCTTATGTGTTGATGGTGATGGATGATTGTTGACGCTCTGTCAGAATATGAGAATTATTTGCATATCCAGCCACTGCAGAACATCTACAGGTGGTACATAGCATGTGTGTGGACTGCAAGGTAGTACATAGCATGTGTGTGGACTGCAAGGTAGTACATAGCATGTGTGTGGACTGCAAGGTAGTACATAGCATGTGTGTGGACTGCAAGGTAGTACATAGCATGTGTGTGGACTGCAAATGCACACAGGCTAGAGCAGCTGTTCTAAACCTTAACCCGACCACTTAACCCGGGAACGTTCAGTGGTTTTGACCCATTAAAACTGGGAAAGCATCTGTGTCATTTTAGATTTTAGCTATAGCAACACATGTTTTTCAGGAAACTTAGATTTAGAACAATGGTTCTCAAAAATCGCAGATATACAAGCTCACAGTGTCACTTTGTGCCAGGCTGCGAGCTTGTGCATCTACTATTTTAGATTATTTTTTAAATCTTGAAAGTGTTTGAAAAATGTTGAATAATTTTGAATTTTTCAGCACAACTCTTCTCTTCTGGAGGGGTCCCTGGCACAAAACATCTTCCGATGGGGGGTCCACGGCCAAATATATCAATTTGGGGGTCCTTGAGACAAAAAGGTTTGAGAACCACCATTTAGACGGAATTTGTAGAATCAGCCTCAGGTCTTAATGGTTAAGAGTTCATCTTCACAGTGGGTGAGGTCTTACTTATGAGGCAGAGAACAAATGGTGGATGTATGGTAAATGGCACCATGTCCTCACCACCACCACTTAATACTGTATGTGGAGTCCCACAAGGGAGAATTTTAGGTCCTCTCCACAGTGGTGGAAAAAGTACTCAAATGTTTTAAGTAAAAGTATCAATACTGCAATGTAGAAGTACTCTGTTACAAGTAAACGTCCGGAATTCTAAATTTACTTGGGTAAAAGTACAAAAGTATTGGTATCAAAATGTACTTAAAGTACCAAAAGTAAAAGTACTAAAATGTTAGAAAATAGTAGATCTACAAGCGAGCTTGTAGATCGGCTATTTTCAAATAGCCAAGGTATAAAATAGGGCTAAAGTGGTTAATGTATGTTTTATTATGTAATAATTAATATCGTCTAAGTAACTAGTAACTAAAGTTTTCAAATAATTGTAGTGGAGTAAAAGTACAATATTTGCCTCTGAGATGTAGTGGAGTAGAAGTGCAAGTATAGACAATTTGAAATACTCCAGTAAAGTAAAAGTACCTCAAAATTGTACTTAAGTACAGTATTTGAGTAAATGTACTTTACACCACTGGTATGCCATGATTTTGTGAATGTAACCTTAACTGTACCTTTTAATATTTGTGTCCTTGTATGCTCTCCTTTATGTGGATATGAATAAATTGTTAAAATGTGTTTGTCATTGACCTGTAGAGGTCACTATACCAGACAGGGTCAAAAGTGTGTGTGTGCGTGCGTACGCGTGCGTGTGGGGGCGTGTGTGCGTGCGTGTGTGTTGTGTTGTGTCTAGACCACAGCAGGGATAAGGAGTTTAAAGGATACATAATCTTATTTATGTAACTACTTAATCCCCATGGCAACACAAACCTCTCTGTTCTGATGGGGAGGGGGCGGGGCTGGGGTCAAAGGTTACACTCTCATTGCAGCTGTCCTCATGGCTACTTTTCACCAGTGGTTCTCAAACTCTCTCATGTCACGGACCCCCATTTGGCCGCAGACCCCCATCTGAAAATAGTTTGTGCCATTTGAAAATAGCCGCTGTCTATAGGGATTAAAGTGGTTAAACTGATTGTGATGCTATATTAACTCATTTTGCTGAGGACCCCCTGGAACCCCCTCAAGGGTTGAGGAATTGAAGCTAATAGAAAGAAACTGCTGGCTTTATATTGCTGGAAAGTTAGCATGCAATAGAATAGTAGCCATTGTTCTCACGTTCATAAACAAGACCAGGAGACCTGGTTCTGCCAGACCCAGAATGAGCTTTACTTAATTACATACTTGTGACATAATAATGATGTCATGAATAGTTCGTGACGAAAGGGGACAGAATTTCTTTGGCTGGGGCCGGAGGACAAAGTGACAGACTTTTTTTTTGGCTGGGGCCGGAGGACAAAGTGACCATGCCCATGTATGACGAAACAGGTACAAAGCCTCATGTAAGCCCTTGGGTCTGGCAACAAGACCAGGAGACCTGGTTCTGCCAGACCCAGACTTCACATGACGTGTCAGCCTGTGTCTATGCCCATGTATGGACGAAAGGGGGACAGACTTTTATGGCTGGGGCCTAAGGACAAAGTGACACCAAAACCAGTTTTTTGCCCATGTATGGAGAAAACAGGTACAAAACATGCCCATGTATGGACGAAAGGGGGACACTTTTATGGCTGGGGCCTAAGGACAAAGTGACCATGCCCATGTATGGACGAAACAGGTACAAAGCCTCATGTAAGCCGACCCCTTGGGTCTGGCAAAAAAGTGCTTAGGAGACGAGATACAGCCTTTTTCAGTAAGAAGTTAAACAAGAAGTGAATGGAGCAGATCATTTTCAAATCATCATATCTTGGGTTCTGAAAAAAAATGGGACGTCTTAGACGTCCAGTGGCACAGGGCTTATGATACAACGGACTTCTTAGACGTCCAGTGGCACTGAATGAGTTAAGGCCGCCCCTGCTTCGGCGCGGCATGCTTCGAATCTTCTTTACACTACGAATCCTTCGACGCCCGCAAACTGGCTGCCCACTCCCAGCAGCAGCAGCATGAAGAACAACGCGGCCCAAATGGGGGCTACGGGCCTCACAGTCACGGCTTTGGGGTATACGCCATATGAACGCCAGACCAGCCTCGTCAGGAAACGTGCCGTGGCCCTCTGAGGAGGGGAGTAACGCACATGCAGAAATGCACTTGAGGGGTCTCTACTGTACACTGGAAGGGGTGAATCTGGAGAATCAGTGAGAGCAAGCTGTTTCTTCTCTCTCTCTCTCTCTCCCTCTCCCTCCATACACCTCGTGGAATTTACTCAACGGCTCAATCGCCCGCATAGTGTTATAGGTGGTGGTGTTTTGATTGTTCTTTATTACATTGTGTTGAGATGGTTGGTGTTCAAGTGCAGTTATTCTATTTAATAGCAGTTTTCCTCTCAGCTTATACAGTCAGAGAGGGAATTATTATTCTTAAAGGAGAGATCCGGACATTTTAAGTGTTATCTTTGATGTGTCGCTAATCACTCACCATCATTGAAATGGACGTTGAGTTATTCCAGAGAGTCCCGTGTCATGCAGTCTGGCGACCCCCTCCGTGGCATAATGGGAGCCTGTGTAAGAGTGAAATTCGTCTATTATAACCGATGCAAAGTTAGTTTTTTCTCTACTACTGCTCATTGTGGAGTCTCATGATACTTACTTCTTCCACAGAACCTGGCGTCTGTGGAAGAAGTAAGCAACCAGCATCATCTCGTTCTGCATGAACGATAGCTCGTTCGCGACATTCAGTGCACGTTTGAGTATCATGAGACTTCACAATGAGCAGTAGTAGAGAAAATACTAACTTTGCATCGGTTATAATAGACGATTTTCACTCTTACACGGGCTCCCATTATGCCAACGGAGGGGGTCGACAGACTGCACGAAACGGGACTCTCTGGAATAACTCAACGTCCATTTCAATGATGGTGAGTGATTAGCGACACATCAAAGATAACACTTAAAATGGGCGGATCTCTCCTTTAAATCATAATTGAAACTGTCTGTTCTGCTGTTACCCCCACATTTCACTTTGGTGAATGGGTAATACTTTTTTAAGAAAGCAGGATTTTCCTACTTTTTGGGGTTTTTGTGTACATTGTAATCCTGTTCTATTGTGTTTTATTTGACTCTTTCATTAAGGGAACGGCACTCCATTTGTACGGTACTCTTCCAATGCTCTTCCAATACTATAGCAGCTATTGCTGCTATAGTACAGTACAGTATCGTACTCACACACACACACACACACACACACACAATGCTCTTGCATAGTCGGGCCTAAACGACACTCTCGTCGTCCAGCCCAGACAATACTATCTTGTCCTCTTTCCCCCGGGACAGAGACGGCAGAGACTTCATGTCAGTGTCTGGAGACATGTCTTCCAGATGATGAGGACCCCACACAGGAGCGGTGAGACGGACCCAGCGCTTCTTCAACGTGCCTTCAGCGCGGCAGAGCTTGTAGAGCAGGATAGCAGGTACACAGAACATCGAGGACAGAGAAAGGCACCAGCCGATCATCTCGGCCCACCACGGATACACGTACGTTCTGTTGTAGATCAAGGGCTCGTAGTTAATCAGATAAAATAAGAAGACACCCACACAGATGCAGGGGCTGAAGAAGGACCAACAGTATTTCATACACCATGTCAGCCGTGGTCTGTAGCCGATCATGCGAGCGACGTCATCCATGAAGCGATCAGCTCCATAGACCCAGGCCACCACTATACTTTGCCACGATGCTTGCCAGAGCAGCGTAATTCCACTGACGGCATAGTAGTCAAATAGCTGGAACACATACATACCCCCCTGTGTTATCATGGGGAGGCCGATGATGAAGCACATTAAAGAGTAGAGCGCCACACCGATCTCCCGCCGGTAGCGATGGTCAAATTTCCTCGGAAGCATGTCCAATATCCCCGTTACGAACCCTTCGACGCTCGCAAACAGGCTTCCCACTCCCAGCAGCAGCAACATGAAGAAGAACAACGTGGCCCAGATCGGCGCTCCGGGCATCATAGTCACGGCTTTAGGGTACGCTATGAACGCCAGCCCCGGGCCCGACTCGGCCACCTCGTTGATACTCACTCCCTGTTCGGCGGCCATGAATCCCAGTATAGAAAAGACGATGAACCCGGCCAAGAAGCTGGTTCCGCTGTTTATCAGGGACAGAACGTAGGCGTCTCTGTAGCAGTCGTTGTTGAACCGGTTGTAGCTGCCCAGAGCGCTCAGGGCTCCAACTCCGATGGAATAGGAGAAGAAGATCTGAGTCGCAGCGTCGATCCACACCCGCCCCTCGCCCAGTTTGGACCAGTCGGGCTTGAGGTAGTACACAATTCCGTCGTATGCTCCGGGAAGCGTGAGTCCTTTGCCCAGCAAGATGACGAGAATCACATAAGGGAAGGTTGCCGTGAAGTACGCGACCTTGCCGGTGGACTTGACTCCTTTCCATACACAGAAATACACGATGACCCAAACAGCCAGCAGACACAACGCCAGCTCCCAGCTCAGCGCACCGGGCTGATCCAAACCGCCGGAGATGCTCAGCACCTTGTTCTCCCAGAACTCGGTAACGGGCGATCGCGCGTCACGAGCAAGGTCCTCGCAAGTCACGTTGGGAGGGAAGGGGATGTTGTTCGCCAGGGTGCTGTTCATCAGACATTTGCCCTGGCTAAAATCCTCCACGCACCTCGCCGTGTTCCACTCGTTGCCGCAGGTGCTCCAGGGGAGGGTGGACCAGCTGAAGGTAGAGTACAAAGATACAATGAAGTAGTAGAACGTCCACACTACAGCGACGCTGTAGTAGGCGTTTACAAGAAACAGGAGCACTATGGAGGCGTAACCCAGACCGCTAAACAGAGGAGCGATGTTCCACACGTTGACGCCTCCCGCCTTCATGAACTGACCCATGGCTATCTCCAGGAAGAAGATCGGAATGCCCGCCAGGAACACGAACAGCACGTAGGGGATCAGGAACACTCCTCCGCCGTTCTTGTAGCAAAGGTAGGGGAAGCGCCACACGTTACCCAGGCCCACGGCGAAGCTCATGCAGGTCATGATGAAGTCCAGCTGTCGGGTCCACGTCTGCCTCACGGGGGCGGCGTTGCCCTGCACTGATGATGTCTTCTTCGTCACCATAACCTCCAAGCCATGTTTCTCCAGTCCCTGTTTCTCCAGTCCCTGTTTCTCCATTCTCTGTCGTTGAATAACTGCTTCACTGTCTTATATACTGCACTTTAATCTCCTCAGTCAGTAAATAGCAGCATCACGCGATGACATCACTGGGAACTGTGTTGTCACTCTACTTCAGACAACATGTAGGTCGGGACCCCCAGGGTGGTCCCCACATGATTTTGGGGGGGTCCCCAGATGACAGTGAAGTGATAATTTAAGGACTTTTTTTAAAGGATTTCTAATACCTTAAAAAAAGACCAGGAGACCTGGTTCTGCCAGACCCAGAATGAAGTTCTAGTATGATGAGCTTTACTTAATTACATACTTGTGACATTATAATGATGTCATGAATAGTTCGTGACGAAAGGGGACGAAAGGGGGACAGATTTTTTTTTTGGGCTGGGGCCGGAGGACAAAGTGACAGACTTTTTTTTGGCTGGGGCCGGAGGACAAAGTGACCATGCCCATGTATGGACGAAACAGGTACAAAGCCTCATGTAAGCCCTTGGGTCTGGCAAAAATTGAATGAAAATGACCAAACCCGCCTACCGATGATGTCACTGGTAGGCGGGTTTCTGAACTGTCCACGTATGGGTTAAAGTGGTTACATTTGGCTGGGGACCGCCTGAAACACGGACCCTTGGAGGTCCTTGGACCCCAGTTTGAGAACCACTGACTTCCAGGCCTGTTTCAGGTTATACTTAGATGAGGAAGAAGCTGAGAGGAGACATACTGTATAAGAAGAAACTCATTATGCCACCAAACCACAACTTCTGTTGAGTCATTTCCACTGCACACTCTGAAACAAATTGGTGCTTCAGCAGTTCTTTGGCTCGTAATCATATCATAGGAGAATCGTTTTTGGTGCTATATTGCAGCAACCAATCTATAAAAGGTGCTGTATAATAATAAAAATCACACCCAGTGTGAAGTGAGCGGTGCTATTTATGAGTTATTAATTTCATCATGCGTCTCGCTAGCCAATCACAGTACGTCCTGCGAAGTGACGTGCTTAAATTTTTTACATTATTATTAATTTCATCATGCGTCTCGCTAGCCAATCACAGCACGTCTGAGAAGTTTGAAGTTAATTTCATCATGTGTCTCGCTAGCCAATCACAGCACGTCTTGCAAAGCTTAGCCTATGGGCGTGTTTTCCACAGCATGGCGTCACAGCGAAAGACACATTTTCACGACGGAAAGAAAAACTTTCACCATGGATGGGTCCTAAACCCTCTTATAGGAGCGGTTGCACCGCTCAATAACATGTGGGTCGGGACCCCCAGGGAGGTCCCCAAATAATTCTGGGGGGTCCACAGATGATTTGCTTAATATGCAACATGGTTTTCTCACTCAACAGTAAACAAACCAACATACAAAGTGTATCTGCAATAATAACTTAAAGACATTTTTAATAACTCTGAAGAATTAAAAGAGACCATTACTGCATCAAATGTGATCAACAAACTAGACTATAAAAATGGTCAAACACTGGCCTAATATATGTCAAATATTAAGAAAGAGGCAAAAAAAATTGAGAATAGTCATACAAAATGTAATAGCTCCCCTTGCTATTTTCACAATATGTATCTGTGGAACTGAGTCAAACACAATGTAATGCCTCAACTCTTACAATTCCAAGTGCTTGTCGGGGTGGGGGGTCCCCAGTTCAAATGTGATTATTTTGGGGGGGGGGCACGGCCTGAAAAGGTTGAGAACCACTGAGAGAGGGCTGAACTAAAGTTAGCTGGACTTTAGTGTAAAGTTGCAATGGTGTGTATTGTATGGGTCACCTGTGATGAACCTGAGAGCAGAGTGGTAAATGGCATCTAGAGTGCCACAGTAGCAGCAGCGTGTCTATATATGAATGTCCATAAGACTGAGAGTTGGACAGCCTCTATCATTGTCTTTCTGCAAAACAAGGGAAAACAAGATTTGTTTCTACAAAGTAAATCACGTTTTACGTTTAAAGTTTTTGGCCAGGTTCCTCATTATGGCGCTTGGAAGAGAATCCATATCCCCATATATTTATGTGGTTTCAATAGCTTCAACTCTTTCAATAGGTGTACCAGATAAAGTGCTAATTTGGAAGTTTATAAAATCAGTCACCAGTTTATACGTGTGACATCTGTTTTTCTCATGTCTCATGTCTCATGTCTTGTCTCTGTGTGTGTGTGTGTGTGTGTGTGTGTGTGTGTGTGTGTGTGTGTGTGTGTGTCTGTCTGTCTGTCTGTCTGTCTGTCTGTCTGTCTGTCTGTCTGTCTGTCTGTCTGTCTGTCTGTCTGTCTGTCTGTCTGTCTGTCTGTCTGTCTGTCTGTCTGTCTGTCTGTCTGTCTGTCTGTCTGTCTGTCTGTCTGTCTGTCTGTCTGTCTCTCTCTCTCTCTCTCTCTCTCTCTCTCTCTCTCTCTCTCTCTCTCTCTCTCTCTCTCTCTCTCTCTCTGTCTCACACAGTCTTTTGTCCCGCAGTGTTCCATCAGTTCTCGGAAAATGGACGCAAGAGGAATGCTTTTGTGCTTTTAACTGTTTGTAAGCCTTCCTGTGATCTTTTCATCCTGTGATCTGTGGTCATGAGGTGGGGGGGGGGGGGGGGTTGATGACGATGTTCCTGGACTGTCCCCACAATGACAAAATACAGAGGATTTACCTCCATCTTCAATGGAGCTGACCGCCTGTAGCCCCAATTACGTTGTTTAATGGTGTGCATGCCTTCATTCACGAAACTTTCCAAGAAAAGCTTTCAGGGTGGCTGGTGGGTTTTGTTATCACTTCAAACCGCTAAAAGATACAAAGAGCGTCCAGGCTAACAGTTTAGCTTACTCACCTTCAATGGCACTGAACTGGTTGTATTCATTCATCCACAGAACGTTCTAGAATAGAGGACAGAGAAGTGTGTTTTGAACTTAAAAGGTTGCCATGTTCAAATCCCCCCAAAATGAGATGAAGAAACAATAGCACCCATCATCCTGATAAGACAGTACCGTCAATGGAAGTGTCTTCACTCATTCTCTCTTTTTAAATCACAGAGCCTTGTGTATATATCGTTGCTGTCTCTTCGACGGCCTGCGTTGACTACGATACATAAGCGGATGTGTGGCCCTGCCCTATACGCGTGACCTAGCTCTGGTCCATAGCCTTAACCCATTTAGACCTGAGGCCGATTCTAAAAACGCCTTCTAAATCCTGACCTACGTTTTCTGAAAAACTTCAAATATTTATTAAAAAAATTCAAAAAAATATGTTGCTATATACTGTACTGTACATAGCAACGGGAACCCCAAAAGGGGTTCCCGTCCAGAAATGTATAGTTACAAAAAGGGGTTCCCGCCCAAAATGGGTTAAGGAGAGCTCCTTCAGGCTATGGACCAGAGCTACGCGTGACCTTACTACCAAGCCAGGCATCTGCAGTGGGAT